>NC_048305.1:59249875-59509010 GCF_013100865.1 Trachemys scripta elegans
CTCTGCCCTGACCCCCCCCCAACACCCAGCCTTCTGCCCTGCACCTCCACACACCCCCAGCCCTCTGCCCTGATCTCGAGTCGCCCCCAACACCCAGCCCTCTGCCCTTACCTCCCCCCAACACCCAGCCTTCTGCCCTGCACCTCCACACACACCGCAGCCCTCTGCCCTGACCTCGAGTCGCCCCGCTCAGCCCGCTGCAGGCCTAGGTGAACAGAACCCCAGGCTGGAAGCGGGCTGAGCAGGCTGGTGGTGTAAGATCAGCATTTTAATTTAATTTTAAAGGAAGCTTCTTAAACATTTTGAAAACCTTGTTTACTTTACATACAACAATAGTTTAGTTATATAATATAGACTTATAGAGAGAGACCTTCTAAAAAATGTTAACATGTATTACCGGCACACGAAACCTTAAATTAAAGTGAATAAATGAAGACTCGGCACACCACTTCTGAAAGGTTGCCTACCCCTGCTATACAGTTTGCCAGGGTAAAACTAGTAAGATTCCATTAAAAATATTTAAAAAAAAAAAACCTATAGAATTTAAAAGAAAATGAGATAATTTCCATAGTTTTTTTAAAATCCTTGTGTAAAATTCTATAGAAGGGTAAAATTCTCAATTCAGTTCTATAATATTCGTATATTCAATAGGAGCTGCAGATGCTCAGCACCTAGCTAAGATGTTAAAAATCAAGCTTAATTTTACATTAAAGTTAGGAAGATGGGAGCAAGTTTGTAAATTGTCTGTAGGGAGAAACAGTCCAGCAGGACAAATTTAAGGTAATTAAATGCCTTTCAGCTGAATAATAACAGCGATATTCACGAGTCTGCCTATAAGACTATATTGTGCACCAAAAGTTACATTTCCTAAAGTGGGTATTACTATAATAATCAATGGAGATTTATCATACTATTACCTTTCATCTTAAAGTGATTCACAAACTAAAAGCTATTGATGTTGGAATCACTTCTACTGCTGCTGAAATACAGCTTCCTACGAGATGGAATGGGGCAGCTTTTCACAGCAATGAAACACAACAGGCCAAAAAAGTGAAGAATCCTGGTATCAAATTAAAATCTCAAAGTGAATTTATCTATGGTGTATTCAATTACTCAGATTGAATTTTACCAGGACATCAGCATTAATAATTCTATTCTTGCAATAGTGCTATGAGATATTAAAAGACCACAAATGGCAAGGTCTTGGTTTTAAGATTTAGATCAGAAGGTGGCAACTCATGCAAGGAGGTGTACTGTTTCTTTTAATTTGTAACAGGAAGCAATTCAGGAGGGGAACTCGGGGAGGTTCAATTCAGAATTTCTACAGTGAAGCAGAGGCAGAATAGTTTTACTGTCTATTATACTATTTCTTTATTCAAGGTTCCTTATTCAGGAGTAAAGCAGCTCTTTCTGTGACAATTTACCATTTTCAGTTGACATCTCTAACCTTATGTTAATGCATGGGTCTAGTTCTCACTCATGGGGAAAAAGTGTCACCAACAGCACTTCTTGTCCTTTAAGGTCTCCCATCCAACTACTAACCAGGATTGACCCATCTTAATTTGACCTATTAATGGTTTTATACTCCATGGTGATCCAGCAGTTTGGATGCCAGTTTGGAAACAAACAAAAACACAACAACAAAGAGATATAAATTAGAGTATGCAGTACATGAAACCAAAGAATTGTGAATAACAAAGCAAGGCTATTGCAACATGGCTTGGAGAAAAAGATGACCATTTAGTTCTAAACAATGCTACAATTAAGCATTGAACATTTTTGAATGAAATGATTTAATTTTGCTTCTCCCCCACTGGAAACTGTAGCTGAATTGGCACTAGTCCAGCTTGTAAAAGTTTTGATGTATTCTGTAATCTCATTATAACTGAAGTAATAGTAGCAACGTTTCCAGACATGAGCCTGCTTGCATATTTAATTATGATATGTGGCCCATGAATCTACTGTCACAGCTGTGATATTAATGTGTGATTATGATTTACAAGCTACTAAAAATACAATGGAATTGTGGGCCTTTGTCGTTCCCAAGAAACACGACTGTTCCAAGGCCAAATTGGCATAAAATATCCAACTCTTTCCAGTGTCTACAAAATTTTCAACAAGGGCAAATAAAAAAAAAAGTCTGTAAAGACAATCTGGATAATAATATATATGCATGCAAAAGAGGTAACTCCTGCAGAGAAAATATCCATCTTGACTAGGCTAATTTTCCTCATCACTAAGAATGGGAGGGTTTACCATAAATCAAAATCAAGATCATTTCACATGGAGGAGAATCTGTTCCAGTGAAATTGACATGGAGCAGATAACATTGTTATATGGAAACCAGGCCAAAGAATGACAAACAAGGATTTAAATTAGAGATTTATAAATGAAAACAGGAATTACCCATGCCCAGCAAGAAAGTCAGGAAAGAAGGGTAGGGATGGTAATACAAGAATCAAATTTTATGAGAAAATGAGGGTTTTGTAATCAGAAGAGTTATGGCAAGGGGAAAAAAAATCTCTTTAAAGTGGAAATATGAAGCTATAGGATAGGTGTTGGGAGGGGGACGGGGGTTGAACTGTTTCTTTTTAAAATGTATGTACCTTACAAAATAAGCCCTTTTTGTAAACATTGACATTATGTATTTTGAATATATCTTGACCTACCTGAAATTAGCAAAACACTGAAGCAGATACCTAATTTTAAGCAAATGAGGAATCTCATTGAAATCAATGGGACTACTCAGATGCTTGGAGTTAGGCACATGCTCAAGTGCTTTGCTGGATCAAGGCCAAAGGTTGCACACTAAAATATAGAAATTATAATTGATTTTTAAAATATAATAATGCTTCAGATGCTTACATTTGTTTGTAACATTTAAATGCATTAGGGTTTTTTCCCTGGAAGAATTTATTTCATATTTATATATTACCTATCATCTGAAGATCACAAAGTACTTTACAAACATCTCATGAAACTTCACAATACCCCTGTGATATTTTGCAAACATATTTACATAGACATCACACATTTGACTTGCTTCCCGCAAAGTTTCTGCTGGCTCTAATGTATGCCATGCTGTCAATCTCTGCTGTTGCCATCCTTTCTCATTTTGTGAACTTTTGCATTCAGAATTTCAAAGTTTGCCTTTTGGGGGAAGAATTTTCAATTTGGATGATGGACAACATTTTTAAATCCATCCATACATAAATTGTTTTCTGTAGTGAAAAATGGTTTAAAAAATAAAGTAATCTTGGAAACTTATTGCACTTTTAAAATCCACTTTCTCTAGGTTCTAAAATTTTAAATTTTAAAATCCAGTTTCACTAGAACTAAAATTGCTTTTCTGTTAATGAAAAACCCCAAGAATTCTGAGACAAAGTACTTTGAGTCTTTCAGGATGTAAAAAGCAATCTCTACTGACTTTAACAATGACATGATTTTTTTTCAGACTTCCGTCCCTTCTTTCTAAAACACTTCATTGACCCTCCCTCTAATTCTCCTCCCTTCTTGAGGCCCAACCCAACCCTTAAAGGGAAGCGAGAATCTTCCATTGATTTTAATAGGAGCTGGTACAAGACCTTTATGTGTCTCCTTAAAAGCAGTAATGAAAGCATCAAGGTACCATTTTAATCAATAAGAGAATGGGAGGGTTTTTTTTCATTGATTTGAATGGTAGTTGGGTCAGGGTCCAAATGAGTTCAATTCTGCAAAATGCTAAGTACCCACAATTCTCTTTGAATCCCTTGTGGCCCATTGTACATTTACTAGAAGGTAGCTACTATACAAATAGTCCCATGCCCAACAATATAACTTTTTTCAGAGATCAAGTGTGTTTTTCCAGGTAAACAGTTCAAGTCCTTGAAATAAAGAAGACCTAAACCTGAATTGATAAACAAGGTATTAGAAAAAAATACATCAGGCACCTTAAGGAATGTATTATAGTCAATATAGTGAATTGTAATAGATCATAGAAATGCAGGGCTGGAAGAGACCTCAAGAAGTCATTATGTCCAGTCCCCTGTGCTAAGGCTGGACCAAGTAAACCTAAACTATCCCTGACTAGTGTTTGTCCCTATTCTTAAAAATCTCCAAAGATGGAGTTCCACAACCTCCCTTGAAAACCTATTCTGGAGCAGACTTGCCAAACCTGTGGGAAAAAAAAATGTAGAAATCAGATTTGTTTTTGGCTTAATTGGCTTGTGAGTTGCTTGTTGGCTAGTTTTTGGCTTGTAGCTTGTTGGTCTTCTAGCTTGTTGCTTCTTTTTTTGATCAGCTCCCAGCAAGCAGGACAAGGGTGGAGGGGGGGAAGAAGTGGCAAGCAGGGGCAAGGAGTGGGGAGAGGCAGGGGTGCACAGCGGGCCCACCACAGTCCCAGACTGCACACTGGGGGATCTAGTCACATAGAGTGTTGGGGTTCTTAAGGATTAGTTTATTTTGGCCTTGTTTTGAAAAGGGATTAGCTTGATTTTTGTTTTATTGTGAAATTTGGGGTGCTTATTTACTGTGTGAAAGTTGGCGACTGTGTTTTGGAGCTTAACTAAGCATATAGTTAGAAAGCTTTTCCTAATATCTAACTTAAATCTCGGATTAGTTTTTGTCCTCTTGATCACTGTCCTCTTTATAACAGCCCTTACAATACTTCAAAAGCATTATCAGGTCCCCCCTCAGGCTTCTTTCCTCAAGACTAATCTAAACATGCCCAGTTTTTTAAATCTTTCCTTATAGGTCAGGTTTTATAGATGTTTTATCATTTTTATGCTCTCCTCTGGACTCCCCAATTTTGTCCACATCTTTCCAAAAGTGTGGCACGCAGAACTGGCCTCACCAGTGCTGAGTAGAGTGAGACCTCCTGCGTCTTTTGTACAACACTTGTTAATACAATGCAGAATATTAGCTTTTTCATAACTGCACTACACTGTGGACTCTTATTCAATTTGTCATCCACTATAACCCCTAGTTTCTTTCCAGTAGTACTACCACCTAGCCAGAGATTCCCCATTTTATAGCTATTGTGACAGACCCAGACCAGTGGGGTACAGGAGTCTGGTAGAGGGTAAATACACTGCTCACTGGATGAGTAGTTTTCTGTTCCCTGAGTGACCAGAGAAGGGGCTGCACTAGAGTAATCAGGAACCTACTAGAACCAGTTAAGGCAGGCAGGCTAATTAGGACACCTGGAGCCAATGAAGAAGAAACTGCTAGAATCAATTAAGGCAGGCTAATCAGGGCACCTGGGTTTTAAAAAGGAGCTCACTTCAGTTTGTGGTGTGAGTGTGAAGAGCTGGGAGCAAGAGGCACAAGGAGCTGAGAGGGTGTGCTATGCTGCTGGAGGACTGAGGAGCACAAGTGTTATCAGACACCAGGAGGAAGGTCCTGTGGTGAGACTAAGGAAGGTGTTTGGAAGAGGCCACGGGGAAGTAGCCCAGGGAGTTGTAGCTGTCCTGCAGCTGTTACAGGAGGCACTATAGACAGCTGCAGTCCACAGGGCCCTGGGCTGGAACCTGAAGTAGTGGGTGGGCCCGGGTTCCCCCCAAACCTCCTAATGACCTGGACTGTGGGTTCTTCCAGAGGGGAAGGTCTCTGGGCTATTCCCCAACCCACATGGTAAATCTCTTAGGCAAGAAAAGCTGCCAATAAGCACAGGACCCACCAAGATAGAGGAGGAACTTTGTCACACTGTACATTTGATTTTTCCCCTCTTAAGTGAAGTATTTTGCACTTGTTTTTATTGAATTTTTGTCTTGGAGAATTGGTCTCAACTTCCAATATGGTCAAGGTCCTTTTGAATTCTAATCCTGTCCTCCAAGTGCTTATAACCCCAGATTATTTTCATCTGTAAAATTTATAAACAGACTCATATCTCTCTCCCCATTTGATCAAAGCTACAATCTGCTCTTTTAAGATTGATTTACGGTGTCCCCTGTGTTTGCAATTTCAGTGTCTTTAATTGCATTCTTTGGAAGTCAAACAGAAAAACAAACCAAACAAAATCTAATTTTTTTAAAATTTTAGTTTCTCTCAGTAAATGTTTCCAGCCATAGGTCTCTCACTCTTCATTGGTGTTGTATAATGTAGTGAACCATGTGAGGGTGGGAGGAAAGTTTCTCACCTTCCCATAGCAGGTGAAGTACATTATCTGCATAAGTTATATCACAAGTAGGAGTTGTCTTAACAGTTCCTAATAATTAGATTTATGCTTTAGAGATAATCATATCTGTGTAGGTTGTAGAACACGGGTCAGCAACGTTGGCATGCGGCTTGCCAGGGTAAGCACCCTGGTGGGGCCAGGCCAGTTTTATTTACCTGCTGACGCGGCAGGTTCGGCTGATCGCGGCCCCCACTGGCCGCGGTTCGCTGTCCTGGGCCAATGGGGGCAGCGAGAAGCGGCGTGGACGAGCGATGTGCTGGCCGCGGCTTCTCACCGCGCCCATTGGCCCGGGACGGTGAACCGCGGCCACTGGGGGCTGCGATCGGCCGAACCTGCCACGTCAGCAGGTAAATAAAACTGGCCTGGCCCGCCAGGGTGCTTACCCTGATGAGCCGCGTGCCGAACGTTGCCGACCCCTGTTGTAGAACAAATAGTATCTCTTATAAACAACTTTTACTGAAGCAGAGTTTTAATACTGCTCACCGGCCATGTTAGTGATTAGGAACTGCGTGCAGCCTGCCCTAATAGGGTGTGACTTCTTTCTTCTTTGAGTTCCCGTATATAAAGTGTGCACACATGGCTTGCATCTATATATTCTTTTCAAACAGCATTAATTAGAACTACAAAAAGACATGTTGAAAGTTAAAATGACTATGTTTCAGCTCCTAGCAGATGTTATTCATAGTACACATTTGGAAGATCCTTTTTGAAAACAGTGCATGTGTAATCCCAAATCCCTTTTGTGTTGCAATTTTCATAGCACACTTGATCTCACTTTAAAGCCAGTTTACACTGCCAGACTAGTGTAAATAAAAATCAGACCCATGGATTTTAGAAATCTTTGTATCCACAAATACTGTATTTTATTTATATTAACTTACATTTTTCAGAGCAACTCTCATGTCCTGTGAAATATTGTTTGCTTTTATATGATTCTCTGCCATTATATTTTTAATCTGTTCTAAAAAAATAAATTTGGAATCTATTAGAAAGCTCTATAATTTTTCCTGCAAAAAAATCGCACTCTATACAGTCATCTGTCCGAAATTGTGTTTTTGCTTTTCTAATTGGGATATAGTATGACTTAGTGGATGCAGTATTGCACTGGTATACAGAAGACTTGGATTCTGCTCCCAACCCGGGTGTTGGGTGATCATGAGCAAATCACTTAATCTTTCTGTGCTTCAGTTTCCCCATTGGTAAAATGGATGAGAATATTGGTATCTTTTGTAATGTAAAATAATAAAAAGCAGGCTTTAAAAAGGAAAGAATTATTACATATGGGCTTAGAAACTCTATCTTTCTCTGTGTTTGTCATACATCTAGACAAAGGTTTTCAAAAGTAACTAGTAATTTTGGGCATCTAAATTTTTATATGCTGCTGTCTGTCCACTCTCTGCCCAATTTCTCATGAACTAGTTGTCATTATATCACTGCAATCATTTTATTGCTAAAAGTATTTGCTAGGGTGGACAGCAGCTAATTGCCACATTCATTTGGATACCAGCAACTGGATGCTCTACTGCAGTGGTGGGCAACCTGCAGCCCATCAGGGTAAACTGCTGACGGGCCGCAAGACAGTTGTTTACATTGACCGTCTGCAGACACGGCCGCCCGCAGCTCCCATTGGCCGAGTACGGCGACCTGTGACCACTGGGAGCTGCGGGCGGCTGTGCCTGCGGACGGTCGATGTAAACAAACTGTCTCGCGGCCCGCCAGCTGATTGCCCTGATGGGCCGCAGGTTGCCCACTACTGCTCTACTGTGTTGGTTTTAGCCCACACCAGTTGCAGAACTTTGTCCTAAATCTAGGTAATTGGCCCACAGAGATTGCACTAGTGCAAATGTTATATCACAGAGGTATACAGCTTTATAGGGATGCTCCTGCCAGTCTTCCTCCCTGTAGTCAGCTCAGCAGGAAAATTGGGGCATAGAAAAACTTATAGGGACATGCCTACGACACCCATACACCACATGGATCCTTGGCTGTGATTTTGGCTCTTTAAGGTAGCTTTAATGTGTTGTGACAGGGATGTCTTCTGAACTCTGGATCTGATGTTATAGGACTAGATTCTAAGTTTTTGCTAGGCCTCCGTGCATTTTATTACAAATAAAATTTAGAACGAAAATGGCATTAATATGTCTAAACAACTAATGGTGAAACTGTAGATATGATTGATTGATTAAATGTTCCACTCTCCTTCATGAATGTCTGGCCTGGAAAGGTACTTGGGGTAAATTCCACCATAATGATGGTAGCCTACAGATGTGAATGTGTTATTTTGTAAGTATTACTGTTATGACACTATAATCTGTCTTAATGCATGATTTAGTCATGCATGTATGTATCCAAATATTCTAAATGGCCTTAATAATGTAAAATCACCTTAAAGAAAATATCAAATTGTATGTAATTTGTTAATTAAGAATACACAGTGATTCTGCATTTGAACTTCAGACTTTGAAGCAAAGTATAATTATCTGCTTTGAACATGAAAGTGGTTTTTGCAGAGTGCCCAGTGACAGACTGTAAAGCGAACATCTTGGATGTGTGTATAGAAAGCAAATCTCGGGTGGAGTACAAATCAAAATTTATTTTTTACTGTTGTTCTGCAGCCAATCCAAATCTTGCCACAAGCATTAGAACATCTGCATTGCACTTCACAAAGACTGTTCAGTATAATGGAGCACTGTTTATGCTCCCTACCACTTAAAGAGGTTTTGGTTTTGTTATCTAATCAGGGACAGAGTTAAGGTTGTGGAAATTAGTGTGTTATTGTGAAAGTGCAGCTCCACTGCAGCCATAAAGCTATAAAGGGTTTTTCATCGCTCCATGCTGATTTATCATCTTCTGCAGCTGGGAGAAGATGGAAGCATATTCCATCACCATATTATGCACAGATATTTTCTAAATAATTCATTGACCCTCTCCCATGTTTTCAAGGATAAAGGTCCTATATGTGATTAATTGTAACTGATTTTGGTAATATTTCTGAATAGCAAGTACAGTTACAGTGAGCTGTTTAATTACTAACCTATTAGAGCTGGTTGAAAATTTCAAACACAGAGTGTCAGTTTGGGTTTTTTTTGGTTGAAGATTTCTTTCTATGAAAATGAAAAAAAAATCAAAACAAATATTTTTGTGACATTATTTTAATATATTTATCAAAATTCCATTGAAAATATCAAAATGATCACTGACATATTTTTAGTAACAAAATCTCCACTTTTTGGTAAAACAACTTACTGAAACCCTGGTTTTGGAAAATAAAACTTTTTGATAATCACGTTGATAACATTTTAGATAATGTTAGAATTACAACTTTGATTTTTAGAAAAATTTAAAAAAGAATTAAAAGGGGTCTTTTAAACCCTGCAAAATGGAACCAATTAAAAGAGTCCATCTCCCCACCCCCATTTTTGACCAGATGTTCATCTATCTTGATTATGTATTAATAATTTCTCTCTTTTGAATTTTCTCTTTGATCTTATTCTTAATAATCTGGAGCACCCTCATCATTGTATAATGTTTGTATATTTTCCATTCAGTATGCTCTTTTTAAGAATTTTAGATTTCTGCATTGTCTTCATTTGTGTGTCAACCCTATTGTAATATGAAATGGAGACCAAATCCTGAGTTCTTACTGTCTTTTTTTCCTCATTTAAGTGAATGGAAGTTTTACATGAATAAGGTCTGAATAAAGTGAGTAAAAAGTTCAGGATTTAGCCATAATTTTTCTTAGCCCTGGTCTATACTATGAGTTTAGGTCGAACTTAGCAGCGTTAGATTGATTTAACCCTGCACCCATCCACATGACGAAGCCATTTTTGTCAACTTAAAGGGCTCTTAAAATCAATTGCTGTACTCCTCCCCAAAGAGGGGATTAGCATTGAAATTGATCCTGCTGGGTCGAATTTGGGGTAGTGTGGACGCAATTTGATGGTATTGGCCTCCAGGAGCTACCCCAAAATGCTCCATTGTGACCGCTCTGGACAGCACTCTCAAATCAGATGCACTGGCCAGGTAGACAGGAAAAGCCCCGCAAACTTTTGAATGAGCTCCAGGCATGAACCGAATAGGAGGTTCTGCATCTGATTACTGTATGGGGAAATGAATCCATGCTATCCTAATTCCGTTGCAAAAGACGAAATGCCGGAATATTTGAAAAAATCTCCAAGGGCATGAAGGACAGAGGTTATAACAGGGACCCGCAGCAGTGCCGCGTGATACTTAAGGAGCTCAGGCAAGAACCAGAGAGGCAAATGACCGCTCTGGGTCAGAGCTCCAGACATGCCGCTTCTATGATAAGCTGCAAGCCATTCTAAGGGGTGCCCCTACAACTACCCGACCCCTGTGCTTCCCTCCTCCCCAACCCCTCCTGGGTTACCTTAGCAGTTATCCCCCATTAGTGTGATGAATTGATAAAGAATGCATGAATTTGAAACAATGACTTTATTGCCTCTGCAAGTGGAGATCAAAGGGGGGAGAGGAGGGCAGTTGGCTACAGGGAAGTAGAGTGAACCAAGGGGGTGGGTTTTCATCAAGAAGAAACAAACAGAACTTTCACACTGTAGCCTGGCCAGCCATGAAACTGGTTTTCAAAGCTTCTCTGATGCACAGCGTGCCCTGCTGTGCTCTTCTAACCACCCTGGTGTCTGTCTGCATATAATCAGCGGCCAGGCAATTTGCCTCAACCTCCCACCCCACAATAAATGTCCCCCCCTTACTCTCACAGATATTGCAGAGCACACAGTAAGCAGTAATAATGATGGGAATATTGGTTTCGCTGAGGTCTAACCGAGTCAATAAACTGTGCCAGCGAGCTTTTAAACATCCAAAGGCACATTCTGCCACCATTATGCACTTGCTCAGCCTATAGTTGAAGTGCTCCTTACTGCTGTCCAGGCTTCATGAGCCATGGGAGCAAGGGGTAGGCTGGGGTAGGTGTGACCGTGCGGTGCTGCTGACTGCGAGAGCAGCGTGAGGCAGAAGCCTCCAGCTGGCATGATATTCCAGGCAGGACTGAATCTCCATTAGACGAAACTTAAAGAAGAGAATGACCTGGAGTCATTCCCATTTTTGTCCAGGCGCCCCCGACCGACCTCACCGAGGCCAGACCGGAGCACCCATGTCTGCCCAGGCACCCCTGACCAACCTAACTGAGGTCAGCCAGGAGCACTCACGGGACGACGATGACGGCTAGCAGTTGTCTTGTACCGTCTGCCATCCGCAAGGCAAGGGGATGCTGCTGTGTAGCACTGCAGTACTGTGTCTGCCAGCAGCACCCAGGAGACATACGGTGACAGTGAGCTGAGCGTGCTCCATGCTTGCCATGGTATGTCGTCTGCATGGGTAACCCAGGAAAAAAGGCGAGAAACGATTTTTTGCCGTTGGTTTCATGGAGGGAGGGAGGGAGAGGAGCCTGACAACATGTACCCAAAACCACCTATGACAATGTTTTTGCCCCATCAGGCATTTGGAGCTCAACCCAGAATTCCAATGGGCGGCAGAGACTGCGGGAACTGTGGGATAACTACCACAATGCAATGCTGCGAAAGTCAACGCTAGCCTCAGTACTGTGGACGCACACTGCTGACTAAATGCGCTTAGTGGGAACACACACAATCGACTGTATCAAATCGATTTCTAAAAAATTGACTTCTATTAAATCAACCTAATTTCATAGTGTAGACATACCCTTAATTTAGTAAATACCTGGATCACCTTATGGAGATTAGGACCAACTAAACGTCACTATCTTGGCTGCATTACTAGTGTGGCAGGTGAGTATATGATCTAGTTGGAAATATGGTGGAGGAGTAAGTTGTACATTATAAATCTTCTGTTACAGAATGGAATTTGAAGGCCAAATCCTCAGCAGATGTGAATCAACATAGTTCCACTGATTTCTGTGGAACACAGAGGATTAACACTAGCTGAGGATCTGACTCTGAATCTGTTTCATCAGATCTACACAATTTGTTTTTTACAGGATTACCAGGAAGTTTGTATAAAGTTCACAAAGAACCAGAATTTCAAAACAGCTCGTTGAGTGCTGAGTACTTTAGAAAATCTGGTCCTTTTAAAGTCCCTACATGGGAGCTTCCCCCACTCCCTGTTTTGAAAATGTGGACCAACTATAGGTGCTGCACACTTGAAAATCTTGGTTGTGAACTCTTAAAAATCTGGCCCCACTTCACCAATATTGATTGCTCCCTATACACCATGTTCAACATGCTGTGGTATGATTTTGTGCACAACAGCCTAACTGCCTAAACAGCACTGATAGATAGAAGGAAGACTACTAATTCCTATAAGTATGCTAATCTATGCTTAGTTCTTACATTTGTGTGGAGCAAGTGTGCTAATGACTGCATAATGTGTATGTACCTCAATGAGATTTTACTTAGGTCTGTTTAAAAGTTTAATTGTAGACAGCTGCCTGGGTTGTGATGATGGACAGATGATGCTTAGTGTCTTGTTACTAATTGAATGTCCAAGAGGGGGTTGTGGTGATTTTAAATTGTTTACTTCAATTTAGCTCCAAGAAGAGAGATGGAACCATCATCAGCCACTGTTACAACTAATGAATTGGTGCCATGGTTTTTACTTTGCATGCCAATTAAATACTAGATAAGCACAAGCTGATGCTAAGATTATGGGACATTTATTAATCACAGTAACTTAGTTTATTCTTACTAGTGTGACAAAGTTCCTTCTCTATCTTGGTGGGTCCTGCGCTTATTGGCGGATTTTCTTGCCTCAGAGATTCACCATGTGGTTTGGGGAACAGCCCAGAGACCTTCCCCTCTCGAAGAACCCACAGTCCAGGTCAATTAGGAGGTTTGGGGGGAACCCGGGCCCACCCTCAACTCCGGGTTCCAGCCGAGGGCCCTGTGGACTACAGCTGTCTATAGTGCCTCCTGTAACAGCTGCAGGACAGCTACAACTCCCTGGGCTACTTCCCTAGGGCCTCCTCCAAACACCTTCCTTATTCTCACTACAGGACCTTCCTCCTGGTGTCTGGTAACGCTTGTGCTCCTCAGTCCTCCAACAGCTCACCCTCAGCTCCTTGCGCCTCTTGCTCCCAGCTCCTCGCACCACAAACTGAAGTGAGCTCCTTTTAAAACCCAGGTGCCCTGATTAGCCCACCTTAATTGATACTAGCAGCTTCTTCTTAATTGGCTCCAGGTGTCCTAATTAGCCTGCCTGCCTTAACTGGTTCTAGCCGGTTCCTGATTACTCTAGTGCAGCCCCTTCTCTGGTCATTCAGGGAACAGAAAACTACTCATCCAGTGACCAGTATATTTGCCCTCTACTGGACTCCTGTACCCCACTGGTCTGGGTTTGTCACAGTCTCTTACAACCATCTTAAGGGGCCATACCTAAAACAAAGGCTAATAGAATCTGCTCAGAAACTTGAACCAGGTGGATGTCACATTCAATTAGTTATTGTGACCCGGTGGGTGATGTATGGGAGCTGTGAGAGAAGACACAGAAACTGAGAACAGAAAAGAACTGGTAGAGGGGGCTTGTCTACACTTGAAATGCTACAGCGACACTGCTGCTGTGCTTCAGTGTAGCCATTACCTATACCAACAGGTAGGGTTCTCCCATTAGTGTAGGTAACCTCCTCCCCAAGGGATGGTAGGTAGGTCAACAGAAGAATTGAGAGGCTAATGGAAAGGATATTACCTGGTATGTCCCCTCAGTCTGACTTTTATACCTAGATGATATCCTGATGCAGGCTAAAACATTTGAACAGGAACTAAAACATCTACAAATGGTCTGTGATAAACCGAAAGTGTCCAATTTGAAACTGAACCCAAAGACATGTGAGTTGGTACAAAAAGAGGTACGCTACCTTGGGTACACAATTAGCGAGTAGGGGATTTCCACTGACAAAAATAAAGCAGGTTGTACATAGCTGGCCAACTCCCCAGAGTTCAGAGTTTTATAGGGCTTTACTCCTATAAAAATGGGTTCATTTGTGGATTTGCCGATATTGCAAAACCATTGCGATGATTGGGTGAGAAAGGAAAACAATTTCAGTGGTGGTCAGAGTATGCTGCAGCATTTTCAGAGCTGAAAGTCTCTGGTGACTACTCCTGTCTTGGCCTAGCTACATTTCTAAACCCCTTTGATATTGGATGCAGGTGCTAGTTGTTATGGTTTGGAGGAAGTACTGAACAAGAACACAAGGGACTTGAGAGTGTGGTAGCTTATTATAACAGAAGTCTAACTTCTCCTGAGACAAATGATTGCACCACTCAAAGGAACTGCTAGCAGTGGTTACATTTATAGAATATTTTCATCACTATTTATAGGGAAGGAAGGAAGTGGTCAGGACAGACCATGCTTTTTAAATTCAGGAATTCTAAGGCACAGCTTTCCAGATGGTTGGAGAAACTTCAGTGCTATGATTTCACAAGGACAGATCAGGCCTGGCCATAAATATGGTAATGTTTTGGCCAGTCCAGATGGCCTTGTTGGGAGGCTAATTGAAAACACAGCCTTAAGCAGGAGAATAAGAAATTAGTTGTTTATAGGGATGTGTGCCTCTCTTTCTCTAATTCGCAGAAGTGCTCATGTTCTTAGTTCACCCACTGGAACAATGGGGATGGGGTTGCAGGAAGGGATCCCAAGTCAACTAAAAACTTCCCAAAGAGAGGATCCTGAGATCAGGTTAATGTGTGATTTGGAAAATTAACTGGCAAATGCAGCCAACCTGGAATGTAGTGTCCTCTCACCATACTATAGTAAAAGCTTTCTGGTCACAATGGAGAAACTTGGAATTTAAAGATGAAATTTTACATGGGAGAAACCAGCAATTGATGGATATAGATACCAGCAGGTTATACCAGCTACAATGAAAAAGGAGACCTGAGGTTTTGGCATGATCTTAAAACTACTGGACATCTTGGGGTTGCAAAATCTTTAGTCAAGTGAGGGTAGAATTTGTACTGGCTAAAATGCAGGCAGGATGTAGAAGATTGGTGCAGGAAATATGATGTGTGTGTTTCAAAGAAGCTTCTCCTCCCCCCACCAAAAGTTGGAGAGCACCTTTGAAGCAGTGTTTTGTGGGTGCACCAATGGAATGCATTGTCATTTGTGTTCTTGGGCCCTTGCCTGAGACAGAGGCTGGCAATCAATACTTGCTAGTAGCGATGGACTCCCTCACAAAATGGCCTTAAGCTTACCCAATAAGAAATCAAAAGGCTCTGACAGTGCCTGGGATCATAGTGAATCGAATTCTTCACCAGGTTTGTGGTCTTGGGTGAGTTACACAGAGATCAAGGCAGAAACTTTGAATCCAAAGTGTTTCAACAGGTTTATGAGATTCTAGGGGCACACAGACTTGCACCACCCCAGGATATCCACAATCTGATAGGATGGTGGAAAGTTTCAATAGGTCTCTGAGGGTTCAGTTGGCTTCCTTTGTAGAACATTAAAGGCACTTGGACCAGCATATCCCTTTCAGGTTTATAGAATAGCACTCAATGAGAGTACTAAGTGTACCCCAGCACTCCTTGAGTTTGGGTTTGAGCTAAGGACGCCAGGAAATCTCTTGCATGGAGTTCCTGAAGTGGAACAAAGGGATTCAAACTATTTGGACTAGCTAGAAATCCTACAACCAAAATGGATAGGGAAAAATCTGACGTTAGCCTCTGACAAAATGAAAAGGCAATATGATATAAGGTCATATCGGGGAGACTCTTAAAAGAGGGACCTGGTCTGGTTCCACAATCCTAGAAGAGAAGATGGTAGGAGCCTTAAACTTGGTAAATCTTGGGAGGGAACCTGTACAGTATTGACCCAAATCAGTGAAGCAGTGTAAGTTTGAGTCAAAGTTTTCTGTGAGGACCATCTAAAGTTGTGTCAAGGGGACAGGATTTCAGCATGGCTGTTCTCTGAATCTAAGGCTGGGAAAGTTGTGTCAGTAATGAGTCCCCTAGTTGAACAGAATGGGCTGGAACTATCACAGCCAGCAAGTTCCTCTGAAATATTAGACACATCTCAGGACACACTGAAAGAAAATCCAGGGAGAGAAAAGACCTAGCGAGACTTGGTTAGGAATAAAATTATTTGCTGTAGGTGACGTGACTCTTCTGACAGAAATACCCTGTACATATGTGAAGCTTGTATCATATGTAATTTGTTAATATATTTTTTTTCTGTTTGGGATGGGTTATTTGGTGTCACCACTTTGAGCCTTATCAAATCAGTAAGGTGAGGCGGTGTTAAGAACTGGATGGTTTTATGGTTTTGGTTAGAACCTCATTCAAGCTGATGTGTGAACAAGTACCCCATTGAGATGATAGTAGGAGACAATTAAGGGGCTATACCTAAAGCAAAGCCAAATAGGGTCTTCCCAGAAACTAACTCCAGGTGGCGGAGTTTTCGACTAGTTATTGTGACCAGTCTGTGGATGTGGGGGCTGTGAGAACAGACAAGAAGCGGGAGGGGCAAGAAAGCCTAGCTATAGCCTATGAACACAGTGTGTGACCCTGGAAAAAGTGTGAGAGCACGGTTTGGGGTCTGTTGGCTAAAGAGGTTTGAGCCTGTGTAAGCTAAGAAACTGTTCCATTTGTTCTTGGATCCTTCTGTGGTCAGAGACAAAACACTTGGTACATTCTTTGTAAATAAACATAACGGCATCAAAGAAATACCTATCACCAGATTTTACTCTCAACTGGAACATCCCCAGGGCCCCAAATTTGAATAGCTTCTTGGGTCGACAATGGGACAATAATATAAATTCATTGTTGTTTGAAGCCTGGTCTGAGTCCCATCTAAGTAAATGGATATCTTTTTGTTAACCTCAGTTGGTGTTGTTTTCCGACCCCGGGTTTGCTTTCAAATACTGTCTCCTTTTCAAGAATACGCATTTGAATTCAACAGTCCGTCAAGATTTCCATTCTTTCAGCATGACTAGTGAGATGTAGATACTGACAGTTCACATTTACCTGTATGTCTGTGTAAAGAACTCTGTTCTGTTCCTCTTTTGCATATTCTAATCTATGTGGCTAAAAATAAATTACAATGTTCTATTTGCTTGAGCAGATTGTGCATATTAATTCCCCTATTCTATATCACTTGCTTATAAATAATGCTAATTTATTCTTTATTTGCATAATAAAATATCCATGTAGATTTTGGCTGTTGCAGTGACTCTTGAAAGGAGATCAAACTGTGGTCACTGCAATATTTCCTTATTACTGACTGTTTGCAAAGTGTGATGAGTAGGTACAAATTTTTATTGCATTTCAGCCATGCTATTCAGAAGACTGGGGAGTGGAAGACCTGCAACATTTTTGGCTCTTAGAACAATAGTACTTTGTTCTCTTGTCCTGGGTATGCGTCACATTTTCTTTTTAAAGCTGAGACATTGGAAGGCAAATGTACTGTAAACCCTGAACTGTCATCTTAATGTTGTTGTTGTTTCTTCCAGAAATGGCACTTAGAAAGAAATCATTGTGTAGGCCCAATTAGATTCTTTAGGCAGATCATTTCTCAGTCACTGGGGTAATGAATCTCCATTTGTGCACAGGGTTGTATTCAACCTTCAGTGTCAAAACAAACAGGAATTCATTGCCACAGCTAAAACACACTGAATTGTTTGTTCATACTTTTCTGGGGAATCTTTTTTAATCTCTATATATTTTTACAATAAAGAACATTGTTTAGTGAGGAGGAAACTGTTGGGATCATAAAGCAGAAGGCAGAAGACTTTTAAGCCTACAGAATTTTCTGAAATGTCTCATTTCCCAGGCTTTAGAAGTTAATTTGGCATTTAAAAAAAGATGAAGATGGATCTATTTGTTTTCCACTTTCCAGTCTACTTATTTCATTAGCTTTGTTAAAGTATTGTGAATACATTAAGATGAAAGGCTGAAGTTTTGTTTATTCCATAGGCAAGAAATGTTAAAGTAGAGTTAAAAGCTGAAAGTGGAAATCAGGCTGAATGGGAGCTTCCATTTGCTAAGGTCCTTAAGCTCATCCCTTTCCTCTATGGTTTTAGTAGGCGCTTCAGCAACAAGCCTATTTAGGCTCATTGGAAGTGCTGATGGACATGTTAGGACTAACTGGATCATAAGGAGGCTTACCATGGAAACTCAATTGTGTTCTTAACGATGGGGAATGTACTGCCCCATAAATATTCTGAATGTTAGAGTGAAAACTTAAATGCTATGGTGTGTTCCGAGCATGTTATTTATACATGTTTATAAGTCACAGTTCATAGAATATCAGAGTTGGAAGGGACCTCAGAAGGTCATCTAGTCCAACCCCCTGCTCAAAGCAGGACCAATCCCCAGACAGATTTTTACCCCAGTTCCCTAAATGGCCCCCTCAAGGATTGAACTCACAACCCTGGGTTTAGCAAGCCAATGCTCAAACCACTGAGCTATCCTTCCCCTCCCCCTGCACTTCAGGGAAGTGCAGAGTTATCAGCAAAATCAAGTTATAATGTGTCTTTGAAAGTATTGTTTCTAGGTGGAGAAATGTATTAATTTAGATAAAATATCTGTGTCCAAATAGTCAAAGGTGTTCACACGATGCCCACATCTGTCCAACATTAAATAGTTTTAATTAAGGTTTGGGATTTGGTATACAGAGACTTCAGCCTGCTTAGTACATTGAAAAATACCATTAAAATCCTCGTTAACCTTTTTATTAAAAATACAGCAAAAGAAGGAAAAACAATGAAAACATTTCAAATGTAAAGTATTAAATAAGGCTTTGATTTTGGCAACATTCCTTGTTCCCTTTCCTGCTAGTTGGAAAGAGCCTTTAGAAGAAGGGGGAAAAAAACAAAAAACAAACAAATAAAATCTTGTTTGCCAATCTCTTGGGATACGTCTATACTGCTATAAAAGACCTGCAACATGGCCGTGGTTGGTCCAGGGCAGCTGACTGGAGCTCCCGGGGCTATGCAATTGCAGTGTAGTCTTCCAGGCTCATGCTGGAGTGCAGGCAGCTACACAGCCCAAGCACCACAAGCCCGAATCAGCTGATCTGGTGCCATGGGTTTTTTATCAGTGTGTACATACCCTGAGATGCTGTTGGGACGGGAGGGGGGAAGAAAAACAGTTAGTTGAAATTGGCTGGAGCTATTGTTATTGATGTTGTTACGGTCCAATCCTGTTTCCTAGAAGGCAAAACAAGAGCAACGCACACGAAAGGGGAAAGAAGAGAACAGCAAAGATAGAAAATGTAGCTTCTGTCTCTGGTGTTGACTCTCACTTGCAGCCTCCCAGCTGGAAAAATACAAGCACAGCACATGGTTTTATCAGTCACTCTGAGACCTAGCAAACTTGTACCAGCACTGGGCTGTTTAGGGCTTTGCTTTTAGCATCCTTTCTCTTCACAGGCTTATGGTAGTGTTGCAAAAGGTAGATTTTGTTAAACTTCATCCTGTTTACCTCAGACCATTTCTCCAGTTTGTCCAGATCATTTTGAATTATGACCCTGTCCTCCAAAGCAGTTGCAATCCCTCCCAGTTTGGTATCATCTGCAAACTTAATAAGCGTACTTTCTATGCCAATATCTAAGTTGTTAATGAAGATATTGAACAGAGCCGGTCCCAAAATAGACCCCTGCGGAACCCTACTTGTTATGCCTTTCCAGCAGGATTGAGAACCATTAATAACAACTCTCTGAGTACGGTTATCCAGCCAGTTATGCACCCACCTTATACTAGCCCCATCTAAATTGTATTTGCCTAGTTTATCGATAAGAATATAATGCGAGTCCGTATCAAATGCCTTACTAAAGTCTAGGTATACCACATCCACAGCTTCTCCCTTATCCACAAGACTCGTTATCCTATCAAAGAAATTTTTCAGATTGGTTTGACACGATTTGTTCTTTACAAATCCATGCTGGCTATTCCCTATCACCTTACCACCTTCCAAGTGTTTGCAGATGATTTCCTTAATTACTTGCTCCATTATCTTCCCTGGCACAGAAGTTAAACTAACTGGTCTGTAGTTTCCTGGGTTGTTTTTATTTCCCTTTTTATAGATGGGCACTATATTTGTCCTTTTCCAGTCTTCTGGAATCTCTCCCGTCTCCCATTATTTTCCAAATATAATAGCTAGAGATACCTCCTCTATTAGCTCCTTGAGTATTCTAGGATGCATTACATCAGGCCCTGGTGACTTGCAGGCATCTAACTTTTCTAAGTGATTTTTAACTTGTTCTTTTTTTATTTTATCTGCTAAACCTACCTCCTTCCCATTAGCATTCACTATGTTAGGCATTCCTTCAGACTTCTCGGTGAAGACGGAAACAAAGAAGTCATTAAGCATCTCTGCCATTTCCAAGTTTCCTGTTACTGTTTCTCCCTCTTCACTGAGCAGTGGGCCTACCCTGTCTTTGGTCTTCCTCTTGCTTCTAATGTATTGATAAAAAGTCTTCTTGTTTCCCTCTATTCCTGTAGCTAGTTTGAGCTCATTTTGTGGCTTTGCCTTTCCAATCTTGCCCCTGCATTCCTGTGTTGTTTGCCTATATTCGTCCTTGGTAATCTGTCCTAGTTTCCATTTTTTATATGACTCTTTTTTATTTTTTAGATCATGCAAGATCTCGTGGTTAAGCCAAGGTGGTCTTTTGCCACATTTTCTATCTTTCCTAACCAGCGGAATAGCTTGCTTTTGGGCCCTTAATAGTGTCCCTTTGAAAAACTGCCAACTCTCCTCAGTTGTTTTTCCCCTCAGTCTTGATTCCCATTGGACCTTACCTATCAGTTCTCTGAGCTTACCAAAATCTGCCTTCCTGAAATCCATTGTCTCTATTTTGCTGTTCTCCCTTCTACCCTTCCTTAGAATTGCAAACTCTATGATTTCATGATCACTTTCACCCAAGCTGCCTTCTACTTTCAAATTCTCAACGAGTTCCTCCCTATTTGTTAAAATCAAGTCTAGAACAGCTTCCCCCCAGTAGTTTTTTCAACCTTCTGAAATAAAAAATTGTCTGCAATGCAGTCCAAGAATTTGTTGGATAGTCTGTGCCCTGCAGTGTTATTTTCCCAACATATATTTGGATAGTTGAAGTCCCCCATCACCACCAAATCTTGGGCTTCGGATTATTTTGTTAGTTGTTTAAAAAAACCTCATCCACCTCTTCCACCTGGTTAGGTGGCCTGTAGTAGACTCCTAGCATGACATCACCCTTGTTTTTTACCCTTTTTAGCCTAACCCAGAGACTCTCAACACTTCCGTCTCCTATGTCCATCTCCACCTCAGTCCAAGTGTGTACATTTTTAATATATAAGGCAACACCTCCTCCCCTTTTCCCCTGTTTATCCTTCCTGAGCAAGCTGTACCCATCCACACCAACATTCCAATCATGTGTATTATCCCACCAAGTTTCAGTGATGCCAACAATGTCATAGTTGTATTTATTTATTAGCTCTTCCAGTTCTTCCTGCTTATTACCCATACTTCTCACATTTGTATATAGACATCTAAGATACTGGTTTGATCTTGCCTCCCAGTTTTGTCCTGACCCTCCTTTCTCTCTGCCAATATAGCCATACCATAATACTTGTGCCATAATACTTTGTTTTTACAATTCTGTTCTTGCTAACTGGTGTTTAATCTATCTCTGCAATTGGAGCACCGAACAGCCATAGAAATAACATCTAAATACGTACGTAAAATAATATAAGTTGACACATTATAAGTTCATTGCACTTTTTTGAAATTTTCCATTGTTATTTTCTTTACTGTTTTTGTGCTAATCCAGTAAAGCAAAATCTGTTCCTTATGAGCATTAGAATAATCCAGAAACAGGACTAGGAATTCCTCTGTCTCACATAAATAAATATACTAGTCAGATAGAAACCGTGAAAAAGGACTGCACATCTTTCCAATGAAATGCTGCTTGCATGTTGAGTCTTGCTGCTCTTCTCCCACATTCTGCAGATCAGACTTTATAGTATATATATCTCATGTCAAGTATTTCATCGTAGTGTCTAGGTGGCGAAAATCCTCACCCAGGCTAATGGCTAGAGTAGCCTCTCTGGTTTTAGCAATCCCTTCCATAAATGGGAAGGACAAAAGGATTCATTTGTAGTGCTGCTTACACTTCCTGAGCACAGTGGGTTCAGGGCATGCTTTGGAGTAAGCAATATTGCATACTCCAGGAAGGATGTTTTTGCAGAAACCAGGGCATGGCTAAAGCCTCGTTTAAAAAGTCGATGTTGGGAAAACACAAATGCTAGATTCACAGAAGGACTTAAGGTCCTAACTGTAACTTTCAGTGCCTAAATTCCAGAATCAGGCCCCACTGAGAGTCACAAAACCCCCACTCAGTTGCCACTGAACCCTGTAGGTACCTGAACTCACTTGGCACCTAGATATTTTGCAATAAAAAGTCCCTTAGGCTTTTCTGCTTGAGCACATGCATACTGCAGCCCCGCACCAGATGTCCAGAATGCCTAAGCCCCAGAGGGGTACATGATCTGGGGGAAGACAGGCATTCCTGGGCCTCATTCAAATGCAAACCCTGATCCAGTAAACATGCACTGAGCTTGGTGACCTTACAAAAACCAAGGAAGAAGACCACTCTTACGACTTTTAGCCAGTGGTTAGGGTACTCACGTGGAATGTTGGAGATGCCTGCTTCAAGTTCCACTCACCTCATGATTCTTTGTCCCCATTGGGCAAGAGAGAGAGAGAAAACATGAGAATGATACTATTGCCTGGTGGTTAGAGCATTCAGATGAGTGGTGGGAGACCCAGGTTCCATTCCCCTGACTCCAGTAACTTCCTTTATTTAACCACAGTAGAATAGCTTCAACAGGAGCGACTGCGGGAGTCCCACACAATATCCCATATTCCACTGGTTAGGGAAATCACCTTAGAGATGACAAATTCCTGTTCAAATCCCTTCCCCTCAGAAAAAGGGGAGACTTGAACTTGGGGTCTCCCACATCCTACCTGTGTACCATAACCACTGGGCTAAAAGTTACAAAGGAGGTCCTCCTCCTCCTCCCGGCATCTTCTGCACCTGTTCATGGCTTCATGCAAAAATGGTTTTGGTGTCCAACTCCGAGAGAAAGTTTGTAGCTGAGATCCCAGCCAGGACTTAGGTGCCAAACTCCCTGAGAGGGGCTGGGCTTAGCATGCATCCCTGGCCTTAGTATCTCCCATTGGCTAGCTTAGTTGAGGAGTCTCCTAGCATGCTGATTTTTGTGAATTGTATTCTGAATCACCTATCTTTCCCCATTCATTGTAGAGAGAGAGCCTAGGTGTTGAACTTAGGCTTCATGTATCCCAGTGATTTTTACAGGTGCCTAAAAGTTAGGTGCTAGGATGCTCAGTGTCTCACATCTATGATTCTTTGTGAATCTAGCCCAAAGTGACTAGCGATGTTGGGTGCCCAGGTGTTTCAGTAATGTGATACAGGAATCTCTTAATGCCAACTGGCAAGGGGCACACAAAGGGTACATAGGAGTTACAGAGATCTCCTCGGTCTGGTATGCACATTCTCATTAACCAAAGAGTGTCATGTGAGGTCTCAAATAAAAGGCAGTATTATTCTGATCATCGATAATATGAAATGCATGTATGGATGTTATGTAAGGAGTTATGTATATACACAGAAAATTCAGTTTATTAAGGTCTAGGGACTGGTCACCAGCAAAGGTAAAAAAGTGAGTTTTGTTTTAGACAAAAAACATATCTGTCTGTTTACATGTAAGTTAAGAATTGCCTGGTTCACAGTGGGTAGCCTCTCTCCAGTCTGAACAGAAAGGGAGAAAAAAACAGGAAGAAGTAAACAGCAGGGTGTGGAGAAAAGAACTCTCTCTTGAGGTGCACATCAAAGGTTTGCTTTAATATATTTGGGGGAGACAAAGAAAACACCCTTCATCCTTCACCTAAGAAATAAATGGACAGTGAGTTGCTTCATTAAAGAGGTGTCTAAACCATGCTTGTTTGAATGTGATGGAGAGAACTTTGGTGAGATAAGCTTCTCTAGACAGGAGGATAACTTGTCAGTTAAGTTTAATTTCTAGAAAGTATATTATGTTTTTTTTATATGTAACCATTTGTTTCCAATATTCTCACTATCACCTGAATCTCTGTGTTATGATAATAAACTTATTCTTATTTTCACTGTACATATATCTAATTGCTGTGGTGTTAAGTAAAGTGCTGATCCCGAGTTGAATCTTAAAAGCTGTTTTTCTGGGAACAAGCAAGTTTGGTGGTAATGTGAGTGTCCAGTAGACAGGGGCTGGGTGCTACAAGAGATGCTCTGAAGAATCGAGGGCTATTCTGTGCCTTTTGCTAACCCACACACAGAGAAAGTGAGGCCTGTGGAAGCCTGGAAGGTAGGGTTTGTGTTTCTACAGGCTGGAGTTTCCAGGGAGCTGATCCACAGCAGGCACAGACAACTGTGTCTCACAACCCTGGGAAGCCTGGGAGGATCACAAGTACCCAACTGCAAAACCTTAAAGAAGCCTGAAAGTGCTGAGCCCTGTCGTCCACCAGAAATCAGGCCCCCTAAAGGTGTGTTATGTTGGGACTCAAAAGCAATAGATAATAATTGGCTAATTATGCCTCACACATTCTAACGAGCGTACATTTGTTCACAATTTTGTTGTTTTCCAAATCTGTCCTCTGTAGTTTTGGGAGAAAAGTAACAAGATGAAAACATTAATTAATATTCTTTGAAGACGACATAAGCATTAGCCTTATGGCTCCCACTGACTTTAATGGAACTCGAAAGGTTGAAACTGTCTTGTTCAGTCAAATTACAAATCAGCCACTGGGAATAAAAAATGAGCCATCCTTTTCTACTGGGCACCCTGATCTGCTAAATGTCCTCTGACAGATGGGTCTGGCTGCCTGTAATCAGAAAGCATGGTAATTAGCTATCGAAACCTTTATTTCGTGTAAATTTAAAATAATGACTTTGCATTCTTGTTGTGTGGATCTTGATATTCCATGCTACTGACACACTGTGATATGACCTAGGGAATAATGTTAGCAATGTCAAGTATTATGACAGCAAAAGTATGGCAATCAGAGTTACATTATTTTAGATAGGGGTGTGTTTGGGCTGGTGATGTACATGTTTAAGTGTATCTAATTTAAAATGGGAATCAACCAGGGCTGTGTGAACCCAGCAAGATTACAGTTATCAAGGGGATTGCGAATTCAGTTGGCTTGTGGGAACTGGAACTGAATCAATTCCTATACGTTTTCTTAGATCTCTAAGCTGATCCACAACTACTTACAGCTGTTTCCCCCCACACCTTCCCTAACCCCATTTTACCCCAGCTAACAAATCCCAGAAAGCCCCTTTGATATTAGATAATTGCAAGAAGATTCCAATAGCTTATTCGATCAGAAGGAATGGGGAAACAAAGTAGGTCAGCAAGTATGAGGAAAGTTCACTGGGATTCCAAAATTGGTGAGCAACCTCAGCTTTTATTCACTGAATTTTCAAAAGAATGGACTGATGTTCATTAATTCAGGTGTCACTCAAACCCAGACCTGAATTTAGAATACTTTTGCAGGTCAACTCGAGCATGTCACACAGCTCTACCCTAAAGAGAAGTATAGGGAGACAATATGAAAAAAAAAATAGTAACATTTCAGAGATAGCGACCATGTTACTGCCAGCGGTGGCTCTAGGCACCAGCAAAGCAAACAGGTGCTTCGGGCAGCCCATTTGCAGGGGCGGCAGCTGGCAGGGATCCAGCCTGGGAGCTGAGAACCAACAGGTGGCCCTGGGAGCTGTAGTTCCTTGGTTAGCTCCCTGCCTATAGACCCAGCCCTGGAGCAGGGAAAGAACTACATTTCCCAGCATTCCCTTGGCCGCTATCAACAGGAAAGGGAGAGGGAGGGAGTATATTAGCTGGAACCTCATGCTGCAGCTTCCTGTGAATGGAGAGCTCACTGCTAGGGTGGGGTGGCACTGTGAATGGGGAACAAGTATGCCCAAGGAGTAGAAGGCTTTGGCCCAGATATCCCCTTCAGACGACATCCTCAGACTGGATTAGGGATACCTAGTGTGACCTCACCTTGCAGCCCCCAAAGAAAGAATTGGGTGGACTAAATGGACAGTGCCCCTCTTTATCTGAAGCCTAGCAAGGGAGGTATGTGTATCCCACTAGAATTTAAAATGAAAAGAACGGGAGGGGACGCTTTACTGGACCTGGGCAGCTTTAGATTCAGTACCAGGCACGTAGGAGGATTTCCACTTCTGAGCCATGGAAGCAGAAATTGACTTTTCTTTTCCAGATTTAGCTAATATTCAGAAAGGGAATCTAGCATCTGCTTTCCAGATTTGAACACCTCAAAATTCATGAGTGCTCAAGCTCAATTCGGGCAGCTGTTACTTCATTTCTGCAAATCAAAGATACTGATCCACTGTAACTTGCTGTAGAAAAAGTAGGATAAAATTGAGCAAGAAATGCTTCCCAGTGGTTTTTAGGACTGGAATTGCTATTTTCAACAGCCATTGCCTTTTCTTTTTTTTTTTTAGTTTTATTTGTTTAAAAGGAAGACAGTGATATTGCATTGGCAAATTCCCCATAAAAAACAAAGAGTGGAACAAAAGAATAATAAAGGCACCTCAACTTTTCCTCATTTATGGAGGACAGTCTTATAATATGCATCCAGATATCCTCCAATCACACAAGTTGAAAATTGTTCCACTTTACTGCAGTTCTGTAACCATATGGGAACCAATCCTGTCTGTGTTCTGTGCACATCCAAAATTCCTGCTGAATGACCCGCCCTGGGAGCAAGTTACCAGTGACCCAGGGCTGGGGCGGAAGTAGGGTGCAGGTGCGAGGGGGCGGGGAGAGAGAGTGTCCAGGGCTGGGATAGCAGGGAGTGCGGGTGGAGGGGGCAGAGCCCAGGGCTCGGGCGGCAGGGGGTGTGTGGGTAGGGGGGCACTGATGGAGGGGAAGGAGGGAGCCCAGAGCTGGGGCAGCATGGGGTGTGGGGAGGAAAGCCCAGGGCTGGGACGGCAGAGGGGTGCAGGGGGGAGCCCAGGGCTGGGGTGGGGGCAGCCAAATTTTTTTTTGCTTGGGACGGCAAAAAACCTAGAGCGGGCCCTGGTTACTGCTCCTGATTGGATAAGAATTGCACTGTTAATTTTATTACTCAGCCTTCCCCACTCCTCATGTTGGAATATTTCTTTGTCTCATCCACCTGCTAAGGTATTGTCTTTCAGAGTGTAACTAAGCTCTTTAGGACAGGGACTTTTATAGGTTTTTATAACACTTAGCTTAGCTGGATCAACATTTTCCAAATTTTAAGTTTTCAACAATTTTTTATTGAAAATTTTGATGGAAAAAAATCCCTCAATTTTTTTATTGAAAATCCCTACAGAGCTTCTCTAAATTGTATTGAAGTTTTGACTAAGGAGTTCACACTATTTTTTTTCTTTAGCGTAGTTCAGTGGAATCCTAGCCTGGGTTGGCCTCTAGACAATACCACAATATAAATGTTAAATAATAATAATAAACTTAGTATATGAACTGTTTGGAGAGAACAATAGATATGTGCCTGTGGTGTGTGATTTGTTTTTGTAAATTGACCATGAGCATGTTGCAAATGTGTACATGTATGTTGCATGTTTTATAAAAACTTAATTTACCTTATGGATTGCTCATGACCCATTGTGAATATTGCTTTAAATATTCCTATTTGTAATTTGAAAGGCTTGAATGATTAGATAGGATGTCTTTTTCCCTGATTGGACAAGTATATACCTTAGAATTACTCTGGATTTCTTACTCTTACTAATACTCTGGATTATGAATACAAAATGTGCTTCTTTCTTGTATACATCCTTCAAAATATGCTTAAAATTCATTGCTGATTCCTGCCAGTAAACTTTTTATCTAGAATATTAATGTAAACCAAAAAAAAAAAAGTCCCAGATGTCTTAGTATCTTTACTTGATGATTTTAACAAATATTTGGGAACTTTTTTTGCAGTTTTTGTTGAGTTTATCATATTTATTTGGTTTGGGGGGGGGGAGGAAGTGATATTTAAAGAATATGCACAACTGCGAAAAAACATTATCAAGCCAGGGTAATTCATTTCTACAATCATTCTTTGCCTCCATTTTTTTTGAATGGGATAGGTTGTGATGTGTGAGTGTGAATATGTGTATATTCATAGTTTTTCTGGTATCTTATCATAGCTGTGCAAGGAAGTTATACTATGTCACCTCCACCCAACATCTCACAAATATGATGCCAAGGAGAGAGACTACATCATTTTCATCCCTCCGTGTTTCTGAACACTGTTGTTTACTTTGAATTCTATAAAACATGTTTGTTAAAAATTAGATGAAATGGTGAAGAAAGATGACAGCAATCATTATCTTTTACCAGACCATATAACTTGTTCCTATTGTTTGTATTTTGGCCCATTTACCACTCTGATTGTTTTAATAGAGGTTGGGCTTTTTGCTAGTTAAGTATTGGGAGAAATCCATTGTAGAATGAAATGTTCTTCCACTTTTATCTGTTCTATCTGAAGTGGATGTGAAATCAAGGAAAGGCAATCTGCAATCAATGTCATGCTGTCAAGGATATGGGTAAAGGGTCACATTGACATATTTTATGTCCAGTGTATGAACAAAGATGCCAGTAAATTCTGACAGGACGCTATGGCATTGTACTTTTGTTAAAATACTGTGATAAATCTTAAGGCCATTTTAAAAGCTGAGAGGTGACAGTTGAGGGTGGTAGACTCCAAGATTTTATAACCCATGAAAATTAGCAATACCTTGAGGGACAAAGGGGAAGCAGGTAAAGTAGTCTGAGTTTGATATTGTTCCATCCTCTTTGTAAACTACATTTAAGAGATTTCCTCTGCTTTCTGCTTTATATACAAAAAAGAGTGAAAAAAAATAATTAAAGTTCTGGTGTCTCTACTGAATGTCAACAAGGATGGTAATTAGTGCCAGTTGTAGTGGTGGTTCTATCCATTTATCTACTTTGGCACAGGGAACAGAATCGCATCTACCTAAGACACAGTAATTAACTAATAATTAACTATATGTTTTAAAAAGAGAAACAATGGCAGATGGAAGCATTAAAGTTATTCTCTTAAAGTAACTTATATGCTATTTATAGTCTTTGTCATAGCCAGTTATATTCTCTTATGAGACTGCGGCAATGCCAAGATGAGCAACACGGCCCTTAAAAGTGTGAAGATCTGTTTGTACAATAATACCAGCTTGGTAATTATAAGACGGAATAGGTAGGGTGATTATAAATATTTATAGTAGGACCATTGCTTGTTTTCTTATTTTCTTGTGTATACTAGTATCAATAACTCTCAAGGGGGCCTGATCCAAAGTCATTGAAGTCACTAGGAGGCCTTCCATGACTTCAGAGGGCTTTGGGTCAGGCCCTAGTTGTACTGAATAGATCTCTCAGAGGTGCAACTATCAATGTCTTTAATTTATTTTAAAAGATGGCATATCTTCATTTTTATTTGCTTACTTTTCTAAAGGTGAAATTTCTGGTTGCAGTGGGGCCTGCCTCTGTCTTTCTGGTGGAGTGCAGCAGAGGGGAATGGCAGAGAAAAGTTTCCATTCCAAAATGAAATAATGAATTAGAACCTAGAAGACATGGACTGTGAACTGGGTGATTTATTACTCCATTTGCAGTAATTTGTGACTTTTGAGTGGATTCCAAGGGTCACAAATTAAAAAGTGTACAGCATCCTTCTACCCTGCTGTCATAAAACCTAGTGATTTGTTTTTTACATTCTTTCAACATCCATAAAAAACATCAATGTTTGGAGTCTCCAGAACAGGAATTTAAAATTTAATGTTGTATCCATAGGAGCAAAATTCAAGCAACAATAATAATTCGGTTAGCTTATAAATAGAATTTAGTAAACATCTTGGGAAGAATTAAAATTCAAGCAAATAACAAATCTGCTTTATTAAAGGATATAAAATGTGTGACCATAAAAGCAAAGTTTAACATTATGACTAAAATGTGGTGTTTCAACATGACCAGCCTATTTAGACATTACAGCCTGAGTAAACTGCAAAACAATGCATTTTACAGTATTTTTTCCTATTTTGTGATTAGATGGACAATCTAGAGCTCTGTTATAAACCCACAAAATCTAGTAAACTGAGAATTAAAGTCAAAAGTCCATCCTTAGATGTAAATTATAGATCAAACCTACTGGTAGGTTGTCATAACTATAAAGGGAAGGGTAACAGCTGTCCTGTGTACAGTACTATAAAATCCCTCCTGGCCAGAGACTCCAAAATCCTTTTCCCTGTAAAGGGTTAAGAAGCTCAGGTAACCTGGCTGGCATCTGACCTAAAGGACCAATAAGGGGACAAGATACTTTCAAATCTTGGGGGGGGGGGGGGAAGGCTTTTGTTTGTGTTCTTTGTTTGGGAGTGCGTTCACTCTCGGGACTGAGAGGGACCAGACATCAATCCAGGTTCTCCACATCTTTCTAAACAAGTCTCTCCTATTTCAAACTTGTAAGTAAATAGCCAGGCAAGGCGTGTTAGTTCTCCTTTGTTTTCTCAACTTGTAAATGTACCTTTTACTAGAGTGTTTATCTTTGTTTGCTGTACTTTGAACCCAAGACTAGAGGGGAGTCCTCTGAGCTCTTTAAGTTTGATTACCCTGTAAGGTTAATTTCCATACTGATATTACAGAGATTATTTTTACCTTTTTCTTTAATTAAAAGCCTTCTTTTAAGAACCTGATTGATTTTTCCTTGTTTAAGATCCAAGGGGTTTGGATCTTGATCCACCAGGAGTTGGTGGGAGGAAGGAGGGGAATGGTTAATTTCTCCTTGTTTTAGATCCAAGGGGTTTGGATCTGTATTCACCAGGGAATTGGTGAAGGTTTTTCAAGGCTTCCCAGGGAGGGAATCCATTGGAAATGGTGGCAGCGGAACCAGAGCTAAGCTGGTAGTTAAGCTTAGAAGTTTTCATGCAGGCCCCTACATTTGTACCCTAAATTTCAAAGTGGGGATACAGCCTTGACATAGGTAATTTCAGTAACAAAGTTATGTAACACCATGTACTCTTTGGAGATCTGGGAATGCCTATCCTTAGGGGAGAAGTTTGCTTTTTAGGCTATGTTTACACTTAAATCGCTACAGTGGCATAGCTGCAGCTCTTGCATACACCAGGGGTTCCCAAACCTTTTTCCCTGCATTATCCCATTTTGACACTTATTTTTTCCTGTGACCCCAGACAGCAACAAAGCAACATAGTGATCAAGAAATTTACACATTAACTACATTATTTAATGTGCTCTAACATGACCCATGGGCTTTTGTGTTACAACACAGCTTCTTGAAGTCTGGCCGCATGGTAGAAATTGCAGATCTAATCTACTATGTGACATCAACGGTACATCAATAACAAGACTTGATGGACACAAGTTCACTGAATCTAGATTCACACATATGTGTTCACGAATGGCACCATCAAGGCATGCCCGGACTGGCTCCACAAACACCTCATCAGGAGACTGCCATTTTACAATACGTCAGCCTCCACACAACATGATCTTGCATGTACAAAGGCTGTCATTTTGATGTACAAAGTGGCAGCCTCCCCACAGTGGATCCTCGCATGCACCATTTGTGTGGAGTCATGCAGTGTGGAGGCTGCCATTTTGTAGATCAAAATGCTGGCTTCTTGGCACAGCATTTGAGGATCAGGTCTGGACATGTTCATGGCATCATCTTGCAGGCCAGTCTGGCCTGTTGGACTCGTGACCCTATCTGCTGATGGCACAATCCCATTTGGAGTCATGAACCACAGTTTGGGAAACACTGGTATAGACACTCACTGTAGAGACAGGTGGGGTTCTTCCAGCATTGTAGTTAATCTACTTCCCTGAGAGGTGGTAACTAGGTTGTAAGTTTCTAGCCCTTATGGTTATAGAGAGAAGCTAGAAAATGTTAGCCAGGACCACTTCAAATCTTGAAAGCAAATAAAAAGAACCCCAGCCATTTTTTTTTTTTTTCCATGATTCTTAAGCCATCCATATGATTTTTGGAAGCCCTGACATCTGATTTTTGAGTTTTAAACATTTCACATTTTAAACATTTCACAAAGATGTGGCTCTTTCATCTACTCCTATCCACACCCTGGGCCTGTCATTTCATTTAACTCCATTGACAAACCCTTTTAGGTAGGTACAGCTTGCTTCTTCCACCTTCAACATTAGGAAGAAAAATAGAAAGAACCTAGGAACAAAGGTTGAGATTTTTCAAAGCTAACCAGGGTCTGTGATCAAATAAATCTTATTGTGGTGGTCATGTGGCTAAATTCTTTAATTGGCTTTGCAAATCTTAAACAAAAAAAGAAAATTAAAAATCATTAGCATCATCATGGAAACTACTTAGACATACCTTAAAAGGGCCATAGAAGCCATGCATGTACCTAAACAAAAGAAAAAATAGTTTTGTTACAGAAGTTTTTTCAAGACAAAAAAATGTATCCTTAAAAAAAAAAAAAGGAAATCCAGTTCAAATGAAGCCAATGGAAAAGAACAAAAATTATGGTAGGTGCAACAGGTCTTGGGTGGCCAGGCGGCCTATTGGTTTGATCACCTGGCTCTATCTCAGCCCCCTGCTGACTGAGTGGCCTCAGCCTTTAAGGCTGTGGGGAGGAGGGTACAGGGACTTGGACCTTCCTTCTCTAATGGGTCCCAGCCCAGGGCCCTGTGTAGGTCAACCCTTGAACAAGGGAGTTGATGTTCCTCCCGGCAGGGAGTCAGAATCCACTGCCCTGGTCTACTTCCCAGTAGTCTGTTCAGTTTGGGTCATGACCTCTCTAATCCAATCTATGGGGTGGCTTGTTTCCCACAGGATTCCCTCTGGGGTCTGGATGGTGCTTTGCTGCAGTCCAGGTTCCTTCATGTGGATCAGCCACAAGCTGGTAAGGATGAGCCCCACAATGTCTCTGGGGTTCGCTCAGTCAGTTACCTCCTGTGCTGGGGGTTCTTCTGCAATCTCCTTTGGCTGAGAAACCAGAGCTTCCTTCCAGGTGGCTGCCCTGGCTGGAAGGCCTGTGCTCCATCTTTTCAGGCAGGGAGACAGCCAACTCCTGCCTCTTCACCAGTCAGCCCTGAATTGAGCCAGGCTCCCATCTTTTATTCCCCCGCCAGGCCTGTCATTGGCTACAGGCATAGTGGGGTGGGGGTAGGTTAGCTGGGTCCAAAGACTTTCTTCAACCCCTGCTGTGCTGGCTGACAGTTTCTCTGCTTCATCACAGTAGGTTAAATACCAGATGGAAACTGATTATTAATGCACCCGATTTTTTGTGTTACTTATCTACCTACCTACATTTGTTATTACAGGGCCCCATTACCATAGTATCGGAGCACCTCACAATCTTTAATGTATTTATCCTCAAAACCCACTTGTGAAGTAGGTAGGGAAGTACAGATAGGGAAATGAGATATAGAAAGCCAGATTTTTAAAGGTTTTTAGTTGCCTAAATATGCAGCTAGGACCAGGTGGGATTTTCAGTGCCCATTGAAAATCCCACTAGACACCCGTCTATCATCAAGCAACTAAATATCTTTGAAAATCTGGTCCTGAGAGACTAAATGACTTGCCCAAAGGTTCAGTTAGTACTTACATACAATACTGATATGTGTGGAATTTTTTAATATCTCGCCGCATGTGACATGGAGATCACTGGGGGCAGGGAGGAGGGGGAGAGAGAGAGACAAATTAATGGTGAAACAGCTAGTAAAAAGTCTCAGTAGGATGGTGCAAAAGTGTTCTAAATTGGACTGAATCATGTTCTCTCATCTAATCTCCAACCCATCAAAGCCAAATGAATCAACAGTTGCTTTTAAACATACAGAATCTGACTCCACAACAGTTATTTCCTATGGGAGATAAATGTTTCATAAAACTCAAACTGAGAAAAGTTTATAAAGCATGTTCCTCAAAGAGGAATAGGCCTTTCATTACATATGATGGCACAGGGAATTGGTGATACTAAGAGGCAATTTAACAGGAGCTATGTCAAACTTATTTCCCTGGAAGTGGATGTATACTTGAAGAAAGAATGTGAAGTTTGTAAACAGGTTCAGCAGTTTGTTTTTGAGGCAACTTTGTTTTACTCCTTATAGCACTGTGGAATTGGGTGATCAAGGTGGTAAACTATTAAGCAATCAATGAAGGTTTTGTGTAATTCTCAGTAATTCATTATACCACAAAAGCAGTCCAAGTGTTTAATGTGATAAAAAGTGAGAACATTTAATTCAAGACCTTGGACATATAATTTTTTTTCTGGGTTACTCTTTATTTGCTGATTAACATTCAGTAGCTCAGGAAGAAGCACTGAGTCATGCAATAAATACACTTTACACTGTAAAGAATCAATATGCAGCCCTTATTATGGGTTAAAATAAGAAGCAGTGTAGCTCCCTCTCCTCTATTGAAAAGAGAGGGACAGTTCCCCTACTTTCCCTGTCCCTGTGGACTTCCCACTCCTGTCTTGCTGTTAAAAGGAAGAGTCATTAAGCAAGAATCAGGAGAATCAGAGTTGGAAGAAGGAAGAGAAGTTAGTCTCTCTGGGGAGTTCCTGGAGCTTCTAGCCTTTGTTGCCAGTAGTGAGAGCAGCACCACCATTAACTATTGAAAGAGACGATTTCTCAGCTAGCGGTGCCTTATTACACTTCCCTTCTTCTACAGAAAAATCGGTAAGCCACCATCTTTCCCTCTTCTCCATAGGAAGTGGGGGAAACTCCCCTCCAAGGGTAAGAAGAATCCTTAATGCAATGGTTCTTCTCAACCAAGAGTACACGTACCTCTGGGGGTACATCAACTCATCTAGATATTTGTTTAGTTTTACAACAGGCTACATAAAAAGCACTAGCAAAATCAGTAGAAACTAAAATTTCATACAGATAATGACTTGTTTATAGTGCTCTATATACTGTACACTGAAACGTAAGTACAATATTTATATTCCAGTTGATTTATTTTATAATTATATGGTAAAAATGAGAGAAGCAATTTTCAGTAATAAACTTCTGTGTTTTCATGTCTGATTTTGTAAGCAAGTAGTTTTAAAATGAGGAAACTAGGGGGTACACAAGACCAAACAGACTTCTGAAAGGGGGACAGTAGTCTGGAAAGGTTGAGAGCCACTGCCTCAGTGCTCCCCCTGCGCACACACGCACCTGCAGGGGAAAAGACTTAATAGAAGTTTGTGTATAAACCTCTTTTGAAATGTTTTTAAAATCTTCTAAGAAACTGGAGTCAAAGGTTGATGTGTTCCAGAACATTCACTCTTTATCATATTCATACTGCAAGCAGTACTGCTGATAGGCTGCTCTTTAGTCACAGAGCCAAATCGAACTCCAATATGGTGTAATGGGCAAAAGTTGACCTGTGAAAATATTGTTGCCCCCTCTGATGAGTGGTAGAAGATGTTAAGATCTTGTAGGTAGACAAATCAGTGGGACAGGATCTGGGTGTATTTTCAATGAAACTTTTTTATTTTACTCTGCGTATACTAGTCCTTGAGCAGAGATGATCTCCATCCAAAGGCAATCTGTATTCTGGATTATCAGCCAAAACACCAGTGGTTGGTTACCAGGGAGCAGCTCTGCTCCAAGACTAGCTAGAGAGATTAGATAGAGAGCAAACTTCCTCACAGCTTGCCACAGCTCCCCCAAAAAGAAACTATATCACAAAACTAACAACAATGCTCGCTTTTTAAAGACTGAACAGATCATCTACACTTAAGTAAAATAATGTTGGTGGCACTCCAGGCAGAGGCAGTAACCTACCTGTATGAATTCATTTGCGAGATCAGGGCCCATGAAAAAGATGGGTAGTGCTTGCTCCCCGCGTCTTATGCTCAAGAAAAACTGTGTAGCTTTAGAAGAGGGGGGCGGGGGACGGACATCCTTTCTAGTATCAACAATGCTAGGTTTTCTTCTAAATCATTCAGGCAACAGAGCACACCTGACTGGTTTTGCTGCCATCATCTTCAAGGCTAAATCTGGTTTCCTTTGGTAAGTCTAAGATTGTTCCTCCCATCTGGATAATCATGAATGTGTGGACTGAATGAATCCAGTTAATAGAGGATAGGGTTAAGTAAGCCTCTGCATATCGGGTCCTAGGCTATGAGTTGTTCAGTTCAAACATTTGGATTTGGGGGATTTAAATTATCCTGGTGTAGGTCAGTTGTTGACTCAATGTAGTTGCATTATTTAAAAATAAAAAATATATAGTGCAGAAAACTGATATGACACTTTCAAAACATGGTCTTCCAATGCTTTCATCTGTGTAAATGAGGACAGAATGTCTCTGTATTTCCAGTTCAGATTTTCTTTGATGTTCATGATGGACTATGCACCCAAATTCCAGGACCTCTAGATGAGCATAACCTCTTAATATCTTATATTAAATCTTTACATTTCTATTTTCTAATTAATGCCTGCATTCCAGTTAGCTAATTTTTTTTATCTTATCTGTTTAGACTATACGCATTATGGGACAGGGTCTGTCTCTTGCTGTGCCTAAGTGCAGTGCTTAGTATAAATGGTGCTATTGTAATATAAATAATGAGAAATAGTTGCATTTTTCAGCAAAAAGAGGATACATTTTTGATGAATATTTTCAAGAAAAATGTGTCCCTTCTTTCTACCAGTTCTAATAATAATTAAATAGATAACCCCATTCTGCTAACCAGGCATGGAGCTAGTCCCTCCTATGTCCTACCGGATAAACTGCAGAATGTCTATTTCACCATGCTGGAGAAGCAAACAGGTTTTTTTGATGAGTAGCACAGTGACCAAGACTCTGTTTCCTTTTACTGACCATGGTGACATGAGCAGTGAATGAGATGGATGTCTAACTGTTATCAACAGTGCTGCCTGTAGTATGCTCAGGTACACATCCCATGAAACATCATAAAGTAAAGCACAATACTGAACTATAATTGCTGGATCTGCATCTGCAAGCTATCAAAAGGAAACCATTTGCTCCTCAGAGCACTTCCTCTGCTTACCTGAATGAACTCATTCCTCCAGTGGTGCAGTGTATCAAAACTTCAGCTTCCACCCCGGTCACACCACACGATCCATCGTCTACAGCCAAGCACTGAGGTACAATCGCATCTGCTCCAACCCCTCAGACAGAGACCAACACCTACAAGATCTTCACCAAGCATTCTCAAAACTACGATACCCACACAAGGAAATAAAGAAACAAATCAACAGAGCCAGACGTGTACCCAGAAGCCTCCTGCTACAAGACAGGCCCAGAAGAGAAACCAACAGAACTCCACTGGCCATCACCTACAGTCCTCAGCTTAAACCTCTCCAACGCATCATCAGTGATCTACAACCCATCCTGGACAATGATCCCTCACTTTCACAGACCTTGGGAGGCAGGCCAGTCCTCGCCCACAGACAACCTGCCAACCTTAAGCATATTCTCACCAGCAACCACGCACCGCACCATAACAACTCTAACTCAGGAACCAACCCATGCAACAAACCTCGATGCCAACTCTGCCCACATATCTACACCAGCAACACCATCACTGGACCTAACCAGATCAGCTACAACATCACCGGCTCATTCACCTGCACGTCCACCAATGTTATATATGCCATCATATGCCAGCAATGCCCCTCTGCTATGTACATTGGCCAAACTGGACAGTCACTACTCAAGAGGATAAATGGACACAAGTCAGATATCAGGAATGGCAATATACAAAAACCTGTAGGAGAACACTTCAACCTCCCTGGCCACACAATAGCAGATGTAAAGGTTGCCATCTTACAGCAAAAAAACTTCAGGACCAGACTCCAAAGAGAAACTGCTGAGCTCCAGTTCATTTGCAAATTTGACACCATCAGATCAGGATTAAACAAAGACTGTGAATGGCTATCCAACTACAGAAACAGTTTCTCCTCCCTTGGTGTTCACACCTCAACTGCTAGCAGAGCACCTCACCCTCCCTGATTGAACTAACCTCGTTAACTCCACACTGATATATACCTGCCTCTGGAGATTTCCATTACTTGCATCTGAAGAAGTGAGGTTCTTACCCACGAAAGCTTATGCTCCCAGTACTTCTGTTAGTCTCAAAGGTGCCAGAGGACCCTCTGTTGCTTTTTACAAACCTCCATAAGAATTTTGTTTTCTTAAAGAATGAAAACAAGTTCTTGCTGAATTTTCTGAGGCTTCTCTGATCTGTGTCATCCTAATCCTCATCTGTGCTAAGAATAGGGTGACCAGATGTCCTGATTTTATAGGGACAGTCCCCGTATTTGGGGCTTTGTCTTATATAGGTGTCTATTATTCTCACCCCGTTGCGATTTTTCATTCTTGCTGTCTGGTCACCCTAACTAAGAATTCTGTTTGTCCCAGCCTTTTCTAACCTCTGTCTGCTGCTTGGATCACAGCTGCCATGTTAAGGTGCTAGTTTGTTCTAGTAATGATGATGGTAGTTTGAATAATTTGGAGAAATTCCAGGGTTGAATTTTCTATGTCACATAGATGCTTTTGGGTTACTTTGAAAGGCATGGCCTTTTCTACTTTTATAGTATATTTGTGCCCGAAAAGCATTCCAGTTATCTTGTTTATTATTAGTTTACTAAGAGACAATTTGATCACAGAAGAACTTATACATAGGGAGAAGGTACAAGAATATTCATGCCTTTTCCTATTTTAGCTCTGATATCTCAGTGGCACAATTAATAAAATATGCGTATTAGCATTTGGATAATAAGATGGCTCTTGTCATTTCCAGTTACAAAAAACTGGCACACTTTCATTGTCTATTCCTTCAGATGTGCATTCATTCTCATGACTGATACATGAGTAGTAACCTTCCTGTTTAAAAGAAAAATTAAACAAAAAAGTCTTTGTTCTACTTGAGCCCAACATTTTAAATCCTTCTAACCAGAAGCCTGAGTCTGCACACAGTGGAATCGAGGAGAGCTTTTCCATTAACTTCAGAGGCACAAGATCAGTCCCACAAGTTACCGGCAGTGTAATGAGATAGGGAAGGACATTGGTAGGTGGTATAAACTAAGCAGGGCCTGCAAAGTCAAGCAGGTGGAAGGGGGCCTTCAGAGCTGTCATTAGTTCATAATACTTACCCCTGCCTTGAGTGCAGGGGACTGGACTAAATGACCTCTCGGGGTCCCTTTCAGTCCTATGATTCTATGTGTGGACAAACTAGTCCAGTGTAAACAATCACTTTGACCCAGACTAAACTTCTCCCAAAACTTCCCCATATGGTTGCGTTATTTGGTTCCAGCCAACAGGAAAAGCAAGTGCCAAGATATTACAAGGGAGACTGTCTCAAAAATAGTCACCAACCAAACATTGTGGGGAATAATGGGGAGGGAGCAGTTTGGGTCAGGTGAAATATTTAATTCAGAAAACTTCAAAATGTTTTCTTTTGGTTTCAGTTTTTTCAAAAAATCTTTTTAATACAATTACCTGAATTTTGTTAAACAAAGCCATTTTGAGATGGAAAACCAGAATTTCTCAATTAGAAAATGTTGAAATGAATTGTTTTGACAATTTCTAAACTTTCTCAATTTTGTTTCAAGTAGAAAAAAATTGTCAAAATGGACCATTTCCTGCAAAAAAGTTTGTTTCAAGAGATCTGCATTTTCCAGTGAAAAAAAGTTTAACTGGAAAAATCCCAACCAGCTCTAGTGTACAGAGCATTTCTAGGTCAAGGACTATATATACTTTTGTCCTGAATTCATCTATTCCTGAGATTATTCCAATACAGCCTACTCATTATGGGCCTGCTCTAGCCCTCATTAAAGTCAGTGGAACGACTATCATTGATTATGAGGGTTGAATCAGACCCCATCTTTGCTATTTATGCTCACAAAGATTTATTTATAAAATGATGAGATGTGATTATTTTATCTCTCATTGGATAAATATGAAATTTGCAGAACCCACTGAATAAACACTGTAGCAGAAAACAGATTTATTTACTGTTGCCAGAAGAACGTTAATATACTTCTGGGACTTGCACACACTGTTAGTTATTCTTAATCCTGGTAGAAGTACGGCACAGGCATAGTCATTCTGTTTACTTAGTGTACTCTATAGGAATCCTTTATTAGTTATATCAACTATGGTTCTTCTCTGGAACTTGCATAGTATAAAATGTATATTGCTGAAAGAAATTTTCAAAGCTCCTTAAACAGATTTTAAAGAGTCACTGTTACGTTGTGCTTTTCTTGTCTATTGTATCCATCTATTGTCTCTAATCTTATAGTTAGATTGTAATCTCTTTGGGACAGGGACTATCTTTTCATATATGTGTTTTCAGTACCTAACAAATAGGGGCCCCAGATCTCTGACTGTGGCCTCTAGACTCTACTGCAATACACATAAATATTAATAATAATATAAGATATATTCTTCTCCAATGAGAAGGGCCAGGGGCCAGTTTCACAGGTGATATTGAAAGAAATGTGAAATATGTCTAGAACTTTCTGTTGTGTAAAAAGAACATATTTTGGGGAAGGAAGGTGTCTAGACAGTGGACCCCTATGCACAGCTACTGGTTCTTGGTACCCTTAAAAGCCTTCCCCAGAGTGAATGATCTTCTCAGCCAAAAAGGATACTCACTCCTTGAGTTAGCGATGCTGAGGTCTGCAGGTCGTCTGGACTGAAGAAGCGGTTCGTCACCCTGAATAGCTCTTACGTTCATTTAGCATGTGCGTTTTGATGGCTGTTATTCTTTATGCTAAGAGGGATTCTATTTTTTATAGGTTTCATGTCTGTCACCAGTTTTTCTCCCTGTCTCTTCTTCTGATACCCGTACAGGACTATACAAATGAGGAGGAGGAAGGGTTGTTTGGATCATTTTGCTGATGACAATGACAAGAGCATGGTCATAATGACTTGTCTGAAAATTCTTGGTCCTTTAATATGTTTTGAGATTTAGTTGCACTCATGAGCTTTTGGCAATGTCCATAATAAAGCCTGCCAGTTACCTAGAAAAGTTCTAGTAATTCACTGTAGTGGTAGTCTCTATATCAAAACATATTCAGATCCAAGGTGTTGGCCAGCTATGTGAATTTGACCTGTGAGAGTCATACAATGAAGAGAGAAAGGAACTGCCTATATATGGTAAATCACATTTTTCTGAACAAAGATGTGTATTTTTGGTCAATCTTTTAGTTAATGTAAATCAGCCTTTGTAAAATGGGGACAAAAATCAGGCATAAAAAGTAGCAATACAGAAAAGTAGCAGCCAACCATATCCGCAGCATGAGCAGAATTTAAGCTATGAATTAATGCTGTAACATCTTGGCATTTATTGACAAATGAGTATGTTATTAGGAAAATAATTGGGAGATAATTACCTTTGTTCAATAATGTATCCAGGATGTACTGTAGTTACATCCATTTTCAGCATTAATTGAATAGTGTTAAAAATTCTCCAATCACTCTGTACTGATCTCTATTTAGATGTGCAACTTTCATTGACAGACATTCACCTATGGCATCATTGAAGTCACTGGCAAAACTACCACTGGTGGAGTGGTTAGGCCTAAAAAGGGAGAGGAAGGAGTTTTGAGTCAGATCCTATATTCTTTATAGGTCCAAAACTGCCCTTGAAATCAGCTGAAGTTTTGAATATGCAAGGACTTTACGATTAACTACCTGTGTGTTTTATAATCCAGTTGCTTGCAAAATGTAGTTGATTTTTCACCATAGAGTACAATGTGACACCATAATGAATGAAAGCATAACTGGTCAATCTGTTTTGTATTGCATCACCTCCATCTGAGTAAAACCTCTGCAAGCATATTATTGACTCAGCAGATTGGTAGAATCTCCAAGATACTCTCCCCTGGGTGAGAAGATATCTTATAAAAGACTCAAGAAAGACAAAGAATATAACTTTTGGTATATGGAGATTCTTACATGGAATGCAAAAGTGGTTTTCTGTAGGGAAAGTCCTGATAGTAGTTTAGCTAGCATCAGTAAAATGGTTTGTTGGAACACAGTGATTAAACTGGTGGCCTGTAGACACTTGGCCCATTGTGGAAACTGCCATGCAAAAATAATAAGCTATAAGTTTTCTTCACCAGCATGCCTTGATGAAGAAAAATGTCATCCTTCAAATATTTCAGCAATTGCCTGAAAAAAAGTGTAGATCATGTATGACATTTTCCATTGCCCTACAACCTACGTAGTTATTTACATATGAGCAAAGTAGGTATAAAATGCTGCCATTCTGATCTAGAAACATTTTATGCTCCGTTTGCTCTGATGTAGATGGCTGCATAATATGCAGAGCAATAGAGAATCAGACCCCATCATTCTAAGTATTGTATACTGCATTTGGAAGAAACTTAGGTCTGGTCAACAAGCATATGTTTGTTTGTACCAGTATAAGTAATTTTGTGAGGGGGGTGATTTTTTTAATGGAAATAGTTACACTGGTACAACCCCTAGTGTGGATGCAGTTATAGCTGTATACAGCTGTAACTGCATCAGGAAAACCTTACGTAGAGCCTACTATCACAGTGAATGGCCAAACGCTCCAGATAGTGGACAAGTTCACCTACTTCAGCAGTACACTGTCTTGCAGTTCACATCAATGATGAAACCAATGCCAGAATTGCCAAAGCAAGTGTGGTCTTTGGCAGACTACATGTAAATATGTGGGAGTGTAGAGGCATTAGTCAATAAACAAACTGAAGGTCTACAAAGCCATTGTATTGCCAACTCGGATGTATGCATATGAAACCTGGACGGTGTACAGACACCATGCTACGAAGCTGAATCACTTACCCGTGGGCTGTCTGAGGAAACTGATGAGGAAAAGATGTCAAGACAAAATTCCAGATACTGAGGTTCTCATATGGGTAGGCATTCCAAGCATCCATATTCTGTTGATGAAATCACAGATGAGATGGGCAGGCCATGTCACCAGAATGTCAGATAAGTGACTGCCAAAGAAGATCTTTTGTGGAGAGCTAAAGGAGGGAAAGCACTCTCAGGGAGGCCATAAGAAATGTTTCAAGGACTCCCTCAAGTTATCCTTGAGGCATTTCAACACTGAGCCAGAGTTTTGGGAAGATCTCACTCATGATCATTCTATCTGGTGAAGCCTCATCCATACAGGAGCTATAGTCTATGAGCAGAGGAGAACTGCTGAGGCAGAGCAGAACCACCAGCAGCATAAATCTCGCAAAAGTAGCATGTCCACTTTTAATCAATAACCCATAGTGGTATCTCTTGTTCAGTGTACCACAGACAGTTCAAAGCTCAAATTACCCTGATCAGCCACTCATATGTTCACAGAAACCAAACCAATCAATGATGTTATGGTCATCTTCAAATTCGAAGGATGAACAACAACAGCTGTATACAAGTGCTTATACTGGGAGGGGTAGCTGTTCCCATATTAGAACAAGCTATATCAGTTTAAGTAGTTCCATACCAGGTTCCATGAGTCCACACCAGGGTGATTGTACAACTTTACCTATACTGGTATAGTTAAAGTGATAGAAATTTTGTATAAATAAGTTAGTCACTGTCTAATAGTTGAAAGAAACATCACATTCTTCACCTGTACTTCAAAAAAACCGAACAACCCACCCTGATTCTTAGAAGGTTGACAACACTGCTCTACAACCAAAATGCTTCTGAAATAAATGTAGTCAAACTTTACTAATTCTGGGTCACTGAGAGCGAAAATTATGCTTAAAATTGTTGATTGGCTCTAGTTTTCAAGATATGCTATTGGGTCTGTATATAAGACCCTTGACTTGGGAATGGCAGAGGATAAGTGCGTTAAAGGGAAGGGATCTCAATTTAAACCGGAAATGACTAAAATACATCTTTGACTGGATCTATGAATAAATCTATGCCTGGGTTTGGACAGTACTTGCTTTTTAGGCAAAACAATGAATGATGCAATATGAAGCTGGTATTGCATCATACATGATATGAATTGCATCATGTTATTCCTAGAAGTCATGGATGATGCAATCATAACGAAGCTTACATCACTCTGCTGAACAAATTGCCCTATATCAGCTCTAGAAATCATACAGTGTCGTGCTCTCTTATTTGTCAGCGTTTGATTTTGCAAAGGGACACATTTCTCTTTAGCCAAAGTGAGCAGAAATGCTTTGTACTTGTGTGAACAGTGCAGATAACTTCTGCTATGTTTGTGGTGAAGTGACTTTTGCATCACAAAAGCGCAATATAACCACTATGGTTAAGAAAGCCTATCACCTTTATTTTAGTTGCAAAATTGGAGATCAGGACAAGAGGTGGGCCCCACACATATGCTGAAACACTTGTGCAACAAATCTTCACCAGTGGTTGAACAGGAAAAGGAAATCTATGCCTTTTGCAGTGCCAATGATTTGGAGAGAGCCAACAGATCATACCAGCAATTGTTACTTCTGCATGGTGCCTCCAGTTGGGAAAGGTGTGTCAAAGAAGAAAAAGTGGACTGTGCATTATCCAAACGTTCCATCATCTAAACGACCAGTACTCCACGGAGAAGGACTGCCGGTTCCTGATGCAGCAGAATCATTCTCACTTGAGTCAGACGAGGAAGAGGATGAAACTTCTGGTTCTGAACCATCAATGTCGCAGGACCCACATTTTCTCCCATCCTCCTCCTCTGAACCACACCTCATAACACAAGGTGAACTGAATGACCTTGTCAGGGATTTGGAACTACCCAAGAGTAAGGCAGAGATGTTGGGCTCCAGAATACAGCAGTGGAATCTCCTGGCAGGTGATGTTAGGGTTTCCATGTTTTGTGACCGTCAAAAGGATCTTGTCCCATTCTTCTTCATGGAAGGTGATCTTGTAGCCTGCAACAACATCGATGGTGTGATGGCAGCCCTCAACATCATTCACGATCCAGATGAGTGGAGACTGTTCATTGATTCATCGAAGACGAGTCTTAAAGCTGTTTTACTGCATAATGGCGATGTTTTGCCATCAATTCCAGTTGGTCATGCAGTCCATATGAAGGAAACCTATAACAACATGAAACAACTTTTGAGGTGCATAAACTATGACCAACATCAGTGGCAGCTTTGCGGCGATTTGAAGGTTGTTGCTCTCTTGCTTGGTCTGCAGACTGGATACACAAAATACTGCTGTTTCCTCTGTGAATGGGATGGTCATGCAAGAGATTCCCACTACATCAAGAAAGATTGGCCACTCCGACAGTCATTGGAGCCTGGGAGGAAAAGTGTTCAGCATCCACCACTTGCTGAATCAAGGAAGATTTTGTTACCACCCTTACACATCAAGCTTGGTCTGATGAAGAACTTTGTCAAGGCCATTGACAAAACACAAGCAGCTTTCAAGTACCTCCGTGAAAAATTTCCAAGGTTAAGTGAAACTAAGATAAAGGAAGGTGTCTTTGTTGATCCTCAGATTCATGAACTTCTTCGAGATGATGCATTCGACCATGCACTGCGTGGCAAGGAAAAGACGGCATGGAAAGCCTTCCAGTTAGTGGCAATAAATTTTCTCGGAAACAACAAAGCAGACAACTACAGGTTGTTGGTGGAAAACCTCCTCAAGGCATACAAAAGCCTTGGTTGCAACATGTCACTAAAGATACATTTTTTGCACTCTCATCTAGATTTTTTTCCACCGAACTGTGGAGCAGTCAGCGACGAGCACGGCGAGCGATTTCACCAGGAGATTGCAACAATGGAGAAACGCTATCAGGGCAAATGGAGCCCATCAATGCTTGCAGACTATTGCTGGACAGTGACAAGAGATGCTCCATTTAATGAATACACAAGACAAGCCAAGAAGTGCCGAGTAGATACTGAATAGGACTAAACTATGTACATAATAGTTTTTTGCCTTTTGGTTCATAATAAATTTTATTTATATAACCTTTTTGCTGATTTTTATAGTGTTACATAAACAGGACAGGTGAAATATTATCATATAAAGCAACCATAAACACATGAAAAGACCTAGGTTTACAATTGATGATTAAAACTCTACTATCTACACAATATACATAGACATAAAATGTAAAAACTTAAATATCTTAGAAACAGTAGCCAATCAGTTGTTTTAATTGTCATATTTGAATCCAGCACATCAAAATACATAATAAATAGCACATTTTATCTCTGAAGCAGACGACTTCTCAAAAATTGGAGACCAGTGCACTATTTAGAAACAGTTGAAATGCAATGCAAATTAAAATAAAGTGTAGTGATGAACTAGAAAGATAGTAGAGGACAAAAAGGAAGATTAAAATCTAGCATAGACACATTCTTTTATATATGGTCTGATGAGAAATTGCAAAAAATAGGATTATTTACCCTCAACTGTAATATTCAATATTCTGAAGGGCCTGCTGAAAACTCATCAGTCACTCTTTTTCACGTTATCTAATAATAAAAGGAAAAGGAGAGACACATTGAAATTAAATGCCAATATTCTTAGAACCAGTAAAGTGTGATATTATTATATGTAATGGTAAGAGGTCGGCCTCACCCCTGCGGCGCCTCCTGCTGGTCGTCTGGGGAATCAGCTCGCTCCAGCTCGGAGCGCCCTCCGCAGGCCGGTGATCTGCCTTGTCCTTCACACTGGCACCCGTGTCCCTCCCAGGATGCCGGTGCCTCTTGCTCTGAGTGCTGCCCCCTGGCAGCACCCACACACACTGGGTCTCCCCTCCCAGGGAACCCCCACCCACTATCCCCATCTCACCTCAGAATAAGGCTACTGCCAGTCATCATCTAGTCCCATGCCCAGGGGCAGACTGCAGGATCAGCCACTCATCACTGGCAGGGTTGGGTTTGGACCTGCTGCCTTGGCCTACACCTGGGTTACCCTCTGCAATCTCCAGTACCCCTTAGCCTAATACTAGGCCGCAGCCTGGGGCTTTCCAGGCTGGAGCTCCCCAGCTCCTCAGCCTTTCCTCAGCCCTGCTCAACTCAGGTACCCTGTCTCTGCTCCCCGCAGCCAGGCCCTTCTCTCTCTGAGTGCAGAGAGAGATTCTGTCTGAGCTCCTGGCTCCCTGCCTTTATAGGGCCAGCTGAGTCTGTTTGGTGCGTTGCCCCAGCAGCACTCACTTCCCCCCGAATCAGCTCAGCCTTCCCTGCCCTAGCCTTCTCCCAGGGCTGTTCCAAGCCCCTCAGGGCAGGAGCGGATGTTCACCCCGCTACAGTAATCATGGGTGAAAGTAAGCCGGTACGGGCTGGTACAGCGAACTGGTAAAAAGTGGCCGCCACTACTGGCCCATACCCAGCTGACTTTAAAGCTCTGCCGTGGCAAAGGACCCTGCTTAAAGCACTGCCACAGCAGCGCTTTAATGGCGTTGCCTCTTTTGCCCCTCCCCTCCAGCCGCTGACGGGGCTCCTTCTGTTCCTTCTGCCCCCAGCTGCCGACGGGGAGGAGGCAGAAGGAGCAGCTACTGTGGTAGCGGCAGCTGGAGCCCCGGGCCCTTTAAATCGCCGCTGGAGCCCTAGGTGGCATGGGCCAGGCAGTGTGGAAAGGCTGGGGGACACTGACCTCTAGCCCCGCCCCTTCTGCCCGAGACCCCGCCCCTTCCGGCCCTGTACCTGTACCTGTAAGTCTTACTTTCTTTTTCTTTTACTTCTTTACTTTCACCCCGTATGTAGTCTATAGTTAGCCTGTTGAATTCACTGCCACAGAAAGTCATCAAGAGCCACACTATGTGGTTGGATTTTTAAAAAGGATCTCAAATTTTATGACAATTAAAACCAGGTAGTTTTTGTATGCCATATAAGCTAAAAAGAGTAATGAGCTTTAACCCCCAGCATGTATGTTTATCACATGCAGGGGCAAAGAAAGGAATTTTCAATTAAAGACAAATACAATGTCATATAACCCAGTCACAGTATGTGTCAACGAGCAGTTTACTCCCCCCCCCAAATCTTGAAATTTGGATGAAATATCAACATTTTTAAGAAGGAAAAAAAAACAAATCAGCCAAATTTTCAAAAAGTGTCCATTCATTTTTCAAGCACCTCTATTAATGTGTAATGCTCAGGTAAAAATGAGGCAGAGACATGTGATCATTGGATTGTATCCATAATGAACTTATCCTGAGGGGCATTTTGCTTATTTAATAAATATTTATGTTAAGTATCTTCACAGTTAAACATCTCCTAGCACTAACCAGCAATAAATTGAACACCTCCTATTTCTGCAAAATTAAAGGATACAATACAATTCCTGTGTATTGACTAGAGGGCTTGCATAGGGATTTTAGGATACTGAAAAAGAGAGATATGTGAGTAAATCCAGTGATACTCTATTTTGCGGTGCTACCATTTCTGAGTATGTAACATACACCTGGCATGTTGCATATTACATAATACAGACATAAAACATGATCTGTATTCTGAGAAAGTAAGACAGAGATGAATGATTCAGAGAAGAATAAAGAATTTTAAGGTCATGACAAGACATAGTGCACTTGTAAAATGAGTTAACACATAGTTCACTAGAGGCAAAAAGTATTAGATGTGGACTAATAGAGCAGAACTTGTGAGTTAAGTTTATTATAGTGACATGTTCACGATGCTAGCATTAAAGGTCCATCAAACTTTTTATTATAAACTCTTTCTTTGAGGTGTAATTTGATATCTTCAGATTAATGAAGGGCTGAAAATTGGAATAGAGATTGTTGGATGTGGGATTTTATTTTTATTGAATAGTGTAAACTAAAATCATTACCTCACTTTAGTTACATTTTTGGACATGAAGGTCCATAAAAGCAACTTTTAAAAAATGGATATAGTTCTGTTCTTAGAGTATAGTGGTAACTAGATATTTTCTGATTAGCTGAAAAAATGCTCAAAACTGTAGAGATGTGCTTCTGAGACTGTTGGAGTTTAGAGGACTTGAAATGTTAGTCAAAGTGTCTCATTCTTCTCCACAATGATAGATGTACTTTGATTTGCCAGTGACCCACTTTGAACAGCCTGAGGGCAAGTTTTAAAATATATGCCTCACATTATGAAATCATAAGTTGTCAGAGGTTCCGAGATCTAGCCTTAGGCCCTGATCTAGCACAGCATTTAAGGACATGCTGAACTTTAAGCATGTGAGTAGTCCCATTGGGATGAACTCTTGGGCGGGGGGGAGGGCAAGTTGTCCAGCACTGGAACAGTGAAAGCAGCAAGTGTTTTTGAACATGAAAGTAAGAAAAGGAAAGAAAATGACTTATATAAGAGAGAAGCAGCTGAGATGTCCTTAGAATCTGTCTGGGAATATAAAACTCATTTGAGTCAAATTATTTAGGTTTAACTCCATAATGAATCTGACATCCTTTATAATAGCTATATATATATAATTCAAGATATGTAGTATCTGGAATTATTTACTGTTGAAATGATCATTTTTGCAACAGAAATGGTATGGGTATCCCTTATTTCCAAGGGATTTCTCTGTAAGTTTAGGTTCAGTTTGACTGAGGAGGTGGTAATAATGGCTGGTCTACTGCAAGGAAAATAGAAGAGTAAGATCATATATATTTTTGTGGGGCATATGTGGTCTGAGCCAACTCTCTCTGAAGTGAATGGAAAAACTCTTTGACTTACTTGGGAGTTGTATCTAGTCCATAATCCTTATATTCTTGTCTGTAATACTGAGGAACACTGAATCTATCTGATCTGTGTCTTTCAGTTAGAAATATGTTCTGCACCTGCAATATTAACATAGTGAAGTTTCTAAGTAATATTTTTTTTTACTTAACACACACTCACCACTTGAATAATAGTGAACATCTTGTCTTTATTGGCTTCACCTGGCCTGGTTTCAGTGCACAATATTTAGGGATAATAATGTATTTATAAAGTTGTTATTACTGACTTCATTTTCTCTTCCTTTTTGCATGTTCTATTGATATCATTTAATGTTTCAAAGATTTACATAAAAACTTGCTTACAGTCAGATCTTTCACAATTAACAAATAGATACATAAGATATTTGTAAATATAAACAAGTATCTAATTAAACATATACTCATAGACTCTAAGGTCAGAAGGGACCATCATGATCTTCTAGTTTGACCTCCACATTGCAGGCCACAGAACCTCTCCAACTCACTCCTGTAATAGACTCATAAGCTCTGGTTGGGTTACTCAAGTCCTCACATATTAATTTAAAGACTTCAAGTTACAGAGAATCCACCATTTACACTAGTTTAAACCTGCAAGTGACCCTTGCTCCATGTTGCAGAGGAAAGCGAAAAATCCCCCAGGATCTCTGCCAATCTGACCCCGGGGAGGGGGAGAGAATTATTAAGCGCTTATTCCTATTCTAATTTAAGTCAGTGGGAAATATTTTATTAGTTTAAGTGGTGCAGGATCAAGAACGTTTTGAAACAACCCAAAAAGATTGTTTTTCCTTTGTGGAGAATTTCAAACTTTTAGGCTTTCGCTCCATTTTGAATGAAGCCAGATCTTGAAATCTCAAAATCTTTTGTGAAATGGATTTCTGTCCTCCTCACTGCTCTATTTATAACATCACTTGGAATCAGTATGTTGGTACTATTTCAAATGTTCTTGCTTGTTGTGTTTTTCTGAATGCATAAGTGGTTGGCTTATAGGAACGTGTTTACTGTCCGCTATAGTGCAGATCTTTTTAAAATGCTCTGTATATCAGTAAAGTCTGTTGTTCCCAAATCTCTCTCTAGGAATTCTTGTTCAAAAGCATTACTGCTGCCTACATAGTACACCCTACAAGGAAACAAAACATTATGTGGTAACATCACATTACATTTTCCATGCAATTAGCCTCACTGACTCCAATGAGATTACTCTCATAAGTCCTATTCAGCATAAATAAGGGTTGCAGAATTGGACCCGTAAGATTCACAGATAGAATTTGGACTGGTATTTTCCTCTTTTCTTAAGAAATAACACAATGTTTCTTTTCTGTAACTATTTTTTAGATCAAAAACATGACCAGTAACTAAATGAATTAAATCACAGCAGGTGGGTTTAATGGGAAGGTGTGTTGTTTGTTTTGTTTTCTTCATGGGAGGAGGCTTTCATTGAACTCATCTGTGATCAAAGACATTTATAGTCCATCTACATAAGTTGAGGTCTGGGAAATTCACTCTCATTACTGTGTGTGTGTTTGGTCAGTTGTCGGTATTTATTAATTGATATTACTAGGCAGGGCATTATGTGTACCGCACAGAGAACCAACATATCAGCTGAATGTGTAAAGTTCCATTGTTCCTTTCTGCTTATCCATATATCTCTTTCATAATATACTAAATTTTCCTTTGAGCTTATATTTTTTCTGTTATGCAATTTCCTTTCATGCTATTTATATTTCCTGCTCTCACTAGCTTTGAGTTTTGCATCACTTTCTGATCTTTCTACAATTAATTATACATTTTCTGTGCTACTCAAAAATTCCATTTTTTCCCCATTCACAAATCTCTGATTGCCATCAGATTGTCCAGTGGCTGAGTCATTACTCTGTCACTAATTTGACTATTCTTACCTTGTTGATCACCCTCATATTTATTTCTAGGTTGATCCTGATATTTAGTATCTATAGCTAATTCTCAACTGAAATCAATGTTTCTAGTCTTTGCACTTTAATCTGTATTCACTTATCTCTATTGTTTTTCTAAAAATGCTAAGTGCCCATCACATTCCTGAATTCTTGTGAGAAATGGGATGAACCTAATGTATTGCCAGTGCATTTTTCCCCCCTAAGATCAAATATTCTAGTTCTTAAATGGAGTAGATGAAGTCAGTGGGACTTTTGACTACCATGAAGTTAGCCCCTTTCATCATGATTGCATGAGTTTTCTTAACACTTACTAGGAGAGAACCATATCCTTCGTAACATCAATCTGTAACTGCTGAAACTGAACTGCCTTCATAGGTCCAAGTCAATGCTCACTCAAATCAGTGGAAGCCTTTCTGCATTCTGTCTCTTATGTAATGTAGAAACATATGAGGAGGCCCAAACCTATGCTAAATGGCATCCAAACAGTGGTGAGCACCCTCAACACTTTCATTTAGGAAGTTGAGGGTGTCCGTTAGTTCCTAGGAACTGCTTAGCATAATGTATTCCTGGGCCCCTCATGAATTTCATAGGAGAATGGGTTCAGGCACATGAACATAATTTAGGGATGGTGAATGTCAACTAGTCTGTGTCACAGTGCATAATAAAGAGCCAACGAGTGTGCTTGCTTAAGAAAATCTACAAAAGTATTCCTAAAATCAGATGAGGAAAATACTTTGTTACATAACATACATTTTTGTCAGTGCTCTTGACAAACTATAAAGTATGGTTTGTTAAAAAACACACACACACATACACACCAAAAAACCAAAACCAACCAAACAGAAGACAAACAAAATTGCAAAACAAAGCAAAAATCATTTTGCCTCTTACTCACGAAACCACTTAAATATGTGCTTAACTTTAAGTACATGCTTAGGTCCCATAGAAGCCAGTTGGACTTGAGTATATGCTTACCGTTAAGCATGTGCTTAATACTTTCCTGAATGTGGGCCTTTGAAATCACACAACAGATAATAAAGATTCCTTCAAAGATCTTTAGATGAATGTTACCCATAGAGAAGCTAACCACCCTCCCTCCTAGCAATTAGGAGTGGCAGAGAAGATCACAAGGAAATAATTCAAACTGAGAGAGGAGCTGGCAGAGTGTAAGGATTGAGGACATTGGACAAGGTCAATGGGGCATAGAAACATTACTCTAGGTATCTTTTTGCAATAACCAGAGTGTAAATTTAATGGTGGGCAATTTACTTTGCAGAGGTCTTTATCTTATCTGTATAGCGTATCCACAGTCAGAGACTAAGAGTAGTATCACTTTTCTTTACAATGACAGTGTTTCTTGAAACTTAGTAATAAGGAAAAGCTAACATGTACACTTAATAATGTAGTTCCCCAATTGGTGTAATGCAACCTAGTTCCATTGCTTAAATAGAGGCAGGCTGATTTACACCAACTGAGTATCTATTCTGTCATTTGTTTCAGGTCACTTTATATCATTATTTAAAGTGTTTTCTCTTTAAGGCTACATTCCTATTAACCATAAATGACTAAAGCTTAAATTGTCTATTACAGCATAGTTTTGTCTATTATAAATGTGCACTTGCTCTGTAGTAAATGGCTTAGTGTCATTCAAATGTTTGTACTATGGTCTCTGAATGCTTCTTACCTAGCAATAAACCTCCATATGCATGCCATTTTAATGACCTGCATGCAGTGAACATGATGGCATGGGTATTTAGAGATGGATAAATGGCTCAAGTAGATCAGAATTATTCTGTTCTGGAAGGCAGATAAATGAGCAATGATTAATGAACCTTAATTTTTCATGCTTAAAATAGAAAAAAAAAATGCCATGTGATTTTTTTTTATTCAATAGCTGTATTCATGATATTTATTCATATGGAACATATTATGATCCAGAAGAATAGAGATTTTAGATAAAGATTTTATGATGTTTTACATATTAGCAAAAGGTAAGTAAATAAGCCCTGCTTTTCTTAAGATTCCAGAGGCTTGTGTGTATGCTTAAATAATAGTAATAAATAATAATAAATGTGTGTGTGTCATGGGGTGTATGTACTCCATTCTAGTCCAGCAAGGAAAGGGTAAATACAGGCCCTGCTAGACACTGTTGATTGGCAGTCTAACAGAAGCTGGGTAGATAAAACAGCTGGGAAGCAAAAGGGTTGGGTGTCTAACAGAGGAGTGAGCAGGCAGGAGAGAGGCGCTCCTATCAACAGACTGCTAGGGAGCCCCCAAGGGACAACACCCAAGCAAGGGACAAACAGACCAACAGGCTGAAGAGCCTGCAGATGCCTGAGGGAAGGTAGGAGCTAGGGTTGCCAATTTTGGTTGGCTGTATTCCTGGAGATTTCATTACATGACATAATCTTTAATTCCTGGAGACCCCAGGCCAACCCTAAACCCTAGAAGGAGCTCAGGGCACTGTCAGTCAGCAAACTCTGACTCTCTTTGTTTAGCTTGAGGGCCCTGAGCTGGAATCCAGTGGAGTGGGTGGGCCTGGATTCCCTTACCAACACTCCGGGCAGACCTGAGAACAGAGAGGGTTTCCAGATTTCTGGATACCGTGGATGGACTGACTGCTGAGCTGAGTGATCCGGAGCCACGCCCTCCTGTTTGGCTGGGGTTGGGGGGGGGGGGTGGGTACTAGTGAAAACTGGTCATGTTGTTTTATTATTGAACTGTGCTTACTAAATATGTGTTTAAACTACATGTTACCTAAAGTGTGTCTGTTATGGCTACATTTCAGTATTATGCCTACATAAAAGAAAAAAGACACTACACATTAGTCTCAAAACCTACAGTAGCAGAAAATAATGGATCACATCATTAAATGAACCAGCTTTTTATGAGAGAGTAATCGATAGGTTGCCAGGTAATGAAGAACAATTTAATGTTCAGTGCTGAATATGTCTCTCTGCATGACCTTTTCAACATACAGAAGAACTGCAGCTCTCCCACTATTTTTCTTGTCTTTTACACAAGGGTGGGTGAGGTGGAACAGGATTTGGCTCTCCCTACACTAGATTTAAATCACACCAGGCTTTAGTGGGACATTTAGTTTACCATGGCAGCTTCCACTGGGGATGCAAGATTTGCTCTATTGCAAACTAAGCTAGAGGCTCCTTCCTGCCCCCTCCTCCTAGTATCCTGTTTGAGCTTCCAAGTTAGCCTACAGATATAAGGCCATCTGGATGGAGGTTGTGTGTCTCCATAGCAGATCAAGAGCCCCCTGACTCTCTCAGCAACCTGGAAGAATTGGCCCTGTGCTAGCTTTAGAGGAAGGTGTTCCTCAGGGAACAGTCCTCCAGTGGAACTGGGATCCTGCAGGACCCACTGCCATAATCGTGGGAGCAGGTAAAATGTACTTTGTTGCGGGTGGGATTGGGTGTGCAAACAAACAAAACTGCAGTAATTTGCGGGAAAACACTAAATCTCTCAGCAATTTACAACAGTAACCTATTCAGAGAATTGCTAATTATTTTGTTTGAGTTAAATATTTTATACATGGTTGAAGCAAGATTTGTTTTATTCTTTTAGTGGTAAAAATTGTGTCTGAATTCCATTTGTATATATAATATATTAACCAACCATTGTGTGTGTGGCAGCTGGGGAAGGTTAGTAGAATGGAGAAATCTCTCTTGTGGGATTTGCGGGATCTAAAGTTTTGCTGGTGAGGGTGGGATAAAAATGCATGAAACAATATGGTAGTGGGTAGGAGTGGGTATTGTGGGGCAGGATTAAAAAAATAGTCCCGTGCAGACTGTTCCTCAAGAAAGTTTATAGATTATAAAGCCAGAAGAGACAACTGTGATCATTTAGTCAATTTTCCTGCATAACACTGGCTCTAGGCCTACTGTCCTGTTTGCACTAGAACATGTCTTTTAGAAGAAAATATCCAATCTTGATTTCAAAATTTCCAGTGATGGAAAATCCACCAGAACCCTTTATAAGTTGTTCTAATGGTTAATTACCCACACTGTTAAAAATATGTGCCTTATTTCTAGTCTACCTCTGTCCAGCTTCAATTTCCATACACTGGATCTTGTTATACCTTTGTCTGCTAGATTGAAGAGCCCATTATTATTTTTTTGTTCCCTGTGTCTTCTTTGGGGACCGTCACCTTGTTGTGGTGAAAGGGCTTGTGTGTTCCAATGAACCTCAGAGCTATGTTGTCGGGAGCTTCATGTTCCTGATAGCTTCTCCCAAAGCAATCAGGTCTGAGGGGATGTCCCAGACAAAGAATGGCCCAATCCCCCAAGTCCTCAACAGTGGATCAGGCAGAAGAGGGTCCTTGGATCTCAGTGGCTGTAAAAGTGGATGAAGACTGAGGCAAGTGGAGGCCACTGGGCCCCAAATCTCCAACTTGTCATGATTGTGTGGTCACTGTAGGCGCACCAGCTTCCCCATGTTAAAAGAAATCACGCACCAGGCTTCTACCATGGGAAATAACATCTTTCCAACCTTCCAAGCCCTGCGGCGATGGACTAGTGGTAATGGAGACAGGATTAATGAATCTGGAAGTGCCTAGCCACGGATCTGCACATAGGCGGTGGTAGTTAGATGGTGGTCTGGCACCTGGACTGAGACAGGGATGCAATTCGGCAGCTACTATCGTGACTTAGCAGTCCTCTTTAGGATCCCCTCTGTTCACCGGCATGGGGAGAGGGCTAGAAAAGGTTCACTAAACCTATGTTGTCTCATACACTCCTGGCTGGATTACAGCATCCAGTGGGATCACTCTGCCTGCGGTCGAAGCTATTGTAAAAAGACAGTGACTTTTGCTACATGGAATGTTCGCACCTCAATGGATAACAATGTATGGCTGGAAAGAAGAACTGCTATCATCACAAGTAAACTTGTCAGATATAACATTGATGTCGCTGCCCTAAGTGAGACAAAGTGACCAGATGAAGATCAATTGAGAGAAGAAGGTGGAGGCTACACCTTTTCCTGGAAAGGAAAATCTGCCAAGGTCAAGCACATTCATGGTGTTAGTTTTGCAAGTAGGAATAAGTTTGTCAGTCAGCTTATAGAATTTCCTATAAGAATCAATGACTGTTTTATGACTCTTCATCTTGAGCTCAGCAACAACCAGTCTGCTGCTGTCATCAGTGCGTATACCCCAGCGCTTGATTTTTTTGAGGATATCAAGGAACAATTCTATACAGATCTTGACAGAGTCTTGACCAACATTCCCAAGGAGGACAAGATCATTATCCTTGGAGATTTTAATGCTAGATGAGTGGCAGTCAGATCTCTGGAATGGCACTATCAGAAAAGAAGGAGTCGGAAACTCCAACGGCATCCTCCTCCTGAGCAAATACATAGAACATGGCCTGATCATCACAAACACCCTCTTTAGACAAAGTGAGAAGTATAAGATCAACCTGGAGACACCCTCACTCCAGACATTGGCACCTTCTTGACTATGTTATTGTTAGAGCTCCAGATCGGAAGGACGTCCACTCATAAGGGCCATGCATGGAACCGGTGACTGTTGGACAGACCATCACCTTGTTAGATCAATCATGAATTTCCAGATTGCCTCAAGGCATCACAAGCAGGCAAAATCAGTACAAAAGAATTTCAACATCAAGTCCCTTAAAGCTATAGTGACTCAGAAGAAAATTCAGAAATGTCTCCAACAGACGTTTGCTGCTATGCCTACAGCTCATGATGATAATGAAAATTTCTGGAAGGGATTGAAGACTGACATTCTCTCAGCATGTGCTGACTCCATTGGCTATGTTACCTGCCATCACCAAGATTGGTTTGATGAGAATGATGCTGAGATTCAGGGCCCGCTTGACCAGAAAAGAAAAGCTCACCACATGTGGCAAAATGACATATCACACCAGCAGAAGAAAGAGTCATACAGGCAACTCAAGGCTGAAGCCCGAAGAAAATCTGTGACATCAAAAATAAATGGTGGAGAGTAAAGGCCCAGGAGATTGAGCTTTATGCTGATAAACATGACATGAGGAGTTTCTTTCAGGCAATAAGGGCCATTTATGGCCAATGCTCCCATGGACCCACACTACTCTGAGCCCAAGATGGGTCAACGTATTTTAAAGATAGTGAAGCCATCAAAGTCAGATGGGAGGAGCATTTTCTGTTACTCCTGAACTGTGAGTCAACTGTCTCTGATGCCGCTATTGAATCTATACCTCCACGACATGAAAGAGAATCCCTTGCTGACTCCTCCACCCTCAAAGAAGTAACATGAACCATTATGCAAACTAAGAACAACAAGGCAGCAGGGCCAGATGGCATACCAGCTGAAGTCTACAAGTTTGGAGGTGAAGAACTGGTAGGGAATCTCCACAAACTTTTTTGTCATATCTGGTATAATGAGAAGATTCCAGAAGACTTAAGAAACACTAATATTGTTAGGTTTCAGAGTAACAGCCATGTTAGTCTGTATCCGCAAAAAGAAGAACAGGAGTACTTGTGGCACCTTAGAGACTAACAAATTTATTAGAGCATAAGCTTTCGTGGACTACAGCCCACTTCTTCAGATGCATATAGAATGGAACATATATTGAGGAGATATATATACACACATACAGAGAGCATAAACAGGTGGGAGTTGTCTTACCAACTCTGAGAGGCCAATTAATTAAGAGAAAAAAAAAAATGAGTCAATGTTTGTAATGGCTCAGCCATTCCCAGTCCTTATTCAAACCGGAGTTGATTGTGTCTAGTTTGTGTCTATCTCCCCTTGTAAGTACTCTCACACCTATTATCAAACTGTCTGTACTGGCCTAGCTTGATTATCACTTCAAAAGTGGTTTGTTTTTTTTTTTCTCTTAATTAATTGGCCTCTCAGAGTTGGTAAGACAACTCCCACCTGTTTATGCTCTCTGTATGTGTGTATATATATCTCCTCAATATATGTTCCATTCTATATGCATCCGAAGAAGTGGGCTGTAGTCCACGAAAGCTTATGCTCTAATAAATTTGTTAGTCTCTAAGGTGCCACAAGTACTCCTGTTCTTCTTTTTACTAATATTGTTACAATCTTTAAGAAAGTTTCCACAGTCTGACTTATTTCCTATCGAGGCATTGCCTTGCTATCTACAGCAGGGAGAATTCTTGACTGTATCATCTTAAACCGATTACTTCCCCTTGTTGAGGAAATATTGCCAGAATCTCAGTGCGGTTTTAGACCATCCTGCGGGATAACTGACATGATCTTTGTTGCCCGCCAAATCCAGGAAAAGTCTCGGGAGCAAAATCAGGACCTGCACATGGCTTTCATCGATTTGACAAAGGCCTTTGACTCTGTCAATCACGAAGCCCTGTGGAAGGTGCTGGCCAGATTTGGCTGCCCTCCAAAATTTATTAAGATCCTAAGTCTTCTCCATGATCAGATGACTGCCATGGTTCTCTGTAATGGCCTTGAGATGAAACCTTTTGTCATAAAAACTGGGTTAAGCAAGGATGCGTTATTGCCCAACCCTGTTTTCCATCTATTTAGCAGTCATTTTGGTCCTTGTTAAAGATTGCCTCCCCAATAGAGTTGACATTCAATATAGAATGGATGGGCGGCTCTTTAATCTTTGACGTCTCTGCTCGAAGTCTAAAGTCTTCAGTGCGTTCATTACTGATCTTCTGTATGCTGATGATTGTGTCATCCTCGCACTGAGAATGACCTTCAGTCCAAGTGCTCTATCAACCTGCTTCAGGCCTTGCACATGATCCACCACAAATCACCATCAAGGGTCAGACTTTGGAGACAGTTGAGCACTTTTGCTACCTTGGTAGCCAACTTTCTCAAAATGCAAAAATCAACAGTGAGATCCAGCATGGGATCCAGTGTGCAAGTGCTTCCTTTGGGAAATTGCTCCAATGCATTTTCACGGACCGTGATCTACAGCCAGACACCAAGATCCAGGTCTATAAAACAATTGTTGTTCCTACACTCCTCTATGGATGTGAAACCTGGATGACTTATCGAGAGCACTTCAAGAGTTTGGAGAGGTATCACCAACGATGCCTCTGGAAGATCCTTCGTGTCAAGTGGCAAGATCGCTGAACTTACGCCATCATCCTTGCAGAAGCCAACGTCACCAGCATTGAGGCAATGATCCTCATGCACCAACTTCGCTGGGCTGGACATTGTGTGCGTATGCCAGACTCTCGCCTCCCAAAACAAGTCCTCTGCTCTCAGCTCACCCATGGTCAGAGATCCCGTGGTGGTCAGAGGAAATGCTACAAAGACACACTGAAAGCGTATCTTAAGAAAACTGATGCGGACATCACAAGCTGGGAAGAGCAAGCCACCAACTGTCCCCAGTGGCGCCACATCCTCCATCAGACAGTGGCCCGCATTGAGGCAAAGCGCCTTGCCCTCAAAACTGAAAAGAGAAATAGGAGGGAGGAAAAAGAAATAACTTTCTCTCAGCAGGCTGCTGGCCTGCGACAAAATGTCTGTACCTACTGCAGGCAGATTTGCGGTTCCATATGTAAATCCATGGTAGAGATCATCCTTGAAATCGAGGGATCGCCAGTCAATCAATCACTTATAAATTGTACTTAAGTCATCCCTCAACATTCTCTTTGTTAAAATAAGTAAGTGTGTCCTGCGTTCTTTGTTCATAGATGTATACATTTACAGGTAACCAAATAGAAATGCCTATTGTTTGCTTGTGCCTAGTTTACTAAGCAATCCAGATCACTTTGAATCAGTGAACTATCATCCTCATCATTTACTGCTCCCCATTTTTTGTATCTTTGTCGGTGATGATTTTATGCTTTCTTCTAGGTCATTGATAAAAATGTTAAATAGTGTAGGGCCAAGACTTGATCCCTGCAGAACCCCACTGGAAACACACCATTTGATGATGATTTCCCATTTATAACTACATTTCGAGGCTACAAATTAGCTAGTTTTTAATCAGTTTAATATGTGCTGTGTTAATTTTTTATTATTCTAGTTTTGTAATCAAAATGTTGTGAGGATCTAACTAAATGCCTTACAGCTATCTAATTATATTATATCAACACTGTTACCTTCATCAACTAAACTTGTAATCTCATAAAAAAGATATCAAGTTAGTTTGACAGGATCTATTTTCGATAAATCCATTATGTTACCCTATTTTAATTCTTTACTCATAGAGTCCCATATCAGCCACCCCACTACTTTGCCTGGGATCAATGTCAGGCTGACAGGCCTATAATTACCTGGGTCACCCCGTTTACCCTTGTTAAAAACAGGCACAACATTAGCTTCCTTCCAGTCTTCTGGAAGTTCCCCACTGCTCCAAGACTTATTGAAAATCAGCATTAATGGTCCAGGGAGCTCCTCAGGTGGTTCTTTTTAAAACTCCTGGATGCAAGTTTTCTGGAACTGTTGATTAAAAATGACTAAGTTTAGTAGCTGGTTTTTTACGTTCTCCTGAGATGTGGTAATAGAATGGAAAGTGTTATCATTACCATATGATGAGACTATATCATCTGTTTTTTTTTCACCAAATACAGAACAGAAATATTTATTGAACACTTCCATCTTTTCTACATTATTATTGATAATTCTACCATTTACATCTTGTAATGAACCAATAACATTGGTAATACCGTGAATACTCATTCAATTAAAAAATGTACTTGTTTGTCTCTTATATTACTGTTCTGCCATATTTTAACAGGCTTTGTGTGTGTGTCTTTTTCTTTGGTATTATTTTGCAGGGAAGGCATATGTGCAGGAGTGGTTATAACTGGCCATTGAGGATACTGTGTCATTACACTGTAAATAATTAATATGAGCGCTTGAGTTGACTACAGTTCTGTTATATAAAATCAATGATAATAAATATGCAAAAATATAAAGATCACAAAGAAAAAACAAAATAAAAAACCCTTTAAAACAAGTAAAGGAGGTAATTATACGATCATCACAATTTTCTAAGAGTCACATATACTTGCAGTATTAAAGAAAGAGAAGATACCTTCAATTGCATCCATTCAATTTTTTGTTATGGGGTAAAAAAAATCTAATGAACGATCTCCTGGGAAATTCTATAACAGATAGACACAGAAAATGCTTTAACTGGAAAAAAGGGAACATGATAATAAAGGCCCATCCTAAACCACCTAAGCCTAATAAGGGAATGAGAGAGTCAGCCAGTATCTATATTAGAACTCCAGAAAATAGAGGACTGCAATTATTTAGGCTCCAAGCCTGCCAGCTGTTATTTGCAGACGCACAACTCTGCCCACACAGAACACCTCACAGAGCCTTAAGTTTTAATGGATACAAGTTTTGCATTACTGAGGGCTGTGGAGAGTCATAATTTGACCATCAATCTTTTGCAAAGGTATTCATGAAAGAGAGATTTTTATCCCTTTCCTTACCCTCCATTCTCAGAAGATCACTGTCTGAGTAAAGCAAGGACCTGATCCTGAAAACTGCTGAACACTTCCAATTTCAATTGCCAGCAATGGGATCTGCAAAGGATCAGCAACTCTCAGTGTTGAGCTGCAATACTGGAAAATGTCAATTTTAACATATTAGTATTTCACTTCCCCTGGCAATTTCATATTCTGAACATAAGAGCATAAGAATGTACAGACAGTGAAACCCCGCTATACCGCGATGCTTGGGGTCCAAAAAATTACATCGTGCTAAATTCGGGGTCGTGGTATAGCGGGGTTTCAAGCCCATCAGTGGTCCCCAAAGCGGTGCATTGATGTGCGCTGCCTAGTGCCCCTAGTGCCCAGTAGAGGAGAGAAGCTATGGCCCTGCGCCTGCCAGGGACAGAGAGCGCCGGCACCTGCGGCCCCGGAGCTCTCTGTCCCCGGCAGGCGCAGGGCCGTGGCTCCTCTTAAAGCCGGAGAGGAGCCGTGGTCCCGCACCTGCCCGGGACAGAGAGCACCAGCGCCCGCAGCCCCGGAGTACTTTGTCCCCAGCAGGTGCAGGGCTGCAGCTTCTCTCCCCTGCCTGGCACTAGGTGGGGGCACATCAATGTCCTGGCAGCCATCATGGTATCGGGGACCACTGGTACACTACTTACAGTACTGTATTACTGTGTGCCTTAAAGGGGGGCCAAATTGTGATCGCATTATATGCGATTTCGCGTTATGGCAGGGCGCCTTATTGCGGGATTTGACTGTACTTCATCAGGCCAATGGACCATCTAGCCCAGTATCCTGTCTTCTGCCAGTGTCCAGTGCCAGATGCTTCAGAGGGAATGAACAGAACAAGGAAATTTCAAGTGATCCGTCCCCTGTTGTCCAGTTCCAGCTTCTGGCAATTGGAGGTTTAGGGATACCTGGAGCATGGAGTTGCTCCCTGGGCTATCATGGCTATTAGCCAATGTCAATAGACTATCCTCCATGATCTTATTTAATTCTTTTTTTTTCTTCTTTTTGAGCCCAGTTATTATTTTGGATTTCAAAACATCCCGTGGCAATGAGTTCCACAGTTTGACTGTATGTTGTGTACTTCCTTTTATTTGTTTTAAAGTTGCTGCCTATTAATTTAATTGGATGACCCCTAGTTCTTGTGTTATGTGAAGGGGTAAATAACACTTACATCATACCATTCATGAGTTTATAGACCTCTGTCATATCCCCCTTAGTCATCTCTTTTCCAAGCTGTACTGTCCCAGTCCTTTTAATCTCTCCTCATATGGAAGTTGTTCCATAACCCTAATCATGTTTATTGCACTTCTCTGCACCTTTTTCACATCTAATATATTTTCTTTGAGATGAGGCAACCAGAACTGCATACACTATTCATGGAGTGAGCATACCCTGGGATTTATATAGTGACATTATTTTCTATCTTATTATCTATCCCTTTCCTAACGGTTCCTAACATTCTGTTAGCTTTTTTGACTCCCATTTCACATTGAACAGATGTTTTCAAAGAACTATCCACATTGACCTCTCAAGATCTCTTTTTTGAATGGTAACACCTAATTTATACCCCATCATTTTGTATGCAAAGATGGGATTATTTTTTTCAATGCTAAATACAAAGTAATGCATGACATTGAATTTTATATGCCATTTTGTCATCCAGTCACCCAGTGTTGTGAGAACTCTCTGCAATTCTTCACAGTCTGCTTTGGAGTTAACTATCTTGAGTATTTTGTATGTTGCCACCTTACTGATTTTTTTCTTTTTCCTGATTATTTATGAATAAGTAGAACAGCACAGGACCCAGTACAGATCTCAGTACGGATTCTTGGGGGCCACTACATTTTACCTCTCTCTACTGTGAAAACTGATCATTTTTCCTACACTTTGTTTCCTATCTTTTAACCAGTTCCCAGTCCATGAGAGGACCTTCCCTCTTATCCGATTACGGCTTAGTTTGCTTAAGCGTCTTTGGTGTGCGTGCTTATCAAAGGATTTCTGAAAGACAAAGTACACTTTATTGACTGGATCACCCTTGTCTACATGCTTGTTGACTCCCTCAAAGAATTCGTATAGTTTGGTGAGGCATGATTTCCCTTTACTAAAGCCATGTTTACTATTCCCCAACATATGTTTGCCTGTGTTTGATAATTTTGTTCTTTACTATAGTTTCAATCAAGATGCATGGTACTGAAGTTGGACTTATTGTCTTGTAATTGCCAGGATCACCTCTAGAGCCTTGGGGTTTTTTTTGTTTTTGTTTTAAGGCATTATGGTAGCTACCCTCTAGTTATCTGGTACAGCAGCTGATATGTACCAAGGTTAGTAGTTCTGCAATTTCATAATTGAATAACATCTGGTCCTGGTGACTTATTACTGTTTAATTTATGAATTTGTTCCAAAACTTCTTCTATTGACACCTCAATCTGAGACAGTTCCTCAGATTTGTCACCTAAAAGAATGGCTCAGATATATGAACCTCTCTCACATCCTCTGCAGTGAAGATCAATGAAAAAAAATCATTTTAGTGTCTCTGGAATGGCTTTGTGTTCCTTGAGTGCTCCTTAAGCACCTTCAGCATCCAGTAGCCTCAATGACTGACTGGCAGGCTTCTTGCTTCTGATGTACTAAAAAAAATGCTCTTTAGTTTTTGAGTCTTTGGGTAATTGCTCTTCAAATTCTTTTTGGCCTTTCTAATTATACTTCTACACTTGACTTGCCAGAATTAATGCTCGTTTCTATTTTCCTCACTAGGATTTGACTCCACTTTTTAAAAAATGATTTTTCGCTTCTTACCACCACCTTTTACTCTGTTGTTTAACCATAATTACATTTTTTGGTTTTCTTGCTGATTTTTTTGGAGGGCGGGGGCGGGGCATAATACCTCTAGTTTGAGCCTCTGTTATGGTGTTTTAAAGTAGACTCCATGCAGTTTGCAGCATTTTCTAGCATTTGTATATAAGCACTTGTACATTTTATCAATATTCAGTTGCTTGCCTTTATGTGTTATATTTAAATGAGAATCGTTCGTTTGACTGTTCCTTACAGTTGCCTATCTATAATTTACCAACTTCTTTCCTTTCCTACATATGTGTTATATATTTACAGACTCTCAGTATACATTTTTCAGCAACATTTTTCAGAAGTGTGTGATAACTATGAATTTCATAAGATATAAACCTCACAGCTGTCTCCATTGCCTGATAAGTGGGAATCTAAGCATAGTGAAAACTCAGTTCTCTAAGGGAAACCCCATCTACTTCCACCATAGCCACTCCTTTCCTAGCCTCCAATACCTGCCCTCCTTTTCCTTTAAAGGGACTAGAATCCAGCTCCATCTCCTTTTTTCTCTGCAGTTGTTAATCTTACTTTCCAATGTCTTTTGGGCACCACAGTTCATCTATTCCTACTTTCACTCCTAAAATTATGGTAACCTTTTCTGCATCTCCCCGGTCTTCAGGCTGGATGCTCATCTGCAAGAGGGTTCACCCCGTAAAGTCTCCACCTTCAGTCATAAAAGTGTATCTGGAAGGGGAGTAGGACAGGATTCTGGCTTCTCACACCATAGTCCAGAGGAGGCAGCAGACAACATGTTTCTGCTGCTAGAAGCTGAGATGCTCATCATAATCACTAGTGTATTATCACTATGGTCATCAAGGGACTTCCGGTAGTGTTTTTCAGACCCAAGCCATAAATGTACATGTTGCCCTGTGCCTGTTTTAGACTGAGCTAACAGTGTCTCGCAACTGAGGGATGGGATGGGACATTAGCCCTCTCCTGAAATGTTGCTGTTACCTGGAAGATTTGTGGATTACCTTCTTGGTACCTCCTGTTGAAAGCCAAGTTGATAACTGGCAGGTCACAAAAAAACTTGAAGATGAGAAGTGGATTGTAAAACTCTTCCAGAGAAGACTCCAAAGGGCACTGAGGTCTCTCTGTAGGTATGTGGGAGGCGTAGAGGATAAGTGGTCCTTTTGGGGAAGAAAATGAGGTCCTTTGGATCTTTCTGAAAGAGGAGCCAATATCTGAAGGGGTGGGATCTGGAGACATCGTTGGTAGAAGATAACTCCACTGTGAACCCCAGGCTGGGGAGTCACAAGGCAGGAATTCTCTCTTATTCCAAGACTTAGAGCTAGATTTTTAAAGGTATATAGAGAGTTAGGGTCCTAAATACCTTTAAAAATATCGCCTTTAGGCTACTGGGTTGATGAAAATCTCCAAGTGTTTCTTTAAAATTTAATCAGAATTTAGGCCCATCATCCTGTTTAAATTGATTCCAGTTGGATTAGAATCTAACTTCTGCCCCCTCTGCAATTTTCTGACTCTACAGGAAGCTAATTTAATCAGACATGCAATATTTTGCAAGTGATGTCATAAAGAGAAGTCACAGATAAACTAATTATTGGCAGACTTAAAAAGGATTTGTTCAGTTCAGATAAGCCCTGGAAGCTGAGATGATTCTCCAAATTTCTGATCTGCAGAGCTGGGCTGCAAACCTTTAACTATACTTGGGAGATACCAATACTTCCTGCTTGTTATTGGGCCAAAACTACCACAGAAACTGCTTTCTTGGAATATTTCAGCACTTGTCCTGCCAAAAGCCAAATTTCAGAGAAAAGCCATAGATGAATAATACTCAAAAGTTAACCAAATCTTTTGGAAACTTAAGAAAGATTTGACCTTTTGGTGAAGTTTTAGGTGGGGAAAGAGCTTGCAAATGTCATCTTCTACCCAGACTGGTTCATGCACCTCCAACAATTTGTATAGTGTTTGAAATGTCTGTATTATCCTGGACTATGCTCTGTCACTGATTTTGTGGTCATTGTATTGAGCTGCTAGCAAAATCATCATCTTTCTTCTGTTCGCTTACTATTCCTTCTCTTTCTGACTTTGTTCTTTTCTATTTGTCTAAGGACAGTAATTAGACAAAACAATTGCTGTCATTTCTGATGATAAATATGAGTGCTGAAATCCCAGCCTTCATTCTTGTTACCAAATTATTCATCAGTATTTATGGTGTTTCAGCACCTTCCCATCTCTCCTGATGAACAGGACATAACAATTTTCACAGCGACAAGTCTGTTGAGCTTTCTCCTCCCCACAGATCAGCAAATCCTCAACATATAAAAGTAAAATTAAATCTATTTCTGAACAGATTTTTCTACTAAACTAGTCATGTTGTTAATTAGTCATAATCCATGATGTAAGAGACTATTGGTTAATTACAGATAAATAGGGCTTTATAAGAGTTAATAATATAATTAATAATATCAGCAAAATCATTTCTGGAATATGTTTTGTGATCATAATAGTAAAAAGGAAATTCTTTCTTGCCAATGTTTAGCTTTCTCCATAGGTGTATTAAACAGAAGCCTTTGTCACATAATAGTACAAAATGACTGAAAGATTTTTGTCATTCTCACTGAAGCTATACTACAGTTTTAGCTCCTCAGACAGTTTTTTATATCTGGATGCTGCACGTGGTCCCTGAAATAAACAAAACTACATGATAACTCATGGCATAAATTGTGTGTGCTGTTATCAAGTTCATGCAAAGTAATGGTTGTGAAATCAGTAATTCCCAAATAGGCATTTAGTGTTAGGTATCATACTGTACTTCACATGCTGCTTGACTTTGTTCAATGTTTATAAATGTATGATAGCACTGGCAGTAATCTGAGGGCTCACAAGCCTCCACCAACCAAGACTGAATGTTACAGAAGAGCCTCAGCCCAATGATAGTCAGCCAATATGGGAGGGCTGCTGTGAAGTGGCAACACTGATTGGAGGGTGCAGGGTCTGAGTTTGTTCTCTATTCCTTGGTGTGGATACTTGTGTTCAGGAGTGGCACCAGGGTTTTTGGCGCCCTAAGCGGGGGTCCTTCTGTGATCCCGGTCTTCGGGGCACTTTGGCGGCGGGTCTCGGAGCAAGTGAAGGACCCGCCACAGAATTGCCGCCGAAGACCCGGAGTATGGAAGGACCCCCTGCCGCCAAATTGCCGCTGAGGGCGGCAAAATGCCACCCCCCCGCCCCCAAATCCTGGTGCCCTAGGTGACCCCCAGGTCACCTAAATGGAAGCACAGGCCCTGCTTGTGTTGTAGGGGAAAAAAGATACCTTTGAAAACATTTTAAAAATATATCGTATAATGAGAGATTTGGGATTAAGGAGTATTCATTGTACTTTTTGGGATTTCTAGAGTCAGCTGTATTTTGTCATGGGCAAAGATGTCCTTTGATCTCAGGTACATGCTTGCTTACCCAAGATTTAAAAGACTAAAAGTAGGTGCAGGAACAGACTGCATCAGGAGAAAGACTAAATATCAAGTGATAGAAGAGGTATACTGTAGCCTCTGTTAGGTATGGGTGTATTTTCCCTTGCATATAATGGCTCAGGAAGGATGGTCCTTGGAGTTAAATGTGGCACTTTCAAAACCTACTAGACCAAAGGTTTGAAATGCCCCCATCAGGGTGATAAGTGTCATCTAACCGCTAGTATTGAAAGTGAGAGACAGAAGTCAGTTATGTTGTCCTGGCTTTTTGCCACTAGCAAGTAGAGTGGTAGGTGGTTGTAGATCGGATCTAGGATCTCTCTCAAGTGAAGTGATTTCTCATTGTTCATCTAGTTTCCCTGAATAATATGTGTGCCTTTGCTATAAGTTAGTGTGCTGTGTTGTGTTTGTTCTTTGCCTGTATTAGTCATTGCCCTTGTCTTTGATTTGTTTCCCATAACACATTTACACAGATTGTTTCAGCTGAGGTCTACATGGAGAGGGTTTTGTGTATCAGTCATATGAAATTGACATTTGCTTCTGGCTTTGGCCCAAAAGCAGACAAAACATGGCTGTTTTGACTTAATTACATTTTGATATTTCATGTTAATCAAAGCAAAAATCAGGGAGGGAGCTACAAAGTCATGTTTGTTCAAACTGAACAAAGTCTTCACCAGAATCTCTTTGATGTGAAAGAGATTAGCTTTTCACTATGCCAGGACCCATGTCCAATGAAATATTATTGTGCTCACATTCATAGTCATTAGACTCTTTTGGGGGGTTTCTTGATTTAAATCAATAGTAATAATACAAATAATTGACAAGGAATAGAAAGAAAAGCGCAGAAGAAGGTGAGAAATAGACAGTATATTATACTTGACTGAATATTTCTCTGAATTCTGATAGCAATTGTCACAGTTCAGGGCAACTGGTCCTGCATTGTCCTTCTGTGGTCCAGCAAATGCACCCCCTTTTAGGCTTCTGGATCCCCAGCTATCACCACTCTTCGACAGAGACCGAGTCTTTCTCCCTCCTAACCAGAATTTTTCCAGGCTGCACAGTAGCCAGCCTACACTGCGTAAATCCCTAACTAGGAAGAGTCTGTGTTTTGGTAACTCTTTGAAGGCTTATGAACAGCATATTTGCCAGCAGTTTTTACCACACAGCCCTCTATAAACAAGCACATTTATTCTTAAGGTGAAAACATTAAAGAGAAAACCTATTAAAACAATTAAATTTCCCATATGCATGTGAAAAGATTACAGGAGGTCACCCATCAGTCTTATGGAATCTTAGGTCTGGTCTATACTACCCGCCTGAATCGGCGGGTAGAAATCGACCTCTCGGGGATCGATTTATCGCGTCCCGTTGGGACGTGACAATCGATCCCCGAATCGGCGCTCTAACTCCACCAGCGGAGGTGGTAGTAAGCGCCGCCGACAAAAAGCGGCAGAAGTCGATTTTGCCGCCGTCCTCACAACGGGGTAAGTCGGCTGCAATACGTCGAATTCAGCTACGCTATTCACGTAGCTGAATTTGCGTATCTTAAATCGACTCCCTGCTGTAGTGTAGATGTACCCTTAGGAGGCTACAGTTCTTCTAACCATTCCCAGGAAGGACTGGTTCCCCCCCATTGGACAGGAGGTTCTGTCCATTTGCTGGATCAGAAAGAAGGTCTTGAGTCAGTTTAAACTCAGGCTGTTCATCCAAAAATCCTTTCTTTGCTGGTCTCTGGAGAATCCAGTCTGAACCAGTATATGCAAACCCCTCCAACTGGTGGTACCTCTCAGGAGGTGTTACCCCTGAGTGAATTTACTTGATCACCCCCACTAATTCCTGGAGTGGATCCCCTGTTGAATTACACACAATCCCAGGCCCACAATGATATATTCAGTTAATACAGTGAGATCACCCACAGATATCGAAGGAAATTGCCATACTTGTCACAGCAGTTTCCAGGTCTGTGTAATAGATTATGGAACTTTTTCTGCTGCTACTTGTTTGTAATTAAACATGAATTACATTAAAACTGGAGATTATTCATGTGCAATAGGTTGATATTACTGTGGTATTTCCTAGTTTTAGTCCATTACAAATGCTATAGTTAAAAAAAATTGCAAAGTAGAAAATGTAAATAGTTTAATGTCCATTGTTAGTATTCAGCTAATTTTTTAATAAAATCAGTACGGGCTAGTTTCTGCAGACCTAACTTCTGTGAGTAACACATACACAAGTGGAGATTCCCACTGTACTTCTCATTGTAAGTATGGAGACAGAATAAGGCCCTAAATGTTTATTTTGATGTACTTTTTTGATTTGTTGTCATTTCTCTGGGCAACTGCAGTAAAGATGTCTGACAATACTGTATCTGGTGGTGCCTATATTATTCTTGATGACAACTGAGTCTAGTGTCTAAAAGATTGGTAGTAAATATTGGGTGCATTTTTTTTAAGGCAAATAGTGTATTTGCCAAAAATTCAGTGTAGGTCAACCTGACAGTATTTGACATGAAGTTGCCAAACAGCTTTGGGGGGAAGAAACACAAACACACGGGATGTCAGAGACCAAGGTTCAAATCCCTACTCTGGGAAGTGGACTTGAACCCAGGTGTTTCCCTGCCTAGGTGAATGCCCTAACCACTAGGCTATGGGATATTCTGTGCATGGTGGGATTCTTTCAGTCTCTCTTGTTGCAATTATAACACTTTGTGTAAAATACTTGAAAGTCATTAGTACACCGAGAGAAATAGATTCTGTAACTTGTTGGTTAGGGCACTCACCTGGAAGGCCTATGATCAGATCCCTGTTCTGGAGTGGGGATTCAAAACTGTGTCTCCCAAATAAGGCGGGACACTATCTCCTCCTGCTATTCTGTAAATCTAGCATGGTAAAAATGCTTACAAACAACCATTTTACTTAGACCCAAAACAAACTTATTTGATTTGTAGAAAATTCTGAAAAAAATCAGATTCAATTAGACCTAAAGCATTTTTTTTTATTTTTCAAAACCAAAAAGCCACCTATTCACTCAGTTCTACTTGTAAAACCCAAGGTTTTACACCAAATAACAATGAACCACATTGCACTCTTTGAACATAGTGTTGGAGCCAGATTCAGCTCATAGTCTGCTACTACACCAACTTCTGATAGTGGAAACCCCGGTGCAGGTACGGAATAACAAAAAGTCAGACATATCAGTACTGGAGAGGTTAATCAAATTTAAAAAAATAAATAACAACAAAAATTGGATTTTTATGGATTTTACTCTCATCCTAAGGCAATAGTATCACTGGGTCTAATTTTTGCGTATCACCAGTTTATACTGTTTGATTCTAATTTAAAGTACTCCTTGTTCTCTCAGCCTTTCTCGTCCAAGGACAGCCTTCAATTTGGGGTCATTTCCAAATTTAGTTCATAATTAATATTTTGGACATATTCTCATTGAAAGTAAGGCCACTTTATACTGCATTGGTAGCATAAAGGGGACATAAGTTCTGTGTAAATTATGTTTACACCCATTTTAAGGATCCTGTCATCAGAGTAGTGTGAAGTAGCTTTAGTGTAAATGAAAATCAGGCCATTTAAATCAAATGAGTGGACATAAAATTGAATGAGTAAGCTTCAGAACACGGAACTGGAAGGAGACTGTGCGAGAAAATTAGGTTCTGGAATTTTTTTCCCTCAGGGTTCTGAATGTGGAGCTTGAATCTTTTTATGCAGAAATCCAATATATTCTTGGGGTATGAGGGAAAAAAAGTAATTAGGAAGAACTTTAAGGCAAGAGTCTCCTCTCAGATGCACATGATGTGTCTGAATTCTTAGCTATTCTCCCTATGCTTTCAGATATCCTACTGATTTCAATAGGGTGAGCAAAATATCAGAGATGAAAGCCACCATGCAGTTCTGAGAAGCAGAACTTTGCCCTAATTTTCTAAACTTTAAACTTTCTAGCTAAGGAATTGACAGGTTGAATTTTCCCTGTGTGTTTTAGCTCTTAGATGAGGTGAGTGACTGAATTTGTTTACCTCTGGAGAGTTTATTAGAAGTTGTTGGAAGAAAAAAGAATGATGTGTTCTCTGTACCTAAGCTCTTAGAACACTCAGATTTTACTGCAATTCATATAATAGGCATTGTCTGATTTGGTTTTATTTGTAATACTCTTTGTTTATAAAAACTATTTTATTAAATAGAACTTAAGTGCAGTTTTACATTAAAAGGCAGGAATAATAAAGCAAATTTGCTTTATTTTTCTACCCTTATCCAACAATTGTACAGAAATTTTCTGTGCTGGATGCCAGATTTGTGATCTCCTCATTTAAAGACTCTATTCTTCTATACACCTCTATCAGGATCTCCCAAAATGCCTATTTTACCATCGGGTGCTGTGGCAGGAGAGTGTGTGTGGGTGTGTGGGTGGGGTGGGGGGGGTTCATCTTATTGATTCATACTTGTATAGGTAGTTCTTTCATCTCATGAGCAAACTCACTTTTCTTTTACCTTTGTATTTCTTCATTGACATTTTAGCTGATTTCTCCATAGTGCTGCATAAGTATGGCATGCCTCTTGATGAGATGTTTTTAAATTCTGTCTAACTCATTTCTTTGTGATTGGTATTGAGATCAAACATTGCTATTTTCACCATTGCAGGCTAATATTTTTTTTTCTTATTTAAAATTGCAACTAAAATGAAAGGTGGGAGATTTTCAAAGGCACAAGGCCGAGGTAGTCACCCAGCACCCATTGACTTTCAATAGGATTTAGCCATCTAACTCCTTTTTTGTGTCTTTGAAAATCTTTCCCAAATCTTTTTGCTAAAGAGATGTGAATCCCGATAGGCTTACCTTTCTTTTTTTGCAGTCATGTACACCTCTGCAAAGTGGGTGTAAAATCTGATTAAATCTGGGTAGCGATTTAGACCCACTTTGCCAAGGTGTAAATGGCTAGACAAGGTACAAAACCATGGCACAATGGACACATGGTACAAAGCAATGAGTAGATGAAGCCTGGTATGTGTGGGGTCCAGTGACAGTTCAATGCTTAAGGTGCTTGCAGAAGATTTGCTTTATTCTGTGTCCAGATCCAACTGGTTGTTCATAACAGGAACTTCACAGGGCTTCTCCCAGACTCTCTATCTGGGAAGTTCAGCCCTTGAAGGCACAGTCCCCAGTACCATGGTATCTTTTCCCAATCTGTACCTATTGGGCCAATTTTCAATAAACACCTTTCTCTATGATAACAATGATTTCTCTTAGCTAGGCTTAATCACCTTTAACAAATGTAATGTTACAGGACTGGTACACAGGAGATAATTCTTTAAGCAACCCAAGCAAGTCCTAAAGATCCTAACATCTAATTTGTATCAGTTAAAGTTATTGGTTGTCCTCTAAAAATAAAATGAAAGCAAGGGATATCAATAGTATTGACCTGCACTTCACAAAAGTTTGTTTGAAATTTGACACATGATTCTAAAAACAGACAGGTATTTGTATTTCATTAACCCAGTGGCGCACACATCAAAGGAAAACACTAATTGCTAATTATTTATTTGTTAACTTTGTTTTGTGTAACATGTGGTTCCAAAAATGACGACAATAGAAAAGTTGAAACTGAGAAAGAGAGAGTGCTTTATCTATATATTGCCACAGCAGCCACTAAATTTGTTGTAAGATGGAAGTCAAGTTCTTGCAAGTTCCACAGATTGCTTTATAAATACAGTACTGAAGATACAAGAAAGAAGTATGGGGGTGACTATTCTAATGCCCTTCAAAATGACCAGTGTGAACTGTCAGTGTGAGCTAATTAACCATGCAGTAATAATTTGGCTGCAGTGTGGGACCTGCATGAGTTCTGTGCACTTGTAGGGAAATATCCTGGCTTTTCTACTGGCAGAATCATGGGAGTGCACAGGGTGCCAGAGATGTAGCAGACAAGTGAAGTTATTCTGAGGTACTCTGCCTGCAGAGGGCATAAATCATGGAGATACTGGAAAAGAATGCTCAGCAATGACACTGCTCTCTTAAAAAGTTACAACGTACATTTTTCTCTTTGCTGGATGCTAGCAAGGAGGCATATACGTGTTGGGAGTGAGGTAAAGATTAGGGCTCTGAGAATACCCGCAAAATACCCACAGTTGGGTACTGTGGAGTATCACTGCTCAGACTGGCATTGCCATCCGACAAAACCTCCTTTTTCAAGCACTCATAAGAATTAGTGGAACCATTCTTCCTGCCTTGATGAGCACAAGATGTAATAAATATTTATATTATGGCAGTGACCAAAGACTCCAAATGAGATTGCATTGAGCATCGTACTGAGGGAAGAGAGAATCACTGCCCTGGAGACTTTACAATCTAAAAGACTCACGTGGAGGAAGTGTAGGATATGGGAAGATGATATACAAGCAAACAAATATGGTGAAGAATTGGAATGAGGTAAAAGGAAGGTCCACACATATGAGCACACACATTCCTTCAATCCCAGTGAACCTAGAAAGGACTGACCGTGATTTAACTCTTAGAATAGTAGACTCTTCAAGATACACTTCCTCGTTTTAATATGTTAAAATAACATTTTAAAAGAACAGGGATAGATTCCCTCAAATTCCAATTCTATTAGGGAATGTACTGATTTGATTAAATGAAACAAAGATGGATATTATCCTGGACAACAAAAGGAGAAAAAAAATCATGCAAATGTTTGCAAAGTTTTTTTGTGTTTTTCAATATTTGATATTTTGCTAATATTACTAAAAAGTTTAACTACAAATTAGAGTACTGATTAAAAGTATCTTTTATATAACTTTTTATAATAATAATACGTATATTTACTCTAACTCCTAACCTATACTACATGAAATCTGCTATATATCCCTATTCCTTGTATCTGTCATCCTCTCTTCAGTGTTTAGGTAAGAAAATAACTTGAACCAATGACTATGCTCAGAGGCGTAGCGAGCGCCCTCCGTACCCTCCGAACAGAGGGAGCCCCGTAAGGAAGGGGGCCCCTAAAAGTGGCAAAATAAATACCGCATTCCAGTTTCTGCATTGTGAGGGGCCCCGCCCAGACATATGTTCGGAGGGGGCCACCGTTCTTTGTTGCTACGGCCCTGACTATGCTTTTTCATAAGTAGCTAAAAATGAATTTAAAAAAGTAAACATAGCTACATAAAGAAACATTGTTGTGCCTTGCAGGAAGTGTGACTGAAAAATGACCTGAATTAAAAAGGAATGAGATTTTTGAGGGCTGTTCAGCACTGTACATTCTCTGAGCAATGATCAGCACAGTTACTTAGCCCAGGTGTTTCTGTAATTGTGATATAATAGAAAAATTAGCAGTGTTCAATGGACCTCAGACTGACACTTCTGCCTTTATGTTGAAGCAGTTTATAGTTAACATACCGGGTTATGATTCAAAACATGTACCCTAGCATACAGGCTCAAGAAGTCCTGCTGATGCATTTTCATGATGCATGTTCCTTGGTTTATCTAGTTGTATTCCTAAGGTTTGAAAAAGAGGATTTAGAATCAAATACAGCACAGGAAATTTGTACAAAGCTACAGTGTTTGAGCCAAAGTGTGCCCCCTTTTTTCCAGGAATACTGGCATCTTTCCCTAGGTGTAAATTGCAAGTGTTCAGGTGAAAACTATGTAACTGTGACTGAATGAAAATCTAATCATGCTGATTTCATAATGTTTTTATCTCTGAATGCAGGTGTTCATGGTGTATTTTTATATATATATATATATAGTAATAATTACTACATTGATTACTATATCTTTCTTTTATTGATAAAAGGCTTACAGATATTTGTGGGCTATGTTTTCCTTTCATCCCATTAAGATCATGAAAGAGACAACTTTGTGTATAATGGAATGTTCTGAGTGATGTAACACATCCATAATAAGTTGGTAATAATCATTATAGTAAATGTGCTGTAACAAACTGGTTAGTGTGCAAATCACTGCCCTCTGTTGAATAGAATGAGAACTGCTGAGTTTAGTACCATAGGCCCTATACTGATATAAGATACAAGTTTTTCTCATAGCTCAGAGAATATGGTCTATACTTTTGGTGAAAGAGGCTCTGAGTTCTGTCTCAGAACACAGACTATTCCTTTTAGTATCAATAGCAGAAGAACTGAACTGCTGAAGAGTCTCAGCTGCCATGAGGGTTTCTGCCAATTCTCATGGCATATAGTTCCTTAGAAAGCATAGGTAGTTGTCATGAGTTAAAGCAACTTCTAGGATGCTATAATTTATGCTAAGATCAGAATCGCAATAACTGCATCATGAGAACTGGAGCCAGGACTGCCTTCCTCTTCACCAACCTTTGTGCTGTGTTCTTCTTGGCACAGGAAAGAATTTTTTCTTAAATCCCTAAACTGCACAGATGGAACTTTATGACTTTTTTCCATTGGATGCTGGAATATCACAGAAGCTGCCTGTCTAAATAGCTTTGTGCTGATCCAATGTGAACATTTAGTGCTAAAAAGCCCTAAATGTTTTTAATATCAGACCATGATGGAGATAGGGTACCTAATGAATGATTACATAATAATATAAAGTGGCTAGAATTATATCATTAATGAGGTTATAACAACCTCAGATGAAAGTTGGATGTGTTAAAAACCTCAGGATAGCATAAAAAGGAATTATCAATTGTTACTTTGCCTAAGTGGGGGTGGCTGGATTTGATGCTATATTAGTAGCTGAATCAAGAGAAAAGTAAAAGGATATTAGGCTAAACCCATGATGGCAGGGACATGTCAATTAGCCCATTCTGACACTTAGAGGGGAGGCAGCTAATTAAGGATTACACCCACCTGGGGAAAACTAGAAGGTGGTTCTGTAAAGGAACAACTGCTGAGCCAATAGGAGAGGACTGAAAGAGAAGCTCTACAGTAGGGATCTTTTGCTGGCAAGGACAACAGGAGTGAAGGGGCTCTAGTCAGCCACCAGAAAGGCTGGGAACTGCCAAAAGGAGGCTCCTCAGCAACAGGTTGGTAGGAAGCCACGCATGGAGTCAGACTTCCAGAGAGAGAGGATTGAAAGTTGTAGTCCTGGAAAAGGTACATGTTGACAGGAGAGGTAGGAAGAAGCAAGGGTTTTTAAGGAGTAGGTCTTTGCAGTTTACTAACAGGGTCAGTGGCATGGAATCCAAAGGCAGGATGAGCCTGGCCCCTTGTGAATATGCATTATGATATAGTCTTCAATTATCACTGCACTGGACATTGGATTCTATCCCTGGCTCTACCACAGAGTTCCTATGTGATGCTGGGCAAGTGACTTACACCAAACTTTTCACAGGCAATCGTTTCTGCATGTAGTTAAAGGCTGGATCATAATGAATATGCACAAGAGGGCTGAATTAAGGTTGTATGGGCAAATTTCATTCTGGCACTTTCTAACATTTGAGAATACTTGGCTTTGTAAATTTTTAAACCTTAACTTCGTATTTCATATTTTTGTTAATGGTTTAGTTTATTGATGAGGACAACCTTAACTACTGTTAAATGATGGTTATTTGTTTTTTGTCAATTTCCTTAGTTTTGTAACAGAAGTATTTATATATGAATGTATACCTTATAAAACATTGTTGGACTACATTGTTTTATAATGACACTAATGAAGTTGTAACAGTAATAGTTATAGAATGTTGACATATCAAGTAAACAAGTCAGGATGAATTCAGTATATCTTCCTCTATTTGGGGGAAAGTTTTAATGTCATAAAAAGACTACAACTTGTAAATTACTAATTATTATTATTATTTATTATTATTATTATTTTATTTATTTAAAAAATGTGTAACAGAAAACTGAGTCTGGACTCATGTATATTTCACACAATTTTTGCAGCCATCAATATACAGGAAAAGGAGTTGGAGTTATTTTCATGTAACACTTTTTGAGGAAAGTAATAATCAATTACCCTTGGAAAAGAAATAGTAAATTACCCAGGACAAACCCACAAGAGCAAAGAAGGACCTTATCTAAACAAAGTCAGCTTTCATTACAGCCCCTCCTGGTACCCTTCTTTGTAATGCTATCATGGTCATTTGAGGTAATTCAGTTAGCAAAGGAAGCCGTTTCCATGACAACCAGGGCAATGGTGACTCCCCCCAAGTATGCAAGTGAACTGGAGAGACTGAGTGATGATGAGTGGCTGATGGTTTTCTCTGATGTCATAATGTTACTGTTCCAGGCAGCAGCAGGAGAAGTAAATGTGCACTGTATGGAAAACTCCCTGGCTTTTCTGGTGTTTGTTTCTCTACATTTCCTTTAAAAAACCAACAACAAACATCATAAATACTGGAGAACATTCCCCACACATATTAATTAGTGACTGACGTTTGTTTCAAAATCCCCATGGTATATTTACAAAGCAGGGTTCCAAAACTAGATGAGATACAGACCCCATAAAACAAAAAATTCTCATGCAACCTTAACTATGGTCTTGCTATTGCAAGATGATAACATTGTGGTAATAAACATATAATTAATTATCCTATCACCAAACTTATCTAGTGCTCAGAATGGGGGAATATCTCTACATTAATAATTCTCCAAAAGGCAAGTAGGCTTTGATTGTAAGCCCTTTGGGGCAGGGATCACCTTTTTGTTCTGCACAATGGGGTCTTGGCCTGTGACTGGGGCTTCTAGGTACTACAGTAATACAAATAGTAATAAGGTAAGATAAAACATGAATTAACACCTGAGAGTATAACTTTGGCAAACCTTGTGCTCTCTCTAGATCGGAGTGACATAAGATTCAATACCTCTCGCAGGTCTCTGCTTAAAAGTCTTTCCACTGGGAGTCATTGACTTCAGTCATTGCTGGATCAGACAGTAATGTAGATTTGAATATGTGAAGTGAATATTAATAGTTTATTTTCTGAAAGCTGCTCAGATGCTTTCCCTTTTTTCAGCTTTCCAATCATCAAAGACAATTCAGTTCTTCAGATTGCCATGTTTCACGTTTTTTGTTCCATTTATGAAAATCAGTAATGCTGCAATGATTTATATATAATAGTAATTTAGGCATGATTATTGCCAATGACTACATCAGCCTTCACTGTACAACTGCATCATGAAAAGCCATTTGCTGTATTTAAGCAGAATAAAAGCTTCTCCTAAAGGTCTTTTATGACTATGAAGTGGCTGTTTACAGTGTAAGTGAGGAACTAGTCGAGTGTAAGTAGAGGGAGAAGAACAGCAAAATCTCTATTCATAAGGTTAGTTACAATTGCATCAATTTCCCTGCAGTGCTTCATCCTCATGGAAGGGTAAACACAATATTATAGGACAAGAAAGTATAAGTAGCTGGTAACAGACTCTGGTTCTCTGCAATGCAATTCAGCAAAATTATGCTTCTCATTAAGAAATGAATTTATTATTCCTAAGAGTGATGGTTTATAAATGAATGACAGCATCATTGACCAAAATGAACTGAAGCTATCACCTGATCCCATTAGTCATGATCTGAGCAGGACATGCAACTCAGCTAATTCATTTAATTGATGAGATGTGTAACAAGCATTCCAGTGAACATATGACCAGAAAAAGTACCTACACATATTGTAATAATACTGTAAATAAGGTTCTCTTTTTTAAATAACTTTTTAAAATAGCTCTTGCTTTAAATAACTATGTTTTTGTATGCAAACCAATTGGCTTTTAGCACTAATTCTAAAAAGAGCTTTGCCTTTTTGATTACGTATTAAGATTCAGAAGGAAGCATTTAAAGTTAAGACTTATACTGAAAATTTCTTGGGAAAGGGACTATAGCCCTCATCTTCCAGGTGGGTCTGGAATGATCAAATACTGTAAGTAATACATTTGGAAGAGAGGTGTCCTTTGTGTTAGGGTGTGCCTTTTGCTATGCTCATGAAAATCTGCAAAAAATCGGTCAAGTTGTAAGCACAGTTTTCACAGGTTGAGTAGAGGTGTGCTAGATTCTAGTGGCTGAAGATTCTGCTTGCAATGCTGTGGTTTCAACCTTGCTGATGATCCATGTGGGTGTCAACATGACGCCACATGATGGGGTGGGGTTTTTTTGGGGGGGGAGGCAGGATTACATTAAAAACAATGGAATTCTATACAAATTGTGTGTGTGTGTATACATATACATACACACACACACACTTGCACAAACACACAAATAAAAATGGGGAAAAAAAATTATGCAGGTTGCAAAGTCAAGCACTCAAAAGTTTGGAAATGCCACATTAAGGTGGCATCTGTAACCTTAATTTGTCCCCCTGGATATATGGATTAAAATAAAGTCTTTAGTTACATGATTGCACGCTATTTTTTTCCCCACAAGACCCCAGCCTCACTCAGCGGAGAGTCTGGACCTCCTCTGGAGATGAATCAGGGTTGCTTAGTCAAGGTGAGGCTGTTGTCTGTAGGACCCCCTGCTTCATTTGTTTCAGAAGGTGGAAGGCATGTACTGAATGAGGCAAGTGATTGGAGGAAGATAGAGCAGTGGTTCTCAACCAGGGGCCTGGAGCCCCCTTTGGACCATGAGCAGGTTTCAGGGGGTCTCACTGGGGCCCAGGGCAGAAAGTGGAAGCTTCACCTCATGGGGCTTAAGCCCAGGGTCCTGAGCCAAAGTCCATAGGAGCTGTGCTTTAAAATAATATATGGCAATGTTAACATGCAGTTGGTCAACAGATTTTGAAATGCCTTCTCAAGCAGCTATACATTAATAGCACTGTGCATTCTTTTAAAATTTGGCTCTGTCCTGGAAGAATTAAAGTATAGTAGCAAAAGGGGGACAAAAGGATAGTTTGTGTGTAGCCCTTATGGACATGTCAGAACTAAGGAAGTGATATTATGAGTGTGACCGTAATTATGGTAATAGCTTCAGGACTGTAAGCATGTGATGTTTCAGAAACCTGACAAAACTCCATCTGAACTGATTGCTTGTGCAACCTCTGAGCATGAGGGTGTGTGTGTGTATGTATACACACACACACACACACATATATAAAATAAAAGAAACTGAGTGAATGTGAAAGACATTTCAAAATATATTGATGGGGGTAGTAAAAGGGTGGTTTTCAGGACTTGGTTACTAAGGGCTTGTCTACACTTACCTGGGGATCGACATGCGGTGATCCATGCATCGGCAGTCGATTTAGCGGGTCTAGTGAAGACCCACTATGTCAACTGCAGCTCGCTCTCCCATGAACTCCTGTAGTCCACCGGATCGAGAAGAGAAAGGGGAGGCTACGTGAGAGCATCTCCCATCGACATCACATAGTGTGATCCCACAGTAAGTAGATCCAAGCTACGTTGACTTGAGTTACGCTATTCACGTAACTCGAATTGTGTAGCTTAGATTGCCTTTTCCCTGTAGTGTAGACAAGGCCTCAGATAGTTCACTCCAGGTTGATAGCTTGCTGCTCTGGAGAAGAGGCAGGGACAGGGCCTTGGGGAAGGAGGGTGGAATCAGGGCCCTGACCCCTGTACCCCCTTCACATACCCCCAGCCCTCTGCCCTGACTCCTGAACCCCCCACACATACCCAGCCCCCCCATACCCTGACTCTTGCACCCCCCACCCTGAGCACCAAACGGAAGCTCCTGCACACACACACACACACACACACACACACACATTCCCACCTGCACCCCTCACATCAAATGGGAGCTGCCCAGGTAAGGACTCCACACCCAAACCTCCTGCCCCAACCCTGAGCCCCCTCCCTCATTCTAGCTCCTGGTCAGACCCTACACCCCAACCCCCAGCCTGCTCCTTCACCCCCAGCCCTGTGCTCAGTGCACTCCCACCCATAGCTCAATGCAGAGAGAGAGAGGAAGGGAATGGGCTAAAACGAGGGAGAAGGTAGGTACCCACTCTATGTGGGCAGGGCCAGGACCCCAGACCGGCAGCGGGCTGAGCAGGGCCAGCAGCCGGGACCCTGGCTGGTAGGAGCCAGCAGACGGAACCCCAGACCGGCAGTGGGCTAAGTGGCAGCAGGCTGAGCCGCTCAGCCCACTGCCAGTCTGGGGTCCCGGCCACAGGCCCCACTCAGCCCACTGCTGGCCTAGATGAATGGAACCCCAGGCTGGCAGTGGGCTGAGCGGGCCGGCGGCTTAAGATCAGCATTTTAATTTAATTTTAAATGAAGCTTCTTAAACATCTTGAAAACCTTGTTTACTTTACATACGACAATAGTTTAATTATATAATATATAGACTTTTAGAGAGAGACCTTCTAAAAAATGTTAAAATGTATTACTGGCACACGAAACCTTAAATTAAAGTGAATAGGTGAAGACTCGGCACACCACTTCTGAAAGGTTGCCGACCCCTGCTATAGGCAATGATGAAGGTAATATTTTATGCAACCTGGGCTATCCCATTTGGCAAGGTTTGCCTAAAAGTCCAAAATGACTCCCATTGGTATTAATGATACATTCAGTGATGTGGCAAACAGCCTCCAGCAATGCTTTGTTTCATGTTGTTATGGAAACACTAATAATTATAGTGGCCTGCAGCATAAAGCAAATGTATCTAATAGAACAAGAAAAGAAGCTTGTACTAATTATTATTTCTTTCCATCATTTTATCTGATTATTTCCTGAGGTTTAACCAACTATACCACAACTTCTGGAAGAATTAAATATTATTTTCAAGTTATCCTGGCAATGGGGAGTTGCTTCCAGCTGTCATAGCAACTAACGTTTTTAAAATATTTGGAAGTCACAGGTCATTTTCAAAGTGCTGTGCTTGTGATCTCTTTGGTTTTTCTCTTAATCAATAAATGTTCTCTAGCTTCTTCCTGCACTGAGGTCCTGGGATAAGGTTATATTTTTAGATGCTACTGTAGATCTTGGTTTAAGGTTTATGATCTTCCATTGGTGCTGTAGCAGGCCTCATAGAACTCCATGTAACACAAAATGTTCAGTGGTTTGTGACAGTGATATTTATATTGAACTTGAGCTGAATGGTCTTGAGGAAGAAAAATGGACATAGTACTATGTAGTGTTGAAATGGCCTGTTCAGAAGAGATAAGACCTCTGATGGGTGAACCTCTCCAAATTTATAAAGAATTCCTTGAATCCTTCTCTGTTGCTATGGGCTAGCTGTTCTCTGTACCTCCACAAGATCCTTTAAAAAACCCTCGTTTATTTACTAGAACTGTTTGAATGCTGCAAGCATTTGTGAAAACCAGGTAGGGGCTAAAGAGCTTTTCTTGCTCAGCATGTAGTTGCTGGGAGACCGAGAAGCAGTCAGTTAGTGTACACTGACTTCCCCCATGCTTCCAGAAGATAGCAAAGCTCAGGTAGGGTAGTGCTGGGAGAGAGGTAATGTGTAGGGGTTAGATCTGGTGGGACGGGATGGGAGAGTGCTGTTCAAACTTCATCAGACCAGGTTGGGGACTGTTTCTTAAACCAGAACTGTTGTTCAAGAACAAAATAGAGCCTTAATATCCTGATAACAAGGCATACCACCATCTGTGGAAACTTCACATGTTCTTCCTTCATGCTCATTAAGTTCACAGTGAAATACATTGTCTAAATGTGGCTGAAATTGTATTTAGGACATTGGTGCAATCTGCCCAAAACCACTAGGGCTTTAAGCAAAATAATATCTGGCAAAATTAAGACAAACTGTAGCCAGTACCAACACCCCTCTCTCCCTCCCCCATCCCTCACTGCACAGTATATTGTGTGTAAAGTAAAAGATTACTGTGTGCCTGTGTGTTTCACTATTGTTTCTCACAAAATGTTCTACCCTAAGTTTACAATGTTCTAAACACTTTGTTTTATGGCAAATTGTTATCATTAGACTATAAGATCCTTGGTGGCAAGGTCAATCTTTTTGTTCTGTGTTGGTACAATGCCTATCACAGGGCTTTTAGGCACTATGGTATTACAAATAATAATTAATAGAATAATATCACTATTAGTGGTTTTAGTATTGCAGTAGCATCTGGAAGTCTCAGGCAGGAATTCATAGATTATAAACGCAGAAGGAACCATTATGATCATCTAGTCTTGTGTGTCCCATATCTCCCTCAGACATAGTCAAAGGTATACACGTGTGTGTGTGTGTGTGTGTGTGTGTGTGTGTGTGTGTGTGTTCTGTCTCCAGTTAGTCATCTAAACATTGAGGCACGGATAGCCACTTTTGGAAAAACTTGACCATATAATTTTGTCTTTTTGTAATGTTGCATCAGATGGTTGAAATAAACAAATACATTAAACTGTGTTTCTTTAAAAAGGTAGAGCTAAGTGTGCTGGAAGGGAGGAAGCATTAGGATTGTAAGGATGTCTGATGTTAAACGGTTGGTATGAACATGTTAAAAACATATGATTGAATTATGTTCTGATAAGGAGGGCCTAGCTACCCTACCACTTGGAGAAATGGTAGTCATAGAAATTGGAAAGATATTACTATCCTCTGGAAACACTAGTACCAGAGGTATTAGTCCTATTATTTTAGTTTTTGTTTTTACAATATATTTTAAAAGGTTACACTGTTGCTTATACATGCAGTTTACTTATGTAACCCTTCTGCCAGGTGGAGACAGCAGCAACAAGGGCCAGGTTCAGTATCTTGAAAAGGAAACCCTACCATACAATACAATACAAAACCGGCTCGAGCAGAATCCCTCCATCAAGGTATCCCACGTACAGTTCTGCTGACCTCGGTTCACACAACAAGGATAACAATCCTTTATTACTCCTGCCCCAATAACAAGGAGACTGGGGATCCAGCACCAGCCACAAGTGATCATTTGGGCAAGCAATCCCATCATGCTGAGCACCTACGCAGGATGGGTGTGTCCAGGCAAACAAGATCAGGTACTGAAGTCCTTTTCCAAAGCTCACCACTAAATGTCAGGGGAGAGCTCATTCAGACTCTGCTTACACTTACATTGATCATTGTTTTGTCTGAACTGTCTGGGAACTTTGGAAAGGGCTGAGAGACTGTTCAACACAGCATTTAAGTTACTGTAAAAACAAACTCTCACAGAAGTTTTTGTTCTTAAGGAAACTGGCAATAGTAATAGCTAGTTACTACATATGACTTTAAAATATCTGTTTCTAGATTATATTCATGTACACTCTAAATCCCTATTCATATATAGTTGTATTGTTTAGCCAAAACATGTATGACACCTTGGTTACGAATGGTGAATTCACTGGCATGATTTTAATTATCTATCATAACAAGACCTCAGCCCACACAATACCATTCCCTTTTACCATCTCCTTTTTAATTAGATTTGCTCAGATAGTCTTCACATTCTTTTTTCCGGTGTTCTTCTCTCCCTCACCACCCCCATGTTGTTTAGTCACATTTTACTTTTAATTATATCACGTATATGTATATTTTCTTACAATAGTGTGTTTGTTTAATTATATCTATCCCCTCACTGATAACTGTGAAGAATGAGTATATTCTTTCTGAAAAAATGCAAAGACATAATGACTGATGAGATGGTGTCAGAAAAAAAAAACTGAATCATTCTGAACACTGTCTCTTTTCCCCCTCCTCCCACAAATGTAATAAACTGCATTTAATGAGAATCCAATACAAAAAGAAAGTCACATTAGAGTTAGAGATACAGGGCTCAAACACAATAACTTCTTAATTTTTAGTATCTTAATCATGCTAGCATTTTGGAATCAATTAATTGTTGTTGGGCTGATTCAATCAGCTGCACTGCTTCTAAAGCATCCCAAGGGTCAATCAAATCATCTCAGGGTATTAATAGCATAGCTGAAGCAATGTTTATTCTGTTATTGAATGAGACACTTGGCTTGAAAAACAAACGTCTGTTGTGGAGACATGTGGGACCACTGGCCAAACAGAAATGTGACAAAAAAGCTATAGGACAAAATATATATAAATTGTATTTAATATGTATATTTAATTTTTTAAATATAGTTTAATATTTTTCCTAAGTAGACTCCAAAGATCTGATTCACAATTACACTCCACCATTTGTATGCCATCGTAACTCTATTAAAACCACTCTGGGTATATATGGATGAAATGGATATCCCCTAAATGGAAGAACTTGATGGCTAGATGACCTATAGCAAGGGCAAGCTTCAAAGGGAGCCATGGTGGACATCTAAATTAAAACAGACTTTAGATAGTTTAGCCTATGCTGGCCACATTGAATGTAAGTAAATTGCTGGTCTAGAAGGAAGACTAGAATGAACTTGTTCAATTTAGCAACTTATTTATATCTTACTTTGATACTCCCCGCTTTATACACCAGTACTGTTGATATTTCCACATGGGGAGGGAGGTGTCATTTTTCCTGTAAACTAAGCTAAATGTGATTTTAGTAACTTTTGTACTTATGATGAATGTACTGTACTAAACTGTCTGGTGTCTGAGTGCCTTGCTACTCTATACTGCTTGTAATCAGAATTGCTAAGTTCTACCAGTTATGTCCAGCAAATGTTTCTCGCCAATGTAAAAATTAATTCCCATACACCTGATGGAGTATCATTTTCTACTAGTTTAAATGAATGTTCCCTCGAAAATGGTATGAATTCCAGAAATGGAAGAAGGGTTATGTAAAAGGGATAAAAAATGCATTGTTAAAATCCAATCATGGTGCAACATGTATCAAAAATGAACCAAATATTACCAGAAAGGAAGTTCAGCTTCTTACATTTCACATATAAATGAGTATATTTTAACAAGCAAACAATCAGTAACAAATAACAAAAATGTTGCTTGCAAAATAAAATCTTCAGGAAGTTGATTGCAAATCCCTTGATCAAAAGATAATGTCGGTAAAGCACTGGAGGCTATTAATAAAAAATGTGGTCTACTCCAATTAAGGGAAGATGTGATTTCACATGCTGGTGGCTAGAGATTTGCTGAAAGCTTTGCCTTCAGGCTGCCTTATACAATTCTTTTTTCCTAAAAAAAAATTTAAGAATAAGGTAATCTGACTGCATATGCTATAGCCAGGCTTACCTTTGTTCGATACAGATACCAAGATTCCAGCTTTAGGCCAAATGAAGTGTTCTTCAAATAAATTCACCAGATTTAGATGGGCTTTACTTCAGATCTATTTTCTGACTCATGTAGCAATCTAGAGATATGTTATTTATACCACTGAAAGTTTACCTTCCCACTGGAAATAAATGGTATTATTTTCCTACCATTTAAATAAATTATTTATTTTGAAAATAGAAAAGCGTATTTTTAAAAGTGGGAAATTGTCAACATTATTGGTCAAAAGGGCTATCAACTCAACTCCCATTCTTTTATTTAAAACTTGGAACCAATAGAAAAGTAACTTTTGAATGAAACACAAAAGAGCTATTCTAAACTGTCTTTAAAAATCTAAACTGGAACAAAAAGGAAACAGTAGTATTAAATAAAAATGTTATGCATGTAGCTTTTCATCTGCCTAGAGTTTTTCAATCATTACTTGTCACAAGAGTGGCATAGATCCATGTGATTTGGGTGAAGTCATAACCTTATTAACCTTAGTGAGGGACATTCACAAAAACTCAAATGCATCTGGTATGTTGATTTGCTGTCACAAAAACAAATAATTCAGACCTGAATCCAAGTGTAGCTGTTAGGAACTGGGATGTAGGCATGCAGGTCTAGTGAGCAGAGAAGGCATCAGGTCAGGGAATGGAAGCAGGGTCAGAGCTGGAGTCAACTGCTAAGTATCAGAGCCAGATGGTTGAGCCAGAGTCAGGACCAGGATCTGAAGCTGAGGATTGGAGCCAGGGTCAGATGTCAGAGCAAAGGGTTGAGTTGGAATCAGAAGTCAAAGCTGGGGGTCCGAGTCAGGACTGGTACCCAGTGGTTGGGAGCAAGTTGAATGGACAGGAACTAGAGAGAGGTAAGCATCAGGCATGGAGAAGGAGCTAGGATTGAGAAGCAGATCAGGAGTGGAGGAGGAATCAAAAACAGGGTTGGATCAGGATTGCAGGAGACAGGAAAGTGCAGGGTCCGCTGTGGCAACAGCAGGAAGTCTACACTGTTGCTTAGACAACTCACCAGCTCACTTCCAGGCTTAGTTCATGTGAGCCAATCAGGCAGCTGCAGGTTTTGGGTGCTTCCAGATATAGTGAGATGCTGCTTGGATCCATAGAATAGCAGGTTAAAAACTTCTCACAAAGGAATACTCAGCTCTCTTTCCAAGCAGAAATTACCAAGGCTTGTCAGGCTGCCTACCACCTAGAACAGTTTTGCAGGTTGGGATTTCAGATACTCTGTTATGGAGGGTAATAACCACTTCATTGTTTTAAAGTCTTGATCACAGTTTCATAATACAATTTCAAAAATTCTTTAAAAAGAACAGGAGTACTTGTGGCACCTTAGAGACTAACAAATTTATTAGAGCATAAGCTTTCGTAGACTACAGCCCACTTCTTCGGATGCATATAGAATGGAACATATATTGAGGAGTATATATACACACATACAGAGAGCATGAGCAGGTGTGAGTTGTCTTACCAACTCTGAGAGGCCAATTAAGTAAGTGGGGGGGGGGAAACTTTTGAAGTGATAATCAAGTTAGCCCAGTACAGACAGTTTGATAAGAAGTGTGAGAATACTTACAAGGGGAGATAGATTCAATGTTTGTAATGGCTCAGCCATTCCAAGTCCTTATTCAATCTTGAGTTGATTGTATCTAGTTTGCATATCAATTCCAGCTCAGCATTCTCTCATTGGCGTCGGTTTTTGAATCTTTTCTGTTGTAAGATAGCCACCCACAGGTCTGTCATTGAATGGCCAGACAGGCTAAAGTGTTCTCCCACTGGTTATGCTGAACTGTGTACCTGTCAAGAGACAATTGGGATAATAACGGTCCTACAGTGTCATGTAATCAGTTGCAGTAATGAATGCAAAATCCAGATGCCTCACCATAGTTCAAGTTACAGATGGGAATAGCCATTAGCCATTGATGTTAAAACAGCAGTATGAATTGTAAAGTGTAGTGCTTGGCATCCAAAGCCCCGAGAACTTGAATTGGATACCAGATGGGGCCAGTGGGACTGATAATAAACATGAAGTGTTTGATCTAACTCAAAAATATGGAGCTCAACCTTCTCATCCACCCTGATGAGGTCAGTAGAAGAGCACCACTACATTATCAGTGTGCACAAGAAAGAACCTTTAGGGAAAGCTGTATGTAAAACAATACAGCCCCCACACTTCAAAAAGGCTTCATTTAAAAGAAAAAGCAGATAATCACACGATGCTCCTCAGTACTGAATGCTGAGCATTCTGGTCCTAGTCAAACAAAGCACTTTGGCACATGGTTAACTTTAAGGACGAGTTGCCCCATGTTTATCCCATCATAAAGGATAAACATCCTATTATTTTTGTTACACTCTCCTCATTGTCCCTCAAACCTCTGCTCATGTGTTTGTCTATTTATCTATTCTCGGTACTGCTATGGACCCCATTACTGTAGTATAGGAGTGCCTCATGATGTTCAATGTGTTTATCCTCACAATATCCCTGTGAGGTAGGGAAGTGCTGTTATCCCCATTTTACAGATGGGAACTGAGTCACCAAGAGACTAAGAGACAGATTTTAACGGTATTTAGGTACCTAAAATGCAAATAGGTGTCTAGTGAGATTTTTGAAAGCAACTAAGCACATAACATCAATTGTAATTAATGAGCTAAGTGCTTAGATGCTTTTGAAAATCCCACTAGAGTGCCTATCTTAATCATTAGACATCTTCATTATTTTAAAAACCTGTCCCGAAGTGACTGGTCCAAGGTCACACAGGAAGATTGTGGTGAGCAGGAAACTGAACCTGTGTCTCAAGTCCCAGACTACCACCCTAATCACTAGATCACCCTTCATTTCCTCATCCACTTATGTCTTGTCTTTTAGAGTGTACACTCTTTGAGATAGGGAATATTATTTACTATATGTTTGTACAGTGCTTGGTATAATGAGGCTAGGATCTTGCAACTATCAAAACACATACATGGTTAATAATAATAACTCAAAACAAAAACTAAGGCAATGGCTGTATTCCTTTCTTTTACCATACTTTCTGTTGCTTCCATGTGCTGATCTCTCTCTCATCTCCCTTCATGCTTGGTTATGGGAGAGATCTCAGCCCACAAGCTTAGATTTATGTTTGCAAAGAAGTGATTTTCATAGGACCAATGAGTGGCTGCAGCTTTGTTCACACCCTTAATTGAAATTATACAATCCTTGTACTTTGTTAATAGAGTTAATTGGTTAGCACAATCAGTAGCTGTAATAGAATTATTTCTCAGATCTATGGGAGTAGAAGTACAGCAGCATATTTATTAATAGAGTAGAAAGTGGAAAGTCATTCTGCTTGACTACGAGCAGAGCCATGAAAGCTTCCTATAAAATTAGTTCCTTGATGCATGTGATTAGGTTTTTGCTAAGATGGATCTTTAGACAGAAGTGTCCTGTCAAGCACACCCCAGAGTCTTATTAGATGTTTTAAAAAACCTCAGTATTTTTACAACAGTGTTTTAGTGTCAGTAAATGATGCTTTTAAAGAAAAATCACATCAGATTGTTACTCTGAGTCCATTGGGTTTACTAGGGATGCTATTAGAGCTAAACAGCTTTATATTTGATATTTAATGAGTTTGCTTAAATTTATTTAAACCATTGTAACTTTGACCTTGTAATGGATTTGAACCCAAATGTGATCACAAAGGCCTTGATTGCACCATGTTCTCTGTGGGTCGACCCCTACAAGCAAAGTCAGTGGGACTTTATGTGGCAATGAAGTTTCCTGCATGCAGTTCACAGCAGGGTCAGTGTGATATTTCCATTTCCATGTCCAGTTTTCATTCTGTACAGTTGTGAATTATAATAGCTTTCTTTAAATATGAGGTTTTGCTTTAAAGAAAAAAGGATGGCAAATACATCACACATATGCAACATTAAAATGACCAAAACCAAAAACGACAACAAACTCAAACAAAAATCAGACACATTTCCACATAAATCTTAGGGGAAAAATATACATTCAGAAAACATTATACTGAAAGCAACAATAGCCATACTTTCTGGACCCAGAACTACTGTGCATCACACAAAAGGGTTCCCACAGTAGTTACCATCACAGAGCCAGCATTTGCCAATAACTATGTAGAGTTGTACCTGAGAACTCAGTTTTCCCCATCATGGAAAAGAAATAACTGTGGTACATTGAGGAGGGAGGGCAGGAGTATGTTGGCAAATGTTGTATTTTGTATAGTGATTACTTTTAATAAGTCAAGTCACAGACTTGATTTAAACACAGAAATGTATTAATTAGTCATTTGTCTGGGAACATCTAAGCAGATGTTTCTCAAATCTTCTTTTTTGTTATACAGTAAAATTATAATAGCCAGTTCAAGGTGTATACCATTAACTTTGAGAACAGTGGAACTATTATGCAATTATATTCTGCATTTGAAAATATTCAGCAAATATTACTTTATAGTGTGTGTGCCACTGTTGTGGTTAAAATGTGTTTTTTTTTTTGTTTGTTTTTTTTTATGAAATGACAGCAGCTTCCAACAAAAACCGTAGTGCCGTGTGTGCTTCCAAAGTTACAGGAAATAAAATACCAGATTTGTTTACAGTATCGAATGAAATCCAGGGCCTATAGAAGTCAATGACACAGTTGCCATTGCTTCGGCAGGACCAGGATTTCACCCATACTTTCTAATGTTGTATCTGACCTATGCCCAGGAGACCATGCTTTTAAGTGTAACACTTGTTTGCAAAAGGTTCAGTGTTGGGTATTTAATATTCCACTTCATAAATGGTCATCCAAGGTGGCATATTTTTGTTTCAATTCCCTCCTTGACCAAAGCTTTGAAAATACAAGTGGGTTGAACATATATAGGCAGCATCAAATATGAGTATTCAGAAACACACCCATTTGAATGCACAATACATATATTTTGTCCATATATCTTTGTGTATACTAGCAAATCATCTAAACCAGTTTTGGAACATGACATCTTTGGGAATACCAATGGGCTTCAGTATGGTCAAACTGAACCAGAGCCCTAGAATTCTAAAACATTTTTTGAATCCTGTCTGTGATTTTGCTATTCAACCAGCTCTATTTGCTAGGTATTAATGACTGTCCCTGATGACTTCTACAGGAGACCAGTTTTTCCGGACTCAATTTTCTGCAGTCCTAACCCATTTTAAATTAATAGATTAATGTACATCTATGGCAAAAATTGCATAAATTGTGGTTCTTTCAATATGCTCAGATTGCCCAATAGACATCTATTGCTTAGTCTTCACTAGAAAAACTAGTGTTTCTATACTATGGCAGTTCTGTCATGGCTAACAATGAGGGAATCAGGTGTAGATGACACAGTGGTTGAAACACTTATCATGGAAGCTGTAGTGTAAACAGTGAATAAGTAGCATTAGTGCACCTTCAGTAGTGCAGAAAAATGTTCACAAATTTTCTCACAGTGGATACACCCTAGGAAAAAATCGAATGCACTGTGTAAGGTTATCTTTGGTGTGTCAGTGGTGTTGTAACAGGAATGGAAGCAGCCCATTGTGTTGTTTTTCATTGAGTTCAAAGCAGTTCTAAAGACAGTTGGCATATTGAGCTATCAGATATTTGTTTTCTGAAGAAAGCAAAATACTCAAGTCAGAGAACCTTGCACTTAAATAGCTGAAGGTTACTGTTTTGTCTCATTCCTTTATCTGTATAAAACTTGGAATCAGAGAGGAGGATTGAAAGGGGTTAAGGTGGCCAGGCAGGTCAATGAATTACAATGGGTACACCTGGAGGAGGAGCATGCCACTAATTAGAAGGAAGCTCAGCTGGACAGGAACAGGTGGAGCCAGTATAAAGCCCAGGAGTGGTTATTAGCAAAGGGGCTGCAGGAAGGTAGAGAAATAGGCTGCAATTACTACCTGAGTAGAGAGATTTGGGAGGCTGGTAAGCCCAGAGAGGGGGGAAGCCAGATGAGTAGGAAGAAGACCAGGAAAACAGCAACAAGGGGTAGGACCATGCAGAGACCTTGGCTGCTTGTTATAGGGTCCCTGGCTGGAACCCAGTGTTGAGGGAAGGCCTGGATTCCCCTACCAACCACTGGGAAGTGGCAAGAGTATTGGAGATGCCAGTCAGCCAGTGGTCTGGAAGGACTTAAAATTCCCCTGAAGGGGAGGACCTTAGTGACCTGACCAGAGGGCCAAACCACGAAGAGCAGATTGCAGATCTGAGAGTAAGTGAGGCTGCAGAGTTAGATAGTATGGGGAAAATGCCACCAGAGGGAGAGCACAAACCTGGTGGAGCTAATTCCCAGAATGGCCAGCAGGAGGTGCTACTAGCGGTGAGTGTACGCCATGATAGGGACATAAAACTGTCTCTTTACTTTCTGCAAATGCATATATGTACAGACAGATATTTATTATATACTAAAGTGTATGTTTTGTTCTTCTTTTTAATGAAAATTTGTAGTTCAAATTCATCCTTAGTGTAACTCCACTGAAATAAATGGAGATGCACTAGGGATAAATCTGTCCCAATGTATTAACACACCGAGATACGCAACAGTTCATTAGTATGTATTTCACTTGTATTGTCATATTCACAGCTAGAGATGACAAGATGATGATATTTTAATGATTTCCGCCCCATCCCCCACCTTTGGAGAAATCCAGTAGTGACTTGAAGTACTAGATTAAAAAATGTATCAATAGGACATGATTTGCTAATGGGATCAATCAATTGGCAACATGGAAGGACCTTCAAAAACAGTAGATTACTAGTGGCTCTCAAATCATAAGCAGGTTTTCTGAGAAGAACTAAAACACTGCACGATTTCTTGAGCACAGTGAATTCTGAAGTAATCACCTGCCTCAGGTTCAAAATGATCTTGTCCGTGCAGCAGTCAGTTCCTTTTCCAATTCTTCGACTTGGTAAATGTTTGAATGCAGTAATGAAGAGGATGGTATTGTCAAGATTTATTTGCCTAATTACTTGTGATATGTATCTTAAACCTATAAGGACAATAGGAAATAGCACTCAGATTATTTTCTCAAAGTCAGGTATATTATAGTACATGTGATCATGATGGCTATAGAATCAACACATTGTAAGTGTGAGTAAATTCCAGAAGTGTATTAGGAATCTCAAGACCTATCCCAGCATAGACACTTTTAACCCCATCACCTAAAACTACCCCTCTGAGCAATGCAAGTTTCAGCACTGTAAAGTGGCAGTGTAGACAGCGCTGGTAGCTACTTCCCTCATGGGGATGTGTGTGTTTTTGTTTTACAGTGCTTGGAGAGCTCTCGCCCACAGCTGGTGCCACAACTACACATGCCCTAAGGACATCCTGCCTGTGCCCATTGCAATCAGACCTGCAGGGCCACCTCGTGAGGAATAAGCTGTTAATTTTGAAATATAGGAAATCTTTGCAAACACTCTGGGCAGAATACCTAGGGCTGGTTGGTTACTGTATTCCTTTCAAAATTACAGCGATCCCATGACCAAAACTGGACCTAGACACACTTTTTTTTTTTTTTATGCACCTGGCAAGCCATTTGATTAGGTACAATTGCTTCATGTCCTTGGAGGGTTCGGGTTTCTGGTTTTCTAATGGTACAAAACGTTTATCTTATAGCCGTGTAAAGTATTGGATTGTTACAGTCTGACACCCTGAAATACAGAAAAAGTTCAAATATAGGTAGTATTTTTTCTCAAGCTTGGTGGCCTGTACCTTTGGACACATTGTGATAAAGAAATCAAGGTTTTTTTAGGAAGAAGGAAATAAAAAACACTACCCATAAACATTTTTACAAACTCCAAAATTTCAAAAATTACTGTCTTCATAATAATGTGTCAAGTGTTTATTGGCACTGAGTCTCAATTGTGGCTTCACCATTTGTGTGTAACCTCCTGCCAATAGAACTTTTTGAAATGGTCATTTTCTCCTTATTATATATTTGAGCATTTGTAAAAAATAACATTTTCCATGCCAATAGTGGTATTGTGATATAAAATCTAGGTAGTTTTCCATGGCTCTCAGATCTAGGGTCAAATGTTCATGGTTTGGGCCTATTCGCTGTCTATTTCTATTGACCCTATTAATTAAGAAGAGGGTTGTAGTGAGATGCAAATTAATGTAAATTGTTGACATTATGGTACTCAGCATCAGGGAGTAATGACCTGGCATACATTTTAACACACCAAAATGTATGCCATCATTTAGCTCCTTTAATCTTAAGCTCATAATTTAATACTTCCCCCATGTGAAATACAGCATTAACTACTGGATAGCGGAGAAAATGGCCAGTAGTAATTAATGACATACTGTTTAAAAAGGAAGAACAGCCCTATAAATGCTGTGCATTTAAATAACTATAGCGAGCATTTTCATTCACAAATTATTTTCATAAGGAAAGGATGGTCTCAATGAGTTAAAGATGAAAATGAAACCCATTGTAACACATCTAAATAGCTTGCAATATGGGCTATGCTGACACTGCTTTGTGGTTTTTCCAGCTGTGGAGCATGATTGATCTCTGTTGTAATAGAACATCAGGGCTGCCATTAGCATGAAGTTTTGTCTTTGGCCGTGTGCAAAAGACTCAAGTGGATATGCTAGCTAGCAGTTGTAATGGGAGTTGGCTCTGTTCCAGGTGCTACCATTGACTGTGGCCTTAGGCATGTCACTTTTTTGTGTTTGCGCATAGGTACGATAACACCTGCCTCACAAGGGTGTTTGTGAGGATTAATTAATTAGGACTTCATTATGTTTCCCCTGCATGGGAACGATGGGTGACAGGAAAGGCACCTGTACCCTTCCCTCCCTGCCACATACACACACCTGCTCCCCAGCACACTTGCACAAGAGACAGAAATAATATGGCTTTCTTGTGCTGATTCAATCCCTATTATCTTATCCAGAGATTGGATCAGGCCCCATTCTACTGGTGGGAAGCTATCTACAGAGAAGACAAAGTTTGGTTGTGATGTGGGTGGGCTATGGCCACAGTCCCCTGCACACCAGCTAGTGGCAGCGAGCAATGAAGCCAGGCAGTCTCTGAAGACTCTGAGTTCTCCTGCCCTGAGTAAGCATGATGTTCAGTGTACTCTTATGCAGATGGTGTACTTACCTCCTTATCTTTTACGGAAAAGTCCTGTAGAATCCAATAAAAATAACTTTTAAAAATATCCTATATAATTTAATGGATAATTGCATCTGTGCTATAGAATTCTATCAGATGATTTAAAAAAAAGTACAGAAAGAATTTCATTGACTGTTATACTGATTCTTAGCCATTTCTAGAGAGCCCAGTTAAATAGCCAAATTCACTTTTTTGTAAACTGAGTTGGTTTCCACTCTTAAATAATGTAGGATTTTTTACATAAGGGAGTCATGAAAAAGCACTTCTTGATCATCAGAAGACAGCACTAAGGCTAGAAATGTTTAAAAGTTCAGCACCCATTATCAGGATCAGGATGAAATCCTAGCCTCATTAAGCTCAATGGCAAAACTCCCACTGATTTAAGTGGGAATATGATTTCACCCTGGGGTTGCAGACAAGCTCAGTATATGGGCTCTTTAGAAAATCTGGTTCTCACAATGGGAGCTGCTGAGGCCTGAGCACATTCAAAGAGCTGATTTATTTCCAACAAATATTTTTATCAGAAAATGCTTATTTGTCAAAACCTCAATGGTCTTCAGGAAAGAGTTGATTTCTACCAATTTCTCTACAAGGAAAAAAAGAATTGTTGTGTTGTGACTCTTTCAAATGAAAAGTATTGGGGTTTGGTGCAAACCACTTTAAAGAAAATATAATTTTTAAAAACTTCACAATGTTTCATTTTGACTATCAAAGCAAAATATTTTAATTGACCTGATCCATATATCTATATTGGATTTTCAGCTCAAATATTTGAGATGTTTTGACTTAAAAATTTGAGATTATGATTTTTATGGGACATGGAAATCACTTTCTAATTCAGAGTAACTCTGACTTCATCAAGTTGTTCTATATTTACATAAGTGAACTGGGAGGAGAATTGGTCTGTTATAAGCATTGCAACATAAGCCTTGGTTTGGTTTTCTAGCAGAGGTTTTTATGGCATCAGGAGATAATCTATATATGTTTCTGTACAGTCCTGCTAATTTAGGTGCTATCCAACAGCTGTGTACCTACTCTGAGTCATCAAACCAGACACTCAGCAGATGTGCCAAGAGAAATTGCCCTCTCACTCTTGATAAGAGAGGTTATGGATCTGCCCCACAAAAAGCACTTCCACCCAACTTCTGATGCCCCCTTCATTGGCCCTTACACAGCCCCTTGTGCCAAACAGTTTTATTTAACAGCAAGAGGGTTTGGACTAGATTGTAACTTTACATACAGTACTGAGCTAGGGTTGTTGCATAAACTGCATCCCCCAAACAGCAGTGGTGGGAAGCGCAGTGCTTCAGACACATCTCTGAATCATAATCCTTCATCTGCTTTCTCCTTGCTCCTGAGAGGTAGTAATTTACTGGAAGCTTATCCCAGCAGTAAATTATTACCCATCCCTCAGTAGCTCAGCTGCTCTGGCCAGCAAGCAGTGGAGGGGCAAAGCCAACACTCCACCTAATCCCTATCCCTTCCCCACCTTCTTGATTCAGGAGGGGAGTAAGCAAGGAAGAAGCCCTGCTTACTCAGATGCATCTGGCCCTAAGATCTAGGTAGCCCCTGTAGGAGATGTGGAGACAGCTTACTCTCTTTCTCCCTTAAGTGGGCTTGCAGAGGCACAGTTGGGCCCCTAATTTGAAGTGCTACTGAGATTTGTATGCATTGGGCTTTGAAAGGGAGAATGCTCAGATAGAAGAAGAAAATATCTGTATCTGTGTAAAGAACGTGGAGTGCATTTCAACCTTTACGGAGAAAAATAATTTGCCAGAAATATAAACAGGTGGTTCCTTGTTCTGAACATGGAACCTTAACGTAAGTGCTGGATTTTGACACTGAGCTGTTCCTCACTTCTGCTGATGTCCTACTGATGTCAGTAGAACTATTTGTGAAGTTAGGTACCATTCAGTATAATTAAAGGTATCCAGATCTGGTCTCAGGGCTATAACACTGAGTTATGCACAGCCAGCTGAGTTATAAATCAACAGCCCTCCAAAATACACTAGGTGACTTCTAGTGTGCAGCAGCAGAGTCTATATGGACAATTAGCGTGCAGCATGCTGGAGCACTGTAGATTTACCATCCAGTTTGCCACTCAGTAATTTGCCATATAAAATATAATTTGCCTGTCTCTAGTGAGATAAATACAAGAAAAAATGGCTGATAACTGGGACTATCAAATTCAAATCTTTGGAGAATGCAAAAATATTTTAGTGTCTCTGTCACCATTAGAGTTGTGTAAATAATGGATCTTTGATTCACTGGCAATTCCAAAAAATGGGGGTGAGGGCAAACTGTTTTGGGTTAAACCAAAAATGATTTTGTTTTTAAATTTTTGCCAAATTAAAAAGTAAAAACAATCATTTTGATTAAAAAATAATAATTTCACTTTTTTTTTACTGGTTTTTAAATGTTATGATTTTTGTAATGTAATATTACAGAATTTTTTTAAACCAACAAATCAGGAAGTTTGGAATGAAATATTTAGATTTTGTTTTTCAGATTTTTGGGGGGGGAAAGGAGGAGTGGGCGGGTGAAACAGACACACATTTGCTATGTTTGTGTTACCAATTCTGCATTTTTCACTGAAAAAAAGTTTTGGCCAAAAAATTTCACTTCGCTTTAATCACCATCACAACATGCCTAGATCCTGGTCCTAGAAGTACCAAAACTTCATCAGTAAAACAGTCCAGTAGAAATATTTAAGAGCTTCTGATTCTATAGCATGAAAACTATTTTCAGTAGCGTGGTGTAGGAAGTAGTGAGAAAACACGTGTTAACACAGCAACTTATAAAAGGCGTGTATAGAAAAACTACAACAACCCACAGCATTGTCAAGGTACAAGTTGATGTGAGAAGATGGAAGAGACAGTGCTACCGAATGTACTAAAAATATTTTTTTTCTTAAACTTAAGTAGGAGGATATCCCAGGTACAAAATGCAGCATTAGCCTGAGTGGGCCAGATAGAAAATATACTGAACCAACAGCTAAATATACCACTACATTGCATTGACTTTGCTACTTCAGGATGAAAAGTCAGCAAAATCTTCAGCATAAGATTTATTTAACCAGATCCTCTTCTTAACTTTTCCAAATTGCATAAATAGGATTTTTCTCAGCTACCAAAACCTACTCATTATTATCCACCACTATCAATTCTGCCTCCATCTGTCATATCCAGTGTGCCAATTGCTTAATCGGCTGTTTTGTTCGTAAAAGTAGCCTCTACTGTTTACTTTCATTCAGCATCCTTCTGTGACTGTTGCCTGGTGGGCCTAATTTAAAAAGAGAAACTCTTTAAATTAGCCAAAATTTTCAGTCAGACTGAATCTGAAACTTAATTTCTAGTCCTAAAAGCACCTTCAATATATGTATATTTGTATACAATTCTGTGACATTGAAATATTCCCCCCTCCCCCCAAAATCCCCCAAACAATAAACATAATAAACATAAAATACTGGGTTCTGCTACTCCTTTTATTTATTTATTTTTGTTAGGTTTTCAGAATAACAATGTATTTATCACAATACTGCAAAGCTAGGAATACAGCCTAGGAATCTTAATGTCATTTCATGTGTTATAACCAGTAGTCAACACCAACAAGCGTATTTATTTTTGAAAGCTAAATTTTTTTTTCCAACATACCAATGAAAGCCCTTTATGGTATAAACTAACTATATTATTTTAAAAATAAAATTATAAATAGTTATTTATCTTATTCTATAAAAGGAGCACTTCAAAACACCAACAACAAAAAGCCACACCAAAGGGTATATGTTTCTTAACCCCCATTCCAAAATAAATAAATAAAGCCCAGCTAATCCATTTCAACCATGTTTTGGACAAGTACAGCTGCATCCTAGCTGAAAATTTATCTGTTCAGGCAGATATGATTTTGAAATTACTGACACATTAAGCCCCTTTTCACCCTGAAAAAAATGGATGTATTTTGAAAATGCTGACAAGCCCCTTTGCTGTAGCGCTGCTATCGGGTGCTGATATAATTAAGTCCCAGAGTAAGGTACAGCATGTTGGCGATACAACCTGTCAGTAATTTTGCAATGATTTATCATCTCTAACAGTGAAGTACCTGCGGGGCAAGCAATATCACATTCATTGTGAAGGAACATTTTCCCCTAAACTTTTAAAGGCAAACTTCAATATTAAACACTCAGGGCTAGACTTTTGTAGCTATTTAGGTGTCTAAAGACAGAGGCACCTGGTGGGAATTTTAAAAACACCTGGGTACCTCACTGCCATTGATTTCCAATGAGAGTGAGGCACTTAAGCACTTTTTAAATATTACTAGGCATCTATCTGCATCTTTAGACACCTTGTAGCAGGCTGGCTACCCTGCTCCTAAAATAGAAGGGCTTAAAAGCAGCCCTGGAGAGGGCTGTGCCTGGGGATGGCTGATTGAGGAAGCAGCTGCAGCTGGGCCATGCCCCAACCAGGCCACAGCTGGCCTGTATAAAAAGGCTGTGAGCCAGAGGCCCAAGAGAAGGCACATGCTTGTTCCCTCTCTCTCTCTCAGCTGGCAGAGGGCAGGACCTGGCTGCCTGTAGGAAGAGTACTGGAAGTGAAGCAGGGCTGGGGAAAGGCTAGTGGAGCTCCAGCCTGGCAACTCCCCAGGCTGCAGGGCCTGGTCCAAGGCCCATGAAGGTACTGGGAGGCAGAAGAAGGCAGCAGGTCCGAATCCCCTTGCCTATGATGAGTTGCTTTTATACTGCAATCTGCCCCAGGGCACGGGGGCTAGATGGTGACTAGCAGTAGCCTTATACTGAGGTGGGGATAGTGGGTGGGGGTTCCTGGGAAGGGGAGACCCTGAGAGAAAGGGATTATTGTCAGGGGGCAGCACCCCAGATAATGGGGCATTGGGTCTGGGAGGGACACAGGGGCCAAGTGGCAGGGGACACTGGCCTGCAGAGGGCGCTCCGGAGGCTGAATGAGCTACCAGCAGGAGGTGCCACAGGGATTAGTCCCCCATTGCTACACACCTAAATACCTTTAGAAATGTGGGCCTGTACGCCCACATGAAACTCTAAAATCAGATATGTTTTCAAAAAAGAAAAATCTCTTCTCAACTGATGTTTCACTAGGAGGCTTTAACATTTATATCAATTGTATTTACATTAATAGAACAGCTTTCCAGTTTGAACTGTTTAAGAGCACAGAAACCATGTTGGACAGCTGAGCATACCAGTCTAGTCTTATTGGTACCATATGGGATTGGGGATCAGGAATCCTGCCTTCCAATCTTGATTGTGTCACTTACCTGCTCTCTGGCAAATCACTTCCTCCCTCTGTTCTTTCCCTTCACGTCCTTTGTCTATTTATAGTGTAATGTCTTTGGGACAAAGACTCTTTCTCGCTATGTGTTAGTGGCTGATACAAAGCCTCAATCTTTTGGTATTCTGTTTGGTCCTTTGGGTGCTATGGTAATAATAATAAAAATACAGTAGCCAAATACTACAGGAGTGGAGAACTTCCACCTTATGTCTGACTGGGGTGGTAGTGACATAATTGCTTAAACTCATTAAGCAATTAAACACAACAGGAAAGCTTTCTACATGGTGATTCACTATCAGCTTAACCTAAACAATTACTTTGTAATCAGATTTGGATTTAGACATAGAACATGATAATAGAAAAAGTAGTAGTAATATTAATGAATAAATAAAGCCAAGAGAAATTTTTCATAAAAAAAAATATAGCTCATCAATACTAGTAAATCTGTTTTGTTATAGAACAACTTCTGGCAGCAAACTTGTTAGGAAATAATAATGCAAAATGCACTTGCTGTATCAGGTTAGTGCAGGGGTGAACAAACTATGACCCATAGGCTGGATCCGGCCCATCAGGACTTTGGATCTAGCGCATGGGATTGCCACCCTCGTGGCACCATGGGCCCCGTGCAGCTCCCAGAAGTGGCCGGCACCATGTCCCTGTGGGGAGGGGGGGCCAGAGGGCTCCATGCACATCCCTTGCCTGCAGGCACCACCCCCTGCAGCTCTCATTGGCTGGGAACAGAGAACCGCGGCCAATGGGAGCTTTGGGGGAGGTACCCACAGGCAAGAGTAGCACATGGAGCCCTCTGACCCTCCTCCTCCACCCTCAGGGGCCACAGGGACATGGTGCTGGCTGCTTCCGGGAGCGGCACGGGGCCAGGACAGGCAGGGAGCCTGCCTTAACCTTGCTGCATGCTGCTGCAACCCCGGAGCCGCTCCAAGTAAGTGGTGCTCAGCCAGACCCTGCACCCCAACCTCTTGCCCTGAGACCCCTGCTGCACACTGCACCCCTTCTGAACCCCAACCCCCTGCTCTGAGCCCCCTGTTTCACTTGCACCCCTCTTGCACACCTGCCCTAAGCCCCCTTGTACACCCCACACGCCTTCTCTGCCCCAACCTCTTGCCCTGAGCCCCTTCCTGCCCACCAGACCATACCATGCCCTCCCTCCCGCACTCCAACCCCCTGCCCCAGCCCTACATTCTTGGTCCTGCATGCAATTTTCCCACCCAGATGTGGCCCTCAGGCCAAAAAGTTTGCCCACCCCTGAGTTAGTGTTTGGCTTGTTTCTTTTTCTTTCCCACTTATTCTTTTGTCTTTCAGTGTCAGCTTCTTCTCAGACCAAATATTATCATGATTAAAAGCTTTTTAAATTGTTTTTTTTCTTTAGTGTATTTGTATTCCATTTTCCTCCTCTGGATATTAGGGGTTGGTTTTCTAATTTTGCCTTCCTTTCTTTTAAGCTTTTTTCACATTCACCCCTATTTCTTTTTAGTTTAATTATTTCTCCTCTATTTCCCCTTACCATTTGTTTTTTCATTTGACATGGTCCCAAGCCATCATTTAAACTTTTTCTTCTCTTATCTCTCTCTCTTATTTTATTAAACCTGTCTTCCTTATTCATTAAGGATAACATTTTCAAAAGCACCTAAGTGACTTAGGAGCAATACACATTCAATGAGACTTAGGCTACTAAATAACTTAGTGTAAAATTTTCAAAAGCACCTAAGTCTCTTTCTATCTCATGGAATGGTTTCTGATCTCATTTACACCAGTTTGAATCTGGAGTAAGTTCACTGAAGGCAAAGGAGTTATTCCAGATTTATACAGATGTTGCTTTTCTGTTCTTCCTTGTTTCTATTCCTGATTACCACATCACATTATTTCTGTGTGTGGCAGGGTGCTGGCTGAGAAGCTGTTAATCAGCTCAGCCACTCCAGCTCCCAATCAAGGGGAATGGATTGGGGCTGGATGAATAGCCCTGTGCTTGCCTGGTAACTGGCCGCACCTGCCAGTCTTATTAGCCCAGAGCTATAAAGGCTGGGAAGGACCCAGAAAAGGGGAAAAAAGGAGAGAGAAAGGTTGGGCACAGAAGGAAGTGAGAGCCTCCTAGTCTGTTGCTGGCCAAGGCTGCTGTACGCCAAGTAGCAGTGAAGCCTGTATGTAGTTGGAAACTGGGGATGGGGACATACCGAGACCTAGAATGAGGGAGGAAACCCTGAGGCACCCCTCCCTCCCCAGGAGAAGCCCAGAGAAGAGGGAGGAGATCAAAGGCACTCCTAGTAGCTTTTCTGCTGGAGATGTGGACAGCCAGGACGTAAATGCAGGGACTGCCCAGAGATGGCATGCAGCCTAGCTGAGTTTTGCGGCTGGACTGAGGTTGGACGGTGAAAAAAGTGGTGAGGACTAGCCACCATCCCACTGTGAGTGGGGAGGAAGCCCCAGAGGGGCTTTTGGGATACAGCCTCAGCCCGCTTGCTCGTTCAGCGGGGGCTTGTGAAGCCACATTGGTTTATCCCCAGGGCAAGGATGAAGCTGGAATGCATCCACGGGGATTGGAAGCCCTGCCCCATGGCCCAGGTGCCCCTAGAACTAGGGGGCAAGTTTGCCTGGCAACGGGTTGGGGTCATAGAGGGGTTACTGTACCCGATGGTACTGGGGTGTAACAAACCAGCCTGTGGCAAGAAACTACTGAGAGTATCAATTCAGGACAAATTGCTTAGAGCACGGCAGTCTGGGTGTCACTTATTATTAAGGCATACCAAACTAGCCAAACCGAGAGGACTTTGGTCTCACCCCACTGGCTAACCATAAGTCATACAAGCAATTCCCTTAGACACTCCAGTATCACCACCAGCGCCACTCCTTATGGGGATAAATGATTATGAAAACTAACACCCCAGTAAAAGAAAAAAGGTTCTCTCAATCCCAAAGGACCAAGTCCCAGCCCCAGGTCAATATACCAGTTAGATCTTACCCACAAATCATGCTGTTGTCAATCCTTTAGAATCTAAAGGTTATTCATAAAAAGAAATATAGATGAGAGCTAAAATTGGTTAAATGGAATCCATTACATTCAATAATGGCAAAGTTCTTGGTTCAGGCTTGTACCTGCAGGTTCAAATCAAGTCCCTAAACTACAGCCACAGCTTGGATGGGTCATTCAGTCCTTTGTTCAGAGCTTCAGTTTGTAGCAAAGTTCCTCGGGAGGTAAGAAGCAGGATTGAAGACAAAAGGGTGGGGTTTCCAGGGCCTTTTATATTCTCTACCATGTGGCCTGTGCTTCCTTTGTTTCAAACACAAGCTGTCCAGCAAATGGCTTGAAAGTCTTAGAGTTCTTTCTATAGGCATATCCCTGCAAGCCTTGCTGAGTCATAAGGTGTATCTGGCTTCTCTTAATGGGTCAGTTTATAGCTGATGGTCCTTAACGGACTATCAAGCAGGCTAGGCAGTCCTGATGCCAAACTGTCTAGGGTGTCACCAAGAAGCATAGCATAAGTTTGAAATACAAACAGTATAGAGCCAATACTTTAAATACAAAAATGATACATGCATACAGAAAGCATAATCATAACCAGCAAACCATAACCTTTTCATAGACACCTTACTTGACCTCCTTTTTTTACAAGATTTGGTGCAACTATAGGACCTTGGTTGCAACCATGATCTATATGACACAGTTCATGTCAATAACATCAAATGGGGACAGACTGGGATCCCTTCCCAAAGGGAAAGGAAGGGATGGGAGGGGTCCCACCAGCAAGAAGAGGGGAGGGACCCTGAAGAAGGGAGGGGAATCCCCTACACTAGTAGACCCCTGATAGGGGGAGGGCCCAGGTCCCCAGGGAGAACAAGAAAGAAACCCTAGACACCAGAGCCAGAATGGAGATGGGAAAGTAGGGGGTGAGGGGCCAAAAGAGTGCCCCAGTATGGAACATCCAGGGAAGGAGGATCAAGGAATAGAGAGGGAGGGCCCCAGGGAAGACCCAAAAGTAAAACCTCCAGGCTTGGAGGTCTGGCCCTCCCTGGGATGGGTAACTGAACTTGAGGCCCTGGGCAAAGCCCAGACCAACCCATCTCCCCTGATAGAGAGAGAGGAGAAGCAGCCAGGAGGACACTCCTAAGGCTGCAACTGGGGTGAGGACCTGTGAGTAGCAGCAGAACTGTGGGGCAGTCCACCCCCTACCCAGTGTACCATCTGTGAGTGAGGGATGGACAAACCCTGCAACGAGAGCCCCAGGGATCACCCAGTGGGAGGTGGGGAGCTTTCCTGGAGTAACCTCATGGGAAGGGGGAGAAAAGGCTAGACCAATCCCCGCAGCAGTTGCTTAAGTAGGGAGGTGTGTGGCAGAGTACTCACTGAGAAGCCCTTAATCTGCTCCTGCCACTCCATCCCTAATCAAGGGGAATGGATTGGGACTGGGTGAATAGTTCTGTGCCTGCCTGGTAACTGGCCACACCTGCCAGTCTTGTTAGCCTGGAGCAATAAAGGCTGGGAGGAAGCCAGAGAAAGAAAAGAGAAAGGTCATGAACAGAAGGAAGTGGGAGCCTCCTAGTCTGTTGCTGGCCAGCGCTGCTGTAGGCTAAGTAGCTGTGAAGCCTGTATATGGTTGGAAACTGGTAGTAGGAAACCTTTTGAGAAAAAAGAGCACGGGTGTTGCACCAGACTGATGTGTTCCAGACTCGTTGAAGAGGGAAGTCCACGGAACAAATACCCAGGGGCGCAGCATGAACCCTGTTACACTGTGCCTTCTGAACTTCTGGAGCAGTATATGAACCAAGCAGGCTTGAGAATTATGTAGGACTATTTAAGGGATGGTTATGCATCTGAGAAATCAGGTGAAATTGAAGAAAAGAAAACTTAGGTTAAATAGGAGGAAAATGTTCCAACAGTCAATTCTGTTAGACTATGGAACTGCCTCCCTTGTGAGTTGGTGAAAGTCAGTTCATTTGAATAATGTAAAACTGAACTGAAGCTGTAACACTATACTGCAGGCCCTATACTATGTGTGCCAGTTTATGATGTGCTGCAAAACCTATTTAGAAAACAGGATCAGAAAGGAAATTCTGATTGGGTAACATAGCTAGATGTATTATATAACCAAAGCAAGTGTTGCAACACATACTGAATTACAATAATGACATACACTGCATAATCTCATAACCCCATGTGTGACATTCTCTCATTACTGTATGACCTGCCACTTTCCATTGTCATTATTTACTTTGACCACAATGCTGCTTTTACCAGAGGACAACTTTATACTATATGGCATATTACTCACCAGGGGCCAGATCCTCTGCTAGGGTAAATGGGCTTAGCTCTGTTGTCCCACTATACCGAAAAAAGAACAGCAGACATGTGATGTGGATTTATTCAGGCGGCATCTTAATTTTATTAGATGTCTAGGACTACCTGGCAGATAAAAGTGTACAGTGCAGGTAACCCTAACACCCTGTTTATTCTCTAATTACCTGGGGGCTTCCGCCAGCTCCCCCTCTTTTTCCATCCAAGTCCCTCCAACACATCTATTGCCAGGACCTGGCCATCTATGCCACCTTGTAGAAGGGGTAAGGTGGTCTATAAGAAAGGGGGGTTGGCTCCCTACCGTTCCAGCCCCAAATCGTCCCGTTCCTTTAACCAGCACCTCCTTTTAAAATCCTTTACCAGGCCATTTATTTGGTCACTGGATGCCTTCCCTATGGGGTATCTGCATTGGACATCTGCCCCACACTTACCGAATACATTGTGACATATAGCCTACCACACCTTTTGTGCTCACCTTAATAGGTCTTCCCTGAATTGATACAGCTTAAAAAAAACCCATTCCACTGAAGCCAATTCATGCTGAGGGAAAAATTCCTTCCCAGCCCCACTAAACAGCGCAACTAGCTCAAAGCCCACAGCAGGTTCAAACCCAACCTGATAATCACACCTCATGGGGAGGAAGGGTGGCTGGGTGCTGTCTTGCCTGCTGCATGGAGAAAGGGGTTTCCAGTGCCAGGGTTTGCACCTTTAAAGCCCTCTGCCCTTAAATTTCTAGCAGGTAAGTCACTGCTGGAAAGCTGACCAACACCCACCTTTTTGCAGCAGTGTGACCTTCTGCACCCTCTGCCTGCCATAAAGCACTACTGCCTTCCTCCACCAAGCCTGGACAACTTACCCTCTGCTTTAGGTGTGGGGTGATCATTGGCTTTAATGGAGATACTCTGATTCACGCCAGATATAGCTCTATCCCATATACTGTTCAACAGTATGCTGAATCTCAATTATTTCTGTGCCATCGGATGTGTCCCAGGATGACAGGGTTCCCTCCCCACTCTGAACTTTAGGGTACAGATGTGGGGACCTGCATGAAAGACCCCCTAAGCTTATTTTTACCTGCTTAGGTTAAAACTTCACCAAGGCACAAATTCTCCCTTGTACCTTGGATTAGGTAAACGCTGGCACTACCAAGTGATTTAAACAAAGAATCAGAGAAAGGACCACTTGGAGTCCTATTTCCCCAAAATATCCCCCCCCCCAAGCCCTACACCCCCTTTCCTGGGGAGGCTTGAAAATAAACAAGATGAGCACAGAGCAGCCTTGAGTTTTTAGGATACCCCCCCCAAAAAATCAGATTCTTAAAAAAAAACAGAACTTTATTAGAAAGAAAAAAGGTGAAAGGAGTAACTCTGTAAGATTAAAATGGAAGATAATCTCAATGGAAAATAATCTCACAAGCAATCAGATTCAATACACAGAGGGTTTCCCTTTAGGCAAAACCTTAAAGTTACAAAAAGAAAAAAACAGGGATACACATTCCCCCCAGCACAGAGAAATTCACAAGCCAAAACAAAAGATAATCTAATGCATTTCCTTGCTAAATACTTACTAACTCTACAGGAGTTGGATTGCTTGCTTCTTTGATCTGTCTCTGGCAAAAGCCACCCAGAACAGACAGAACAAAGCCTTCCCTCCCCCGCCTCCTATTTGAAAGTATCTTGTCCCCTTATTGGTCCTTTTGGTTAGGTGCCAGCTAGGTTACCTGAGCTTCTTAACCTTTACAGGTAAGAGGATTTTGTGCCTCTGGCCAGGAGGGATTTTATAGTACTGTATACAGAAAGGTGGTTACCCTTCCATTTATATTTATGACATGGGGCATAAACAAATCTCTGCCATCCCTCTCTATCCTGGGCTGCTCTTTGCATGTCCTCCATGTTGTTAAGACCCATACATTTTCCCTTTGAACAGTGTTCAACATGAGGAATCTTTTGGTCAGCCCCTTTTGTGTGTTCCTCCAGCTGCCCAATGACACACCGTCCATGATGCAGTCACTCTGGCTTCATTCTTAAAATAGGTCCCAAATATTTTCATCTTCTCTTCTGGATAACTTTAGCTATAAGAGATTGTTAAACTTTCTAATGAATCTTGGTACTGTATTTAGTAATTTTTCTAAGGCATTTAGACACTTCCTGCAGATTTCCAGCTTTCACATCCATATGTTAAAATGAAAATAACACTTGAGTTTGGTCTTTAAATTCTAGTTTTTTGATGACCAAATCTTTCTTAAGCTGGTGAATGCAACTGCTGCCTTGCTCATGTGTGACATTAATTCCTTCTGGACATCCCCATCAGTTTTCATATTACTGCCAAAGTATGTTAATTATTCCTTGCCTTCTAAAGTAATACTTAAGTTGAGAGTTGCTGGGCTTTGCTACTGGTTCCTTTTTTCTTTACTTTGACATGAGTTGGGGAGAGGAAAAAAGAAGACACATTTTTTGATCCACAGCAAAAGTGAGAAGAGGAAAAGGGCATCTGTACATGGAGTTAATGAATGCTGTATGAAGTTGAAAGATTATTACAACTTTTGAAATTATATATATATATATATGTGTGTGTATGTGTGTGTATGTTCCTAGCTTAAGCAATATTTTATGAAAAGGCATAGCAAAAACAATCAATCTGTTGCAAAATTAAATTAAAAAGGTATCTATAGAAAGTTTTTGAAAAGCTAATTTGTGACCTGAAATAATAATTAATAGAACACAAGGAAAAAAAGGCTACTAAAGTTCATTCTGTTCTAGTCTATTAATTATAATATACCACTCTGATCACCAGGATTATTAGCTTGTAGAAGCCAGTGTCTGATGAGCAGATATTTGAATGAGCCGCTGACATTCCATGTTCCATTAAAATAACCAGCTGGACAACTAGCTAGACATGACCAGCTGAAAAGATAAAATGAAGATTTTTAATATACTCTTAATAAATTTGATTCCATTTATCAGGGAACAATGGGTAAAAATTAATTAGTACTCTTGGATTTTCAGATTTGCAATGTCAGCTTTTTATATTCCTTATAATATCTTCTGCCTCCATCTGTTACCACTCCTGATGTTTCTGAGGGTATGGGTAAATATTTGTGTACCTAGCTAAGGGCCAATTCTGATACCCTTATTGACATCTTATTCTGTAAGTAGCTCCATTGAAGTTAATTGGAATATTGAATAAGATGTTGTTATTGAGTATGAGTTAAGAGCAGCAGATTCTGGTTCTTATTTTCCAGTGTAATATGGAGGTGGAAAAATTATTTCCAGAACCATCACAGGTGAGCTCATGATCTGAAATGACAAAGAGTAATGGCAAACCTACCTTCTGATAAAGTAGTGACATTAATGAATCACTATGCAACTTAGCACAGTAGAAAGTAATGATTATTTGTAGAGAACATGACATATAAATACAGACTGATATGGGATCTTTCGGGAAATGGCAAAGACCTCTTGAAGGGTGCCTGTAATTGATATAACTAGAAAAATCACAACATGACTGAAAATAATATAATGTAAATACAATCTTGGTAATATACCTAGACTCTAACAGTATATATAAAAAGAATAACATCAAAGGGCAATTATTTATTGAAAAACAAAACCACAGTATAATTACACTGTAACTGCTTTGTAATTAAAACCAATGTATTATGAAGTATGACCTTTAATGGGTATGTTCAAAGGGCCCAATCCTACAAGGTAGTGAGTGTTCTCAGTTCTCATTGAGTTCACTTGCACTTTTTTCCTGTTTAATTCAGAGGGAGTCAAGGGCAGCTAGCATCTTACAGGCTCACAACCTGAGAGGTGAAAAATGTTTTCGGCCAAAGTAAAATCCTTGCTTCTGACCCATCTTTACAGACTGGATTATAAAAATAGCACATATTTGATCAAAACAGTCAAATAAAGTGTGTACATTTTATGGTGTGTTTCTTTTACACTGGTTCCCTTACGTAATTATTTCATAAATTAAATTATTTGTACTAGTCTAGGACTTTCAGCTAGTCTTTGTTAATATCTATATGAATAACATTCTTAAGATAGCTGCTAAAATATTCATTATTTTGGAACAAATGTATTCTGTTTTCCCTTCAGTCATGAATTTGAATACAACAGAGAAAAAGAAAATACATTGCAGACATTAACCTAGGAAAAACCTGAATAGATTAGGACTAAAGAGGTTAAATTTTCCTTCTCAGAAACAGCTAAGCAGTTTTGCAGTGTATGTACCCTTTTGACACTTTCATAATTCACAGAACAGTGATTTTTTTTTTTTATTCTGAAGTCCAATGTATTTAAACTCAACTTTTCAAAAAGATTTTATTTTATATCTCCAATGCAACTTTTACAAAATATTGTCATTTATTTTCTATTAATATGTACAGTATTATAACCAGTAATAATTCACTGTTAAAGCTGTAATTATATCTGTAGTGTTTTTGCGATATTCCCCCAAACAACTAAACAATTAAAAATCTGGAAAATATGAGTGGAGTGCTGAGAGGTTTTGTTCATATTTGTAGAGTATTTTGAGATTCATAGATGAAACATTCCAAAGGATGAATGCAAAAGATTGTCATTAATTTTTCTGAAATATTAATTTACAAAAATGAAAACACTGATTCATTCAAGAATCATAAATTTGTGCTGAATTTTTCCTGAAAGCAAAAATGCTTTTGAAGTTGTGCAAAGATTCTGCCCCTCCACCCACCATTTAGATACCTGCAGAAAGGTAGTCAGCTTTAAGAAATGCCTTTTTTAGTTTGGAAATGGGTTGGCTGGGAATGGTCATATTATTTGAGTAACAAGGTTTTCTGTTCTGGTTCCTTGACTAGCTGAGTTTGCTTTCTGTGATTAAGGGAGTCAGCAGAAGGTATTTCAGGCCAAATTAATCTTTTGTAGAATCGTTGACAATAAAAATACAGGGCTAGATTCTCCAATCGGCAGAGGCCACTTGCCAGATTGTTAAAGATGTTTAGACATGTAAAGATGTAGATAGGCACTTTTGAAAATTCCACTAGCTGCCTAACTTCCAATAGGGGTGATTTTTACTCTGACTCCATTTGTCTGAGAAAGAGGAACTGCAATTACACTGCTCTTGGTAAGTTAGGCAGAAAAATATTGTGTGAAAGTATAGGATTGATAACTTGGTGCATGCCTCAGTTCTGCTTGGAAACACTCCAGTCAGTTGTATAAGTCACCTAATGATTTATACAATCAGTCTCACTGCATACACCAAATGAAGGGTAGGAAAAGGTTGAGGTGATTTTTCATGGCATAAGAGTTCTCCGAGCAATATATTATATAGTAGAACCTCAGAGTTACGAATTGACTGGTCAACCACGCACCTCATTTGGAACTGGAAGTATGCAGCAGCAGAGACCAATAAATAAATAAAAATACAGTACTGGGTTTAAAAATAAACTACTAAAAATAGAGTTTAAAAACAATATTTGACAATTTAAGCAAACTTTTATATGCTTGTTTCATTTAAATTAAGATGGCTAAAAGCAGCATTTTTCTTTACATAATAAAGTTTAAAAGCTGTATCAAATCACTGAGTTGTAAACTTTTGAAAGAACAACCATAATGTTTTGTCTGAGTTACGAACCATCTCCATTCCTGAGTTGTTTGTAACTCTGAGGTTCTACTGTATGTTACATTCTTTGTTTGAAATTGTTCCTTATCAGTGCTGATTTCTAGTCATATCAATTGTCTGTAGTTTCCCATGCACTGTAATTGCATTACTTACATTTTTTCTTCATGGTCTATCTGAGGTAAGTCATTTGGTTTTCTGAGGATTTAGATGAGGACACTGTCACAAACCCTCAAAATGCAAATGAAGCTGAAGATGACTAGCAGGGTGCTAATGTGGAAGAGTGCCACATAAGATGTAACTTGGAGGAGAAACAGGTAGTTCTCTGACCCCAAAGTAGTCACGCACATGCAGATCACATATCTTTCATAGCCTATATCTCACAGTTCCAAATATAGGTTCCTATATGCAATGGTGTGAAATGATGTTGGCTGATTGTACACATGCTAGAAAACTGGTTATTCTGATGAGATTCTGGATGGTTCTTTTGTGTTTCCCCATCAGCAACAAGTGCCACAAGGTACCTCACTGAATATGAGTGTTTCACCACATCTGATATCCCTTACACTGATGACACTCTGGAGTAACTTTTTCTGATTTTACATTGGTGTAAATGAGATCAGAATTTGACATCCAGGGGCAGTTTCTCTGGTCTGGCTGAGCTGCATTACGGCCCCTCAATCCAGGGCTGGCCAGAGACTGGACTGATCCCAGTTGTTAGAATTCTCAGTTTATGCCTTTACTGCCCACAGCCCTGAAAGGCCTTTCTAACAGCTAGGAATCACTGCTGCACAGGGAGTCCAGACATTCCTCTTCTAACATGAAAAAGGTCCCCTACACGGGTCACAGGGCTACCATGGCCACCCTCCCTTTGTTCAGGAAAAGCACAACTACTCCATTTCTATGCCACTCAGACACCCCTTACACAAGTATCCAGCAGCAATAGACTGGGAGTCTATTCCCAGCTCCCCCATTGACTTTTTGGGTGATTTTGAATAATCCCTTAACCTATCTGTGCTTCAGATCTCCATTTCACTCTCCTTTGTATGATGATATTAGCAGCATTTTATTTCAAAAGATTGTTACATAAAATCTTTACTTCTAATAGCTACGAGGACTTTTTTTCCCCCACCCCTTCATTTTTATTTATTTTTTTTACTGGCACATCTTAAAAAGTACTTACATTTAAATGTAAAAAATGTTTGAATTATAAAGTAATGCTTTAAACTAATGGCCATATCATTATTAATTTCCTCTAGTATTTATTGGTACCCATTGTAACTGTGATGAACTCATTTGGTATTAATGTGGATGTCATAAGTACAGTGCTTCCTTGGGATTTCCACAGTTATTTAGCGCACAATTATTTTAAAGGGTTATAAATCTCTCTAATGCCACCTACATGGCAAAAGAGTGGAGTACAGTTTTCTCAGGTATATTGTAAAACAGGTACATTAGTCTTCATTCCAGTGAGTTTATCAGTTCTCTCCATATTCTGAATTACTCACACTTCCAGGGAGAGCGTCTCAACACATTTCTAGCTATCTTCAGTCTATATGCAGCACTCGAGTTAAAATATCATCTTTGAAAGATCATCAATTTAGTTAAGGCTACTTAAGATTATGTTTAATAAAGATGGGACTTGATGTATAAAGAGATATGGCCTGATCCAGCTCTAGGGAAGTCAAAGCCATTCAGTTGAGGTTCGACCAGGCTCCAGTATTATCAATGACTTATCACATCGATTAGAAATCTGGGCAGGGCCTATTTAGTTGAACTAAATGTTGAATTGTTTTTAGAGAGAAACAAACTATCAGATAACTGTACAATAACCTTGGAATACAGATTTAATAAATATGCCATATACTCTAGTCTAAGTGATAAACATCAAAGGGACTCGTTCTGTGGAATGTAGAAAACAAGATACGGAAGCTAATGGTAAGACATCAAAGGATAAGGACCATGCTATTGTCAGAGTTACAGGGATAACTGGATGTCTAACCTCTTCCTTGATATCTCTGAGTGCACCCTCTCTAGGTTTTACGCCTCTTGCCTTTACCTCCCTGGGGTGGAATCCTGAAATTCTCCCACTCTTTGACCAGGTCTTGGGCTATAGCATCCACAAGGAGCAACCATGATTCCTCGCTAGGTACGACTGGGTACAGCACCTACAAGTCTTACATTCACAAGCTGTGAGCAGTGGTGAATTCAGTGACCCCCCAAAGAGCCTTTCCATTGCAAAATATTGTTTAATCTTTACAGCAGGAACAAGGCACAACATAAGACAAAATACACACACCTATCTAACCTATGGTCCTAGGTAGGTCCATCTTATCCTAGATATTCCACTCTCTGGAAACTGGATTCACTTTAGTTCAAAATCCCTATATTTTCCTTTCAAGGAGGGTGTCTCCTTTGTATGTCCAGTCAAGTCATTTTCCCCCCTCAAGCCTGGTCAATCTTTGTCTTGAGCCTGGTCAAACTGGTTTGGGTGGCTCACCAGACTCTTGGAAATTGACTCCAAAGTGGTTGGTTTTCTGAATTATCTCAGGTGTTTGCAGAGCATCTGTTATCAGGCCATTATATCCCTTGTTGCATGTGTAGTCCAAGCTCTGGCTTGATTTAACCCCTTATGCTAATACATTAAACAACACAATCAAGCAGATGGAGTATATAATCATAAATTACTACAGGAAGCCTCACATACTTCACAATCATTATAGCTTTCCAATTTATCTCAATGTTTGCATGCATCTATTCTTAATGTGGCTAATTGACTAAGATTACACCAATCTTCAGCATGAGAGACCAAGGAGGATTTCTATCTTTGCAGTTTTAGTTTCTCAGCAGGCAGAGAATTCTCACTTCACAAAGAATTTGATCAGTAACAAAGATTAACCCACCATGAAGGATGGTGGATTTTTCTTGTTCATTTCTCTTACACATTTTTCTTTACTTCCTTCTCTGTTAAATAAAAATATGTCCGACAACATATATTAACCCTAGAACAATAGAAACGAAGGATGAACCGAATAAAGATAAGTTGGTGTGTATTTTTATGTATCAATTTCCAAGTTTTATTTCAGGGCCCCTCATTCAAAGCCCATTGAAATCAATGGGAGTCTTTCAACTGTGTCAATGGGCGTTAGAGTAGATCTAACATTGGATGATATTCAGTATTAGGCTTGACTGGGAATTCTTGATTTATTGCTAATTACAGTAAGTGTTTCTAGAATCCATTTTGTTGAGAGAAAAACACAAATTTCCCTTCTTAGTTGTCCTTGTAGCTGCTACAATATTTCTTTAAAATCCCTTCCCTCCTTGTGTCCAAGCTGTCTACCTTTCTAAACTTTTATTCGGTGACAGTGTTTAAAAATACTGGTGTTATTGTCTATCCCATCAGACTGTTCATATAGTTTAGATACTACTATAACAATGCTGTACAGTACTTGTAAGACTTTAAAGGCTAACTGTGATGTCATACTATGCTGGAGGAGGCCAGCAACCCATAAATCATATTCTGGTCTAAATTACAATCATGTAATTTTAGACTTGCTCCATTGAAATCAATGGAGCTTCCCCCTCTCACAGACTTCCACATGCGTAATTCAGATTGCCTTCTGGGCTAAAGGATATAAAATGAAAGTGTGATATATTATTGTTATGCAAGATCTATTGTTCAAGAAAGATTTATTCTGGTTACTAGTTGCCTTATTCATGTAATTGAAATTGCTTGCCATAAACTGTTTTAACACAAGGCCTGAAGACGAGATCTGACTAATGCCAAATTGTACCAATTACTGTAGGGTACAAATGAATAATATGGTATATGCATAGCCAAAGGCTAGGATTTATCACTAAAGCTTTGCAAAAATGCCTAGGTTTCACTGCACAAATATTTCTAAGGGAATGGTTATATTTTCAGGAGACTTGTTTAATTTGTTCTATCCTGAAATTTCAGCATTTCTATCATGGAACATAGTTTTTTATTGTGAGAATGGCAAGATTCTGCTCTTTATACAAAACTGCAAATTTCATCAATTTGCTGCAAGTAAAAGTTGGCCATTTTTGGACCAAGAAGAACTTCTCATTATAAAAATACTACTTTTATCTGAAGAAAATCAAAATAAAAAGAAAAATGTTTAATTGTTTTCTGAACCCAGAACAATAATTTTTTTAGCAGATATAATAGTCTAATTTTCCACCCATTCTTTGTTGCCAGTCCCATGTCACTCAGGCCTTGTTCAATTTATATGTCATATCACACATTTATGGCCATTTCTGTTCTCACAAATTGGTTCTTCAATGAATTAAGTCTCTGGGTAGGGCTTTTATTTTATTTAATCTTATTTCAATGTATAGCACACATGCACAAACATCAAGAAATAGGATAGCACATAGACCTTTCTTCCACAGTGCTGATCACTTTCTCTGTGACTCTTGGGCTGGGAGATGTGTGGGGCTGAGGGCCTTGAAGGAAGAAAGGCCTTTTAGGGATGATGGAAGATCTGGATGTTTGAAGAAGAAGGTCAACAATAGTCAGGCACTTCATTTCTTTGTTAGGAAAATACTGTGAGAAGAGTGTTCCTTGTGGCATTTCTGACCTTATCCAAACAGGAATTAAAACCTGTTTTGATTTTCACTTAGAATTCCAAATCTCTGAAACCAATCAGAGAGTTAGAGATTGGAGAGAAATGAAACCTTACAGTTGTCCTTCCACGCAATAATTTTAGAGAATTCTCAAGGACACAGAACTACTCTTGTATAATGCTTGAAGTCAGAGAGACACTATACTGTATGAGGGCTAGACACACCACAAATCTGGAATCTCGTTATTTGTCCACCCACCTAATAATTTTGGAAGGTCCAAAAGCCAGATAGGAGAATCTAGTTTTGTCCCATCTCTAACCCTCAAACTGGACAATAGCTCTCCTATTTCAGCCTGGCTTATTTATTTTTAGGCTTGGCAGCCTTTGATTATTTTTATTTTTTTTTATTTCAATTATTACTATTTTATTAAGTTTTTTAATATTTTGAACAATTTTCATTTTTACAGTTGCTGAAAATTAAGGTGGGGCTAGGGCTGGGAATTAGGTTTAGGGTAGCACTGACAGCAAGACTACAGGGAGCTGCTTGCATGGCCAAAGGGTCTGAGACGTGGGGGTGCAAGGTCTGAGGGAGGCTGCAGACCTGACCTGGTAGAGCAGAGACCTTTGCTCAGGACTGCAAGAAGGGGAATGAGCCCCCAGCAATGGGGTGCTGCTGAATAGTTTCTGCCCACGGATGGCTCCTACTCTCTTGGCTGGTGGGTGAGTGTGTGAGCGGGCCTGTGACAGGGGAGCTGCAGAGAGCTCCCTGCATAGTCTCAGGGCTGGTCACACCCAATCCTTCCAGGTGTAAAGTGCTGCAGTCTTGGTGGGGCAGAGCAGAGACCTCCACAACCAGGACTGCGAGGAGCAGGAGGAAGATGACAAACCCATGGCTGTGGGGGAAGCCACTCTGAGTCTGAATCGCTCCATCCCTGGGCAGCAACCATTCAGCAGCAGGGTGGCACGACTCCTCCTCGTGGCCCTGGCCGGGAGTCTCTGCTCTGCCCTGCCCTGCCAGGACCACAGCCTTCCCTACAGTTTGCACCTGCAAGGATCAGATGTCACCCATCTGTGGCAGCACACGGAGCCCTCTGCAGCTCCCCTGTCACAGGAGTGAGGGAGCAAGTATGTGACAGCAGAGCTGCAAAGGGCTCTCTGCATTGCCACAGGACCCTTGCCACACAACCCCTACAGGCAGAAGTGGGGGAAGGCTGCACTCCCTCTGACTGTTACCAATCAATATTTGTCATTGATTTCAGTGTCAGCTGAAATCAAAGTTTACTAATATCTATCAATGTAATCAATCCCTTCCAAGTCTATTAATTTTGCCCCCCACCCCAAAAAAAAAGAATTGAAAGCTTCCGAGAGATAAAAGAAGAAATAAATCAGAAAAAAACATGAATATAAATACATATATTCTGCATCTCATTCTTATTCATTTGCTCTTTCCTCCCCCACTGACCCAAACTCAACTAATTACACACATGAGAGAACAGCCTATTACACAGACGAGAACACAGTTGCTCTGTATTCACCTGTGGTTCCCTAAGATTTGGTCACCCCATTCTGGCATCATAATTATCCCAAATAATTCAGTTGCAGCAGCCACTAAATCTAACTGCCTGCAGATGGTATATGTAGCACATGCTGATATGTGCCACCTCTAGTGGTTGGAGGCTACTACTTACAACTGATGGAGATTTTCCTTAAGCTCAAGTTGCAGAATTGCTATTTCTGAAACACTGGTCCTTATTTAAAGCATCAGCGAGTATAAGGTTTGCCATCTCACTGCTCAGATGTTAATTCAATTCTCCCTTTGTATTTGATACAATTGAATGGGTGGCCACTAGTGTAAATGTCAGTTGGGCTTAATACATACCCCATGCCAACACTTGGGACTCATAACAAAAATTGGACAAAGCACAAGAAAATGTAATATAAGAAATAATCATACACCGGGATAAAGATGACCCTGTCTGATCTACATGGCCTTTTGAATTTCTATATTTAGGAATTCTATGATTTATCTCTAAGAATAGTGTATATACCAATTATCCATTGCACTGAAGCAGCTCTTTGCATTGAACTGTCAGAGTTGATGTTTTTCTTAAAGTGAGTGAAATATGGAATGCTCACACTCACTAAGAGTTGGAAGCTCTGGACAGAAAACATAAATGTTGCTAATAAATAATGTGCCTGGTTCAAAATAGCCCAGATCCAGGGCCACCCGGGGGGGGCAATTTTCCCCAGGCCCCGGGCCCCACAGGGGCCCCGCGAGCCCTGGCCTGGCGGCGCTCCGGGTCTTCGGCGGCATTTCGGGGGCAGGGGGGCCTTCAGTCGCTCCGGGTCTTCAGCAGCAGGGGGCCCTTCAGTGCTGCTGAAGATGCAAAGCGACTGAAGGGCCCCCCGCTGCCAAAATGCCGCCGAAGATCCAGATCGCTGCCAGGTGAGTACAAGCGCCACAGATCCCCCACTTTGCCCCAGGCCCTCTGAGTCCTCTGGGCGGCCCTGCCTAGATCTGTTGACCTTCAGGAAATGCAGCATGGCCTATCTGTTTAGGAGAGTTGCTGAAGAAGTAGATACATTTGCGGGTGAGCTTTAGGGATCATGGGGAAAGTATCTTGTTTGTGCCACCTGATTATTTAGTGTTGTGTTATGGTGTTGCTATTGCTATCTTTGTTTGACTGCATTTTTAAGTGTTTTCAGTGGCACCAGATGGGTGCCACTTTATAAATCTTAAGAATAAATACATTAAAAGTATATTAGAAATCCTTATTTAACCATCTAGCTCAAGCTATAGATCCTCTATTCTGTGTTCATGTGTCCATTTTTAAGAGCCAGTCTCTCACTACATGTTAAAAATTTACGAAGAATTCTGGTCCAGGTTATTGCTAATCATTTTAAAACAATAATTAAGCAAAACTGGAACCAGTTTATCAGCAAGAAATGCTGATAAAACCAAGGAGAAGATCAGAGAAAAAAGAAAAATATTCAACAGATTTTTTTCTTGTTCTTCTATTAACAGACACCAAGACTAGATACTGATCATCAAAGTCTCTTTCTAGATATATTTAATATTCTCAATTTTAAACATCCTAGTTTACCTTTACAGATAAGGGGTAGGAATTGCTCCCAGGAAGGGACTTAGGCATTCAATTGCAACGTCTAACTCTTAAGCACCCTGCTTGCCAAGTCAAATTCACAGCCCTGAGTTAGGCACCCAGGCTTCCCATGCATTGTTTGGGGATAGGTGCTGAACAAAGGGATTAACAGAACCTGGAAGCTGAGCAGTGAGCTGTCTAAGTTATCCCATAGGAGATGCTGTAGGAGATGCCCTACCCCTCAAATATAATTAGGCACCTAAATCTGGGCCGGGGGAGATGCCTCCTTAGGCATCTAAGCCAGATTGGCACTTTCTCATGAAAAAAATGGAGAACCAGTTATAGTCAATAGCCCAGTGGTTGTCACTCATCTGGGATGTGGGAGACCTGTTCTCAAATCTCTGCTCTGTCTGATTTGGAGCAGAGATTTAAGCCCACATCCCCGCTGAGTGCCCTAACCAACAAACTATCAGCTATTCTGGGGATCGTTTCTCACAGTTTCTCCTATTGAAGCTGTTGCACTTTGTATAAATAATTACATACTCATTGGAGCAGGGACTTGAATCTCTCTCTCCCCAGGAGAGTGCCCTAACCACTGGACTGTAGAGTCAGATTTGTACTCAGGCCTAATGACTAATGTATAAAAAGTGGATCAGCTACAACAGGGGAGACTGAGGACCCCCACTCACAATACCCGATATGCTGATGGTACAGGCACTCGTCTGGGATGCAGGAGACCCAGGTTTAAATCCCTGCTCTGCCTAATTTGGAGCAGGAACTTGAACCCAGGTCTCCCACATCTCATCTTTCTCCTCCGCTGATACCCAAAGAAATCCCCTGTGTGAAGTCTACTGGGCTTGGAACAAAGGACAAGAACTTCTTTTAAAGTTTCCAGCCTTTGCCTAGATGGGGCTTGATCCAAAAGCTCCTTGAAATCAGTGGAAAGATTCCTATTGACCTCAGTGGGCTTTGAATCTGTTCCATAGTCACTATTATACAAATATGTGACTTGCAGTTTTGGTAATCACTTAATAATACTTTAACTGTGAACATGCCACACTGGAGAAAAAAAAGTTATATTGGAAATGCATTTGAAATATATAATACTTTATTTCTCAATATTTTCACTATACACAGAAGAGTGCATATTTTTAACAATTTAGTATGTATTAGTGATAATGCATCTCTCTTTTTTTGTCTTATTATACAGTTTTTTATGAGAGTTATTGGCCTATTACCATAAAATATACTCCTAGATTGAAGGAGGAGCAGTAAATCTGTTGTATTCAATTGAATTACCACCTTGTGGTGCAGCAACTACTGCATACAAAGTCAATCCAAAATGTTTCACATATTAAAAAGAAAAAAGTCCAGTTCAGAAGAACAGTTCTGATATATAAAGATATTATACCAGTGGACCTGATCCTGTGGTCTTAATTCAGACAAAACTCATTGAATTAAAAATTTAGGCCCTACAAAACTTGTTGTAATGGTTTAGGATTAGCTATGTCAATTATCAAGTCAAACAGCACATGGTATTATCTTAATCTGGATTTCTCAATTAGCAACTCCCATGTGTGCTTTGTGAAACATATGAGGGTAGTCTTAGTTATGTCTTCTGGCACTTTGATATTTTTTTTTTATAGCTATCCCATCCTTGCAGTGGGATTGAACTGTTCTATTTCTAACATGCCTAGTGGTTTGGGAATTTTTTTACATATTTTTTCCCAAACGTATTTTGGAGCCAGGTCACTACAATGACACATCACATCAAGAAAACTATACCTGTGCAAAACCAAGTATTCACACCCCTCATGCTTTAAAATAAAGAGATGGTCTATAAAGACAAGAATGCAAAGATGTGTTGCCATTTCTCAATGTCAGCATATGCTTTTTGTTCTTATTGACACACAGGTCCAGCTTCAGGCTGCAAAGTATGAAAAGGCTATGGGTCCAAAAAGCTTCCTTCATGGCAGGTACTATTCTTTTCTATATAACATTGGGCGGGAGGGGGAGCCTGTGTTGACATAAACCTATTGAGAGCAGAGTCCTCTTCTTTTAGAAAAAGGTTGACTGGTGCTCGTGCATCTTTATTGATGTTTTCTTGTTTAGATTCCCCTTTCTGATTCCACAGTTCAAAACACTTGGAAGTGGCTCTTGACAGCCCTTTTTGACATGGAAATAATTAACAAGCTTCAGCTCAATCAATACTGTTGCTACTCAAAGATTTGATGCTTTAACCCTCTTCTTGATTAACTTATCTCAAACTGTGTCTCAGACATATCACATAGTACTTCCTATATTGCCAATGACAATTTATGAAATGTTTATTTCATTAAGTGTAGCACCTATGTTTATTTTAATCCTTAGACTTATCTATACAGATCCATGGAAGAAGTCATTTAATTTGAAGAGAGTGTATCCTGGCATACAGATATTGAATAGTAAATAAATTGGAGCTTTCTTTTGTTTTTTCAGCACATCCAATATTTACAGTTTAGGTATCTCCTGATGGGAATAGGAGATCTCAGATCAGTTTGAAGCAAGGAAGCCTTTTAGAATGGTTTTTGAAATCTGGAACACAAACATCATGATAACTATCTCCTTGCTTTCCCTCCCTCCCTCAACTGTACATAATAAGTTTCAGAGAAGCATATGAGGAATAGTGGTTAATCACCACTGACGGCAGCAGCAGTTATCCTGAAATTAGAATAGGAAAAGATGATCCCGTAAATGATCATGAAGAATAAGTACTCGCTAGTGTGAGTGGTACATTTTAGTTGTGTAGGAGGCTGACTTTTTAAAGTATTCCCACACACCTTAAAAACATGTCTAACTATGGTGGGAAAATATTTTTAGTTATTTGTGCAAATTCCAGTACAATAGAGTCTTGATCTTGGATTGGATCCCTTTGGTGCTACTATAACAGAATATTACATATTCCAGTATAAAAGATCATTTAGGACATTTACATTGTTCCCTGAATTACAGCATTTTCTGGAATCAAAATGGTCACTGTAATATCACAAGGCATTCCAAGATAGCTTTCATAGTAGACAACTCAAAAAAGTGGCAGCTGAATGTTCTCGCTATCCTTACAAGTTAACAAACAAGACAAGGCCAATTATTCAGTCTCATTGGTGAGAATAGTTAACCAACAACTTAAAGATGACATACTAATTTACCTAGTGTCTAGCAAGCATGTGAATAAGTACACCCCACCTCAATATAACGCTGTCCTCGAGAGCCAAAAAATCTTACCGCGTTATAGATGAAACCGCGTTATATCGAACTTGCTTTGATCCACCAGAGTGCACAGCCCTGCCCCCCCGGAGCACTTCTTTCCCATGTTATATTCGAATTCGTGTGTGCTGTCTACCGGGTGCTAAGATACGGGATGTGGAACTGCGGTTGAAAAGGATCCTGAAAGGAGCAGGTAAGAACCCCTTGATCATCCTTCACGTAGGAACGAATGACACGGCTAGGTTCTCGCTAGAGAGAATCAAGGGAGATTTATGCCAGGCTGGGGAAGATGCTTCTGGAAGAAAAGATCCGAGGGTTGGAGATGCAGGTAGATACCCTGATAGAGTTTAGAAGGGAGTTCAAGCAGCTGATGGAGCAAAGGCAAGGAGGGGCTGAAGGGGAATACTCAGGGGTACAGGTGGAAGCAGGGGCAAAGACCTGTAAGGGGGGAATGCCGGGGGGAGAACAAGGGCAGTGGAAGCATGTGACTGTGAGAAGCAGGCCAAGGAAAGGGAAGGGCAGTGAAGGAGAAATAGGGCTCAAGAACAGGTTTAGGTGTTTGCAAAACGAGGAAGGGGTGCAGCAGGTGGTAACTGAAGTGGGCAGGGTGAGGAAGAAGAGAAGAGCGGCTACTCCCATAGAAAGAGGGGAGGAGTTGATGGAGACATCACCAAATCTGGGCCCCAGGAGGATATGGGATGGCATAAGGTGGATTATAAGGGAAAATAGAAATGGACAGGGGTTGCAACTAGAGGGAACAGGGGATAGATTAGTAGATCACACTGTCACCAGGCAAAGGCAGGTTTACGTGACTGGGGACTCATTACTGAGGAGGTTGGACAGGCCTGTGACCAGGGCAGACCCAGAGAATAGAAGGGTGTGCTGTCTACCAGGTGCTAAGATACGGGATGTGGACCTGCGGCTGAAAAGGATCCTAAAAGGAGCAGGTAAGAACCCCTTGATCATCCTTCACGTAGGAACGAATGACACGGCTAGGTTCTCGTTAGAGAGAATCAAGGGAGATTATGCCAGGCTGGGGAAGATGCTTAAGGAAATCGAGGCTCAGATCATCTTTAGTGGGATTCTGTCTGTTCCTAGAGAAGGGCAGCAAAGGGGTGACAGTATTGTGATGATAAATAGTTGGCTAAGGGAGTGGTGCTATAAAGAGGGCTTTGGGATGTATGGTCACTGGGAGGCTTTTGGGGACAGAAAACTGTTCTCACAGGACGGACTTCACCTAAGTAGAGAAGGAAATAGACTTCTGGAAGGGAGGCTGGCACATCTCATCAAAAGAGCTTTAAACTAGGAATTTGGGGGAGATGGTTGGGAGATGTCCAGTTAATCTCCACACCAGATTATAACATTGAGAGGGAGGACGATGAGATAAGAACGGATATAGCTGGGGGGAAGAGATTGGACATAAGGAGGAGGGGGAGGATGGATACTAGACTAATAGGTCATACTGGCGGTATGGTGTCCGTACCAAATTGGACAACGAATGTGAGAGAGGCCAAACGGCATAAATTAAGATGTTTATACACCAATGCGAGAAGCCTAGGTAACAAAATGGAGGAATTGGAGCTCCTGGTCCGAGAAATGAAACCGGATATTGTAGGAATAACTGAAACATGGTGGATCGGTAGTCATGACTGGAGTACAGGTATGGAAGGGTATGTGCTGTTTAGGAAGGACCGGAACAAAGGCAAAGGTGGAGGAGTAGCATTGTATGTCAATAATGAGGTAAACTGTAAAGAAATAATAAGTGATGGAATGGATAAGACAGAGTCTGTCTGAGTAATACTCACACTGGGTAAAAGAATTACTAGAGCCTCCCCTGGGATAGTGCTTGGGGTGTGCTATAGACCACTGGCATCTAGCCTGGATATGGACAGAGAACTCTTTAATGTTTTTAGGGAAGTAAATACTAATAGGAACTGTGTAATCATGGGAGACTTTAACTTCCCGGATATAGATTGGGGAACAAATGCTAGTAACAATAATAGGGCTCAGATTTTCCTAGAAGTGATAGCTGATGAATTCCTTCATCAAGTATTTGCTGAACCGACGAGGGGGGATGCCATTTTAGGTTTGGTTTTGGTGAGCAGTGAGGACCTCGTTGAGGAAATGGTTGTAGGGGACAACCTTGGCTCGAGTGATCATGAGCTAATTCGGTTTAAACTAAATGGAAGGATTAACAGAATTAAATCGGAGACTAAGGTTTACGATTTCAAAAGGGCTAACTTTAATAAATTAAGGCGACTAGTTAGGGAAGTGGATTGGACTAACATATTTATGGATCTAAAGGTGAAAGGTGCCTGGGATTATTTCAAGTTGAAGTTGCAGGAGCTGTCGGAGGCCTGTATCCCGAGAAAGGGAAAACGATTCGTGGGCAGGAGATTTAGACCAAGCTGGATGAGCGAGCGTCTCAGAGGGGTGATTAAGAAAAAAAAGAAAGCATAAAAGGAGTGGAAGATGGGAGGGATCAGCAAAGAAACCTACCTTATTGAGGTCAGAGCATGTAGAGATGGAGTGAGAAAGGCCAAAAGCCATGTAGAGTTGGACCTTGCGAGGGGAATTAAAACCAATAGTAAGAGGTTTTATAGCCATATAAAGAGGAAGAAAACAAAGAAGAAGTGGGACTGCTTAAGACTGTAGATGGAGTGGAGATTAAGGATAATCTAGGCATGGCACAATGTCTAAACGAATATTTTGCATCGGTCTTCAATGAGGCTAATGAAGGGCTTAGGAATAGTGGCAGCGTGACGGATGGGAATAAAGGAGGGGGGGGGTTTGACATTACCGTATCCGAGGTAGAAGCCAAACTCGAACAGCTTAATGGGACTAAATCGGGTGGACCGGATGATCTTCATCCGAGAATATTAAAGGAACTAGCGCGAGAAATTGCAAGCCCGTTAGCAATAATTTTTAATGAATCGGTAAACTCGGTGGTGGTACCGTTTGACTGGAGAATAGCTAATGTGGTTCCTATTTTCAAGAAGGGGATAAAACGTGACCAGGGTAACTACAGGCCTGTTAGTTTAACATCTGTAATATGCAAGGTCTTGGAAAAAATTTTGAAGGAGAGAGTAGTTAAGGACCTTGAGGTCAATGGCAATTGGGACAAATTACAACACGATTTTATGAAAGATAGATCGTGCCAAACCAACCTGATCTCCTTCTTTGAGAAAGTAACAGATTTTTTAGATAAAGGAAATGCGGTGGATCTAATATACCTCGATTTCAGCAAAGCGTTTGATACGGTACCGCATGAGGAATTATTGGTTACATTGGAAAAGATGGGGATAGATATGAAAATCCAGAGGTGGATAAAGAACTGGTTAAAGGGGAGACTGCAACAGTCGTACTGAAAGGTGAACTGTCAGGTTGGAGGGAGGTTACTAGTGGAGTTTCTCAAGGTTCGGTTTTGGGTCCGATTTTATTTAATCTATTCATTACTGACCTCGGAACCAAATGTAGGAGTGGGCTGATAAAGTTTGCGGATGACACAAAGTTGGGAGGTATTGCCAATTCGGAGAAGGATCGGGATATCCTGCAGGGAGATTTGGATGACCTTGTAAACTGGAGTAATAGTAATAGGATGAAATTTAATAGTGAGAAGTGTAAGGTTATGCATTTAGGGATGACTAACAAGAATTTTAGTTATAAGCTGGGGACGCATCAGTTGGAAGTAACGGAAGAGGAGAAGGACCTCGGAGTCCTGGTTGATCGCAGGATGACTATGAGTCGGCAATGTGACGTGGCCGTGAAAAAAGCTAATGCGGTCTTGGGATGCATTAGGCGAGGTATTTCTAGTAGGGACAGGGAGGTGCTGGTTCCGTTATACAAGGCACTGGTGAGACCTCATTTGGAGTACTGTGTGCAGTTCTGGTCTCCCATGTTTAAAAAGGATGAATTCAAACTGGAACGGGTACAGAGAAGGGCCACTAGGATGATCCGAGGAATGGAAAACCTGTTGTATGAAAGGAGACTCGAGGAGCTCGGTTTGTTTACCTTAACCAAAAGAAGGCTGAGGGGGGATATGATTGCTCTCTTTAAATATATCAGAGGGATAAATACCAGAGAGGGAGAGGAATTATTTCAGCTCAGTAATAATGTGGACACGAGAACAAATGGATATAAACTGGCCATCGGGAAGTTTAGGCTTGAAATTAGACGAAGGTTTCTAACCATCAGAGAGGTGACGTTCTGGAACAGCCTTCCGAGGGAAACAGTGGGGTCAAAAGACCTCTCTGGCTTTAAGATTAAGCTTGATAAGTTTATGGAGGGGAAGGTTTGATGGGATAACGTGATTTTAGTCAATAGGTCAATACCGTGCCATCGCTGTAATTAGTAACAATGGTCAATGATGGGATATTAAAAGTTACTACAGAGAACTTTTTCCAGAGGGTCTGGCTGGAGAATCTTGCCCGCATGCTCGGGGTTCAGCTGATCGCCATATTTGGGGTCGGGAAGGAATTTTCCTCCAGGGTAGATAGGCAGAGGCCCTGGAGGTTTTTCGCCTTCCTCCGCAGCATGGGGCAGGGGTCGCTTGCTGGGCAGGGGTTGCTTGCTGGAGGATTCTCTGCGACTTGAAGTCTTTAAATCATGATTTGGGGACTTCAACAGCTGAGTCAAGGGAGAGAATTATTCCAGGAGTGGGTGGGTCAGCTTTTGTGGCCTGCATTAAGCGGGAGGTCAGACTAGATGATCATAATGGTCCCTTCTGACCTTAAAGTCTATGAGTCTATATTGGGTCGCGTTATATCTGGGTAGAGGTGTATATTTACCAGACAACAAATAATTGTGCTTTTTAATAGCTCTCTAGAATCAAATTTTTTATTCAGGAGTGGATTTAAGGATGAGGGATCAGTGGGCAAACAGGCTGGTGGGAGAGGATGAAGGATGCAGGTGAGAGCTAGTTTAGGAGGAGGAGCTATTTGATGGCAATTGGAAAGGCAAAAATCTGCATTTTCCTTTCACTCAGTCTGGACTATGAACCAGCCAGAGAACCCCATCCTCACGCACCTAAAGAAGGAACTCAACAGAGTATCTCCAGCTAACATTCTGGGAGAGGAATGGAAGGCATAGATAGGCTGAAAATATCTTTTTGCTGCCCACAATATCCAACCATAATACCCTTTATCTTCCCAGAATCATTTTATGTGTCTATTACACAGAGCTAAACTGAGAATAATTGTGGCATTTGGTGAGATTGCTGAATATATCTCATTTGTTTCTGAGTGTCTTCTTTGATATTTTCAGATTACACTATAATAATTACAGATAAAAGTAATAATAGCACTTGTTTTGCTCTTTGTTGTTTGCTTCTTGCTTCACTACTTTTTCTTTACTGAACAGTAGAAAATCAGGTTCCTGCATTTGTTTCCCTTCTAATTAATTTGAGATTCTCTCCCTGTTTTCTCCTCTCCTTTTCCATGTCCTTTCATAAGAATTTTTACTTCCTTTAAATATCTATTTCCTTCTCTCTCATCTTCCTTCTTCCTCGGTTACCTTTTCTAACTAATCCCTACAAGCTCCCGCTCCTTCATCTTCATTTCTCTATTTCCTCTTTCTCCATTACCTTCCCACCCATCATTCACTTTCTGCCACTATAACTGTAACCAAAGCTGCTTATTTGAACAACCCAACACATCAACATCTAGATCCAGATCTAGATCTGCACAACTGGTCTAAACATCTCATGAAAGCAAGCTTTCTCCTGGAATTTCCAAGTACAGTACACTTCCAGACAGACCAGAATTACTGCAGAAACCATTTTCTCTGGTCATAGTTTGGAACTTTTGTTTGTGTCTCATCTGGAATCATGAATTTTCTATGGGTCTAGACTCCTTTGCTCTAATTTCTGCTGTTTGGGTTTAGTTGGTGGGTGTGGGGTGGAGTTGGTGGCCTGTGATTTACAGGAGGTAAGTGAGATAGAATGCACTACTATATTCACATCCTACACACCATTGTAATAATCTGTGTACGAAATATGCCTTGTGAGATATCATTTGAAAACTCATAACTTGTCAATAGGTAATATGGTAAAATGTGTATAGCAGCACTGCGTCAAATTATAAATTCCTCCCCTCCTCCCGTATGATGTTCAGACTCACGTAGCACCAAACTAGTCAAACAGATTTGTTTTGAACAAAGGAGTGTATGCTTGTCTTAATTTGCATTTAAGCAATAAACAGTCATCAAGCAAAAAGGGAAAAGGGAGAAAACAAATTAAGCTCAAGTAAGTTAAAAAACCCAGCAGGGAACATTCTTCCACACAGACCCTTTGTCTTCTGGTTCTCAGCTGAAACTTCTTTTCAAAGTGGGACTGAAACTATAAAAAGGAGGGGCAAACACCCAAGGGACCCTCCCCCCATCCTGTCTTTATCACTCTTTGCACTTGAGAAGACAAATGAAACAGCTGTTGGACTCTGGGGGAGGGTCATGACATACAGGTTGGTCAGTAATACTGCTGGAAACATGTGGTGAGAAACTTTGTTTGAATCTAATATAGGTTGTTAGACAGTAGAAAGCATTTTATCTTTATTTTTCGTATAATCATTTATGACTTTTATGCCTCATTGCTTGTACTCAGTTAAAATCTCCCTTTGCAGTTAATAAACTTCTTTTATTGCTGTAGCTAATCCAATGGGGGAAACTCCATTTAAAGTGGCAAGTTGTGTATTATTCCCTTAAAGGAATAATGGACTTAATATATTTGGACTGTCCAGAAGAGGGCTGAGCAATACAAGACAGAGGTTTCTGAGGAAAATCTGGGATTGACGGTGTTTTGGGGTCACCCTACACTATAACCAATTCTGGTGAGAGCCAGAGTATTACCCAAGTGTGGCTGGCAGGCTGCACTTACACACAGATATTCAGGATGTGGCTTGCATGCTGGAAGGCTGTTGATAAGCACCCCAGGTGGAAGCCACAGCAGCAAAGCATTGTAAGGCACCCAATGTTGCAGGGTGAAGTGGCAGAGCTCCTCACAGGCCTGGTCCGTTCCCTTCCCTTGTATGTCACAGTATGACTAGATCAGGTGGTCCCTTCTGGCTTTAAACTCTATTATGGCCATTAATGAAACTGAGACATGGACATTAGACATGGCATAGGCAGGAAGCTAAATGAACTAACTTATCTACAGATGCAGTGAATCACTGAAATATAATCTGCACAGAGATGAACATTTCATTTTGAGTAGACAGGCTTATCTGAGTTCTAACCTGTAAATCCAGTTGGTACCTGACAGGTTTTCTGTTCTTCATTGTTTTACATCACTGTGTCAAACCTAGACAAAATATTCATGTTTTAGATTTGGCTCACATTAGCAGAAAAAAATAATATCTATAGTAGAACTATATTGCAAAAATCCTCCTTATTTAGTTATTTAAAATCAGTCATTTTTACTAGGGCAGTGACGGGCCTGATCCTACACTCACTCTTGCTGATTTTTTACCAGTTAGCATTCAGCTGCTGATGTGGCACTCTGCTTTTCAAATGTTTAATTTAAAATATTTAAAAGTTAATTTTAAAACACTTACTATGGGTCATTATTACTTAAGTGGCCTTTTGCAGTATCATGATGTTTTAATGTAGCATCAGCATTTTTATTAGTCCCCTGCTTAATTTAGATTAAAAACAGTTCACATCAGGCTAAAATTTGGTATGGAAATTGTAGTCTGGGTGCCACATTTTGTTTCTAAATGGCATAATGGCATCAGATCCTCAGCTAATATAAATTGGTGTATCTCTATTGACTGAAAGGGAGTTGCACCAATTTTCAACAACAGTCAGTCAGATATATTTTGAAGGTTTTAGACTAAAAATAGTTTAACTAAAAACAAGAACTCAGAGTTTAAAATATTTGAAATGTGCTTAATTGAAAATAAAAACAATATATTCCTGGAATTGAAAACTGTAGACATAATCATATTTTAAAATGAGTAGAACGAAAGCAGGAGAGCCTTTTAACAGGATAGAAGATGTAAAACCATTTACATTTTAAGGGAGAGAGCTGAAATAGAATTATTACTGTGATTATTATTACTACTGCACAGGTGGGAGATAACAACCAATCTGCACTTTAACCACCTCCTTTCCATTGCCTTGACAGTTGGCCACTCTCCTCCTAAGAAATTTTGGACCCATCCCCAAATACATCTGAGGATTTGTCTACATTGGGAAAATTACTTTTTAATTAACATATTTTTAAATACCATTTAATACCTAGTGTAGATAAAAATAGCTATGTTTAAAAGTGTGGTGTGTTCTCAAAGCTACTTAATATTAGAGTGTATTTATGTTATTGTCTACTGATTCACAGCCCATATAACTGTTGAAGCCAATGGAGCTGGGTGTGTTTTAACTTTGTCTAGTATTTTGTCCAAGCTGTTTTTGTAACACTGGAGTGTGGCTAAAACCAAATTTTATAGAATGCATCAAATAGTGAGGGACACTATAACTAGAATCTCAATTAACAGTGAAGTACATCAGAGTACTTATCTTTATTTGTGGTGCACCATTCCCCATTGGTGATAAAATGTACATAACTGAGTACTATTGTGATGATTCTCAGGAACAATTAGCCCAAATCTTACAGAACAGAAACCTGACCTCACACTGTCTTAAAGTCTATGGAAACATCCTTAAAAGAGACTCTGTTGGAAACCTTTCAGCACAGTATGTTTCTTCCACACTTCGAATGGCAACAAGAAAAACACCCAGACTTCTTTCCTCCTACTTACCATGGGCTAAAAGCTCCTGAACCTTTACAGAGCAACCAGGCTATCTGCCCATCAAGTAGAAAACATGCTTTCATACTTTTTCACTTTTCTTTGCTTCATGCATGCTGTGAGCACTTCATTTCATCTTCTGCTGCTAAATGCCTTTTATTATCCAGGATCATGTCTCCTTCTCCCCAAATATTTTTTTTTCTGATTTTTCTCCTCACTTTTTATTTGACTTTCATCTCTTCTCTTTTTATGGTTACGGTGCCCTCCTCTCATTTCTTAATATGATGGGGAAAACATTATGCTTGTATGTCTCTATAGATGCACTTTATTCAGTAGAGCTGTGAATAAAATTTCCCTGCTTTCCACAACATGTGTATGTGTGGGGGAGGGGGTTAAAATTGATGGGTCTATCATACCTTTCAAAAACTATGTTTGCTGTCATGTATCACTTATTGTTTTTCATCTTTTATGCGTTATGTTTCCATCAGAAAGTACCTGGAGTATGTGGAAAAACGTGATTTTTATTTTTCCTCATCGTACCCAGCCGTCTTTCTTCCATCATCTGTACTGTCTGATTGACTTAGTCCTGTATTATACAAAATGTTTGATTCATTGGCTTTGTAAACTGTTTTGAGCCCAATCCTCAGCTGATGGAAATTGCCATAGCAAAACTGAAGTCAATGGATTTGTTCTGATATACACTTGCTCAGGATCTGGCCCTTTGCTTCTACATTTTCTGTGGCATAGATCTGTTCATCTAATTCTTATAAATGTGTTCTTGGAATTAGAAATCTATTCTTTATTCTCAACACTGTAAATTTTACCTTCCCCCTAAGCAGTATTTCTAAAGTTATTTATTGTCTTCTAAACAACTCTTTGCATCCTACTATAGAATTGACTTTCTATGCTGAACTGGTGAACACTGATGCATCTTTGAAAACATACGGCTTGCAGGGCAAAGTGGCAAGCTGGTAAAGATAAGTTACTCTGAAAAAAGATTTATTTCTTTTGTAGTAACTGTTCATTCTTCCCACCATTTCTCCTGGCTCCTTTTATCAGTTTTCACTCTTATTAATTGAGTTACTCGGTATTGTTCTATTTTGTTTTCTTATGTGTTTAGCAATAAATTATCCTTCCAAAATGCTATAGATTCACTTTAGTTTGTCACCAGTTTCATAAGAAATAGTCATTTAGCTATTGTTATGGTAGCAGCCATATATGTGCCTAGATAGACAGACAAACCCATATGGATAGACATATATTCATACAGTTCCAAAATAAATATACCAATCAAATGATTGATTTAGCTAGCGAAAAAAAGTTTTTATGGTAGTGCATGTCCTGGGAAAACTAATAACATTTATTTACTAACAACCTGAAATGAGATGCTAAGTTTATTATGTCCCCTGTTCCCCATCCTCTATACCAGCCCTCAGGCTGCACATGGCCCGTCAGGGTTATCCACTGGCGGGCCAGGAGACAGTTTGTTTACATTAACTGTCTGCAGGGACAGCCCCACGCAGCTCCCATTGGCCGGGAACCCAGTTCACCATTTCCAGTCAATGGGAGCTGCGGGAATGGCGAACCACGGCCAGGAGGAGCTGCGGGGGGTCGTGCCTTCAGATGGTCAACGTCTGCAAAATGTCTCACAGCCCACAATTAGTTTACCCTGATGAGCTGCAGGTTGCCCCCTGCTGCTTTATAGAGAGGAATAGGCAGAGCTACCTCTCTCCCAAATTCTATAAATTATAACCATGTAGTCCTTACTGAAAAATAATCAGAAATGCCTGGGGTTGGCTAATACCCTCTGTTGTGTTTCAAGGGATGAGGCATCCATGCTACTGAGAGAGACACTCTTATTTATTACCTATTATTTAAATCAAAATGCGGACAGTGGGATTTCAGGGACACTAGATCTACTGCACAGATGAAATAAAAACAGAAGCCATTATTTCTCTTTGTGTGTGTGAGATAAATGAAGGGGAGGAGGGGGTAGCTCCCTTTTATGGACACCCAGCCAGCCAGTATCTATAAAATCCCTCTTAGTAGTTGTTCTCTAATTGCTCTACCTATAAAGAGTTAAAAAGTCTCACTGCTATCAATAGGTAAAAGGAAGTGAGTGGGCACCTGGCCAAAAGCGCCAATGGGAAGGCTAGAACTTTTTAAAATTGAAACAAAGACTCCCCTTTTGTCTGTCTGTGGTTGTTCTCCCGGAGAGAGGCGGACAGGGCAACAGCTATGCTATAAGAAGCTTGGGGCCAGGTATGAAAAATCCTTGGTATCCTACCTAGAAACTACTCATTTGAAACCCCAAATATGTAAGTAGATCAGGAAATGTATAAGAAGACCTGATTAGGTTTATCCCTTTTTATTTCTTTATGGCTTGTGGACTCCTGTGTTAACCCAAGCTGCTTTTGTTTTGCTTGTAACCTTCAAGCCGGATGTCAAGAAAGCTATTCTTGGTGCTTAATCCTTGTAGTTGCTCTTTTAAAATCTAGCAATAGCCTGAATTCCCAGATGTATTTTCTTTCTTTTTTTATTAATAAAATTTACCTTTTTTAAGAACAGAAATGGATTTTTGTGTCTTAAGAGGTTTGTGCACATGTTGTTTAATTAGCTGGTGGCAACAGCTGATTTCCCTTTTTTTCTTTCTCAGCTCTTCCCCGCGGGGGGGGAGGGGGGGGGGCTGAAAGGGTATGAGGGTATCCCACAGGAAGGAATTCCCAAGTGTGCCTTCCTGGGCTCTCAAAGGGGTTCTGCACTTGGGTGGTGGCAGCATCTACTAATCCAAGCTCAGAGAAAAGCTGTAACCTTGGAAGTTTAATACAAGCCTATTAATTTTTTGAATCCTTGCGGGCCCCCACCTTCTGCACTCAAAGTGCCAGAGTGGGAAATTAGCCTTGACAGTGTGTATGATATCCACGAGGGATAAAAACAACAATTCAGTTTAGAGTCCCAAAAGTTGCAGAGGTCTGGAATAATAATTAGATCGAAGACAGAGGAACTGCACAAACCCAACTGCAAGAGAGCATTAGAATGCTATATGAGTCTACCGCCTCTCAATCTAAAAGCAGAGTTAAATTTCATTAAACTCTATTATTATTTGATTTATTGATGAACACAAGTCACCTCAGAACAGATGATGATGCCATTTCATGATTTGTTTATGATACGTGGCCATCTGTATCGATCTTAAAACATTAAAAATCCATAAAAGGAAAGGAATGCTTTTGTGACGTGATACACAACAAAGCTAAAGCCTTTATTATATGAGTGAAGAGGCTGTAAGTAGCCTTGACTGTGCGAAGATAATGAATAATGGAGGCCTACTTGAAAATTTCCATTTCACAAGGGATACTTGACTAAAAAACATAAATTAGCAAAAATAGACAAAATAATACTGCATGGGCCTTGAAAGGACTATTACTGTACCTCCAGCAGGGACTCTGAGCTGCTGCAGCTTTGGAGCTGATTGAGATTGGCATTTTGATGAATAGATGGGTCCCTTTCCCTCAGCCAGTGAGATCACTTTAAAGGTGAAATGGAAGCCAGGAGCCATCTTAAGAGTCAGGACAGTGAGGCATCCAGTCTTTGGGTCCTGTGGGAGGATAGGGTTAGCTCCTGGAATCTAGGCCAAAAAAAAAAGCCCTCAGTAAAGACCCTCTCATCTGTCTAGGGGAAGCTCAGTATGAAAGGGCAGGAGGGATGGAAACCTAAACCTTAGGGATTTAAGAATCTCTGTGTGGGGAGGACTTTGTCTTTGAGTGAGTGAGCTCTAGAATGCACTGGGGCCCATGGGGATTTGCAATGGACTAAACCAGCAGGGATTCACTGTCATTAACTAGGGTTACCATACGTCCAGTTTTTCCCGGACATGTCCGGCTTTTCAGCAATCAAACCCCCGTCCGGGGGGAATTGCCAAAAAGCCACACATGTCCGGGAAAATGGCCGGCACTTCCTCTCCTGCTGGGGCTCTGCTCCACTCTCTCAGATTTACAGAGCCAAGCTGCCTGAGCCAGCACTACTGGCTTCGGGCAGTCCCCCCCTGCCTCCGGACCCCGAGCCCTCAGCCAGGCACTTCTCCTACCCGGCTCCAGCTGAGCTGCTCCCGTGGTGCAAGGTCCGGAGGCAGGGGGGGGCTGCCCGAAGCCGGTAACGCCTGCTTTTTGCGGTTTTGTTTTTTAATTTTGGGGGGGAGGAGCTGAGCAGCTCGGCTGGAGCCGGGGAAGGGACGTGCCCAGCCAGCTCTGGGTCCTGAGGCAGGGGAGGGCTGCCCGAAGCCAGCAGCTCGGCTCTTACATTCTGAGAGGGGGGGAGCAGCTCAGCTGGAGCCCAGGTAGGAGAAGTGGGGTCCGGAGGCGGGGCTGGGGGGTGCTGAGCGGGCCGGGGGGGCCAGGGGGTGCTCAGCCAGGGTCCGGGCCGGGGGGGCCAGGGGGTGCTCAGCCGGGGTCCGGGCTGGGGGGTGCTGAGCGGGCCGGGGGGCCGGCGGGGCTCGGGGGTGCTGAGCGGGCCGGGGGATGCTTGGCTGGGGGTCCGGGGGCTGGCGGGGCCAGGGGGTGCTCGGCCGGGGATCGGGGGCCGGGGGGTGCTGAGCAGGCCAGGGGGCCGGCGGGGCTGAGGGGTGCTGAGCGGGCCGGGGGATGCTCGGCCGGGGGTCCGGGGGCCGGCGGGGCCAGGGGGTGCTCGGCCGGGGGCCGGCCCAGGCTGGAAACGCCGGGGGGGGGCAGCCTGGGCCGCTCCTCCTCCCCCCACACCCTCCCTTACCTGCTTCAGGCTTCCCGCGAATCAAATGTTTGCGGAAGCAGGGGAGGGGGCGGAGTTGGGGCGGGGACTTTGAGGAAGGGGCGGAGTTGGGGCGTGGGCGTGGGCGGGGCTGGGGGTGGGTCCGGGGTCCGGTGGAGTGTCCTCCTTTTGGAGGCTCGAAATATGGTAACCCTACATTAACTGCCTTATTTCTATCTATTAATTCTCTTTATTGTTACTTTATTGAACTTATTTATATGTTCCCAGCCAGAGTAGGAGTAAAAGGCTTTTTATTTGGGAGTTCTGCAAGTGAGTGTTAAATGTCCACACGGCTTCAATATGTGGAGCACTACTGTGCTTGCCTCCAGGGTTTATGTGTATGGTTGCCATGGCTACTGTCACTTTTGTGCTCACATGGGCTCCGACTCAGGCTTATGTGTAGCATGAGGGTGTTTACAATATTTTGCAAGTATATAGTACCTTTCATCTGGGGATCTCAAAGCACTTTGGCAATATGGGTAAGTACTAGAGCTTAAGACCTACAATGTTTATTGCAAAAATGTGTTTCTATCAGTATTTGTTTTCAAGCTAGCAAATGTTTGGCATGGTTTTACAATATTTTGGCAATTTTCTACGTTTTTCTGCCTGCTGTTAGGATGAACAAGAGAAGCTTGTGGCATATATTTGCATTACTTTTCAAACTCTGAACTTGTTTGGTTGTTGGTGGTTGGGTCAGACAAGTCATATGATATTGATTCCAGTTCCGTCACTGGCTGAGTCTATCGCATGCGCTCAGGAAAGTTAGCAGAGGCCATTTCAAGTAAGTTTTCTCCACGAGAGAGGCTGCAGTATTGGGGGAAGGAGGTGAAATTTTTTAGCACTGACCCAAAACTGAAGACCATCCAGGATTTTGAGGAAGGTTGAGAGGTTAATCACCCTACCTGGTGCCTCCCTCCACAACACTAAGTACAAGATTTGCTGTCCTGTCAAAGATGCCAGAGTTCCATGTGACATTCCCTGACATCAGCAAGTAAGGATGATGGGGATTTGTTGTGGAAGAGCCCAAAGAAGGCAAATGTAGGGTCATATGGCCTGGCAGGGTCCTCAGGAGATTCAGATCATTTGAATAGGTATCTATACCCCAACACTAAATTGAAATGAAGTTTTGTTAATTAGCATCTGCTCTACAATATGCTTCCCAAGCAGTTTTTTTCTGAGGTGAGGCTGCTATATAAACATTTTATATGTAGTTAACAGAGCATTTGGTGATGGAAATGCTTGATTTTAGCCTTTTTGTGTGAGAATTTTGGTCAAATTCAGGCTCCATGGAAAGAAAATCCACAGCAAAATACTCTCAAAAAATGTGTACTTTGGAGGGTCTTCAAGAATTGTAGGGTAACTTGAAAATGCTGTCCAATTGAATTTTTGTTTGTTTGGTTGGTTGGTTTTTGCTTTCCTCGTGCATAATATGTCTAATTGGCATACACCAGTGTGGGTGCTACATATACTACTGCTACACATGTATTTTTTTTTTTTTTGCAGGTTCAATATAAGCACTAACATTTGAAAATGTAACCCTATAAGGTGAATATAATTCAGGGTCTGATTCTGCACCCACAGAATCCTGTTAGACTGCAAACTCTTTGGGGCTGGACCCATTTTTTGTTATACGCTGTCTTGACTCTCCGGTGTCACACACCATTCAGATTTAGTAGCATTATAATAGAAGTACGTTGCACTCACTCTGCACAAGTGTAAAAGACTACACCAAATCTTGGTCTCTGTGTACAATACCTAGTACAATGGTCTTCAATACCTGACTAGGAGTCTTAGGCATGTCCACTGTAGAAATAATAGACAGAATTTCAGCAAGTGGCACATCTTATGAAACAGGCACTTTTTGTGCAAGATGTGTTCTGTTTTATCTACGATAACAACATCTAAACAATTTCAAAATACCAGCCTTGTGGCAACAGACCTGTCCTCTATCACTCCGTTAAGTGTACCCTCCGTGAATTCTCATCTTCATTCTTTAACAGTTCAGAAAAGACAGTTTTAAAAATGTGTGATTAAAGTACTGCAATGAAACAGAGCAGCTCTGACCTTTTGTATTAAAATAAAAGCTAAGTTTTCAGAGCTTTGCAGAAAGAAATCATACAATACATGTTGCTGGCTCAATACACAAATAGGATAGAGTTTAATCTGTCCCTGATTCACCAGTAGGAAATAATTAGTTATCAACAGAGAACTAGTGAAGTGTAGCTGTGTATTTTTTTTAAACAGGAATGTCATTAATTCCCTTTTCTTATACTTAATGCGATTTCAAATTCAAATAATTATACTGGGACAAGGTTCTTTGGTTAAAAGTGAAGCTGATTATAGGAAACTTACTCGTAGGTACTTTAAAGCAATAAACAATTACAGACCATCACCCTATGTTTTGTACTTTTTTTTCTTTCAGAAAGCCACAATAGCCCAGCTTTAATTAAACAAACCATCATATTAATGAAGAGTTTATAGTTTATCCATCAAAAAGCCCCCTGATGTTACAGATTTTTAAGAGGCTTATAAGTCATTATTTTCTACATGTACAGCATTTGCAACATTTCAAAATAAAGTTTACTATCAAGAAAAGTTAGCACACCAACTTGAGAGGTATGCTGTTACTGATCAGGACATGCAGATGACTGAGCTACAGCTAAAGGGAAGGATTTAAACACCAGGCCACATCTCTATTTCTTTATTTTTTTAACACTTATGCCCCTGCTCTTACATAGTAGGCATTTTAACTGGATCTAGTGTACATTACAGGGCTCCCACCGTATAACCAAAAACTCTGGGTTGACCACCTCAGCCTTCTGAATCCTGCAGAGTGCATAGAGGGTATCAAGGGAGGATCTCAATCCATGAAGCCTTCAGGTCTGCCCTTCTCCTATAAACACCAAAGACTCAGGTCTCATTTATTTTTGGGGGGCTGCCCTCTTACCCTTTATCCACACTGGCCACTGGGGCACCAACAATTTGCTTGGTCACTCCCCATCCCCATAACTTGGTATCTGTTCCCTTCCTAATCTAATCCCTAACAACACACAGCCAAATGGCAGCTGCTGAGTCTGACAAGTGCACTCCATTATCCCTAAAGTTTCAGGCCCATTGTATTGGATGTTTTTTGTGTGTAAACAACAAGCCATGTGTATCTAAAGTTACCGTGGTGATCTCACATTCTTTCCAGCTCTATTCATACATGCTAGCTCAATGGTCCCACCACACTTGCTTCAGAAGCATTGCAGGTCAAACCAGTCTTGTGTATGGACCTAATTCCACATCTCTCTCAATCCAAATTTTCAAGTTTACTCCAATGCAAAAAACAAGATAATTTTCACTAAGGTAAATAATCAGGATATTAAGTGGCTGAGAAGAGGCAAAAGCTGATCCCACAACATGCCTCTTTTGCTACACCCCTAAAGGCAGACAGCTTCAGCCCTGAAGCTCAATTACATTCTGCTTCCAGCCTGGCTGCCTGCTTGTGGAGTACACAATAGAATGCCTACAAACTCCAGACATTGACCTACATTCCAATGTCTCCTGCAATCACAGATGACAAACTTAGGTCAGACGAATGCGCGGCCCTGCGACCGATAGATAGAACAAACATAGGTCCTGTAACAGTCTGCTTTTTAGTGCCCAATTGCCTGGTCCTTCAGAGAATCAAAACCTTCAGATATTGCTGATGTTGCTGTTCAAATCCTAAATGAATGGAATGCATGCCAAAAATTGCCAGATTGAAATTTAAGTAAATTAAAGCCACCTTCATGACTGCAGCAAACTGGTACCTGGTCAAGTAGCTGCCCTCTCCATATATGCATATTGGGGATCGCTCATTGAAAAACACAGGAAGAATTTAAATAGAAAGTGCAAGGGCCCGTTAGCTCCCTTGCTTGACCAATGGGTGGCAGAGGACTCAAGGAGGAAGAAGTGTTTGACTCCTGCCTTACCAAGTATGGACTCTCCACTTCCCCTCTTCCTTCCAGGTGCTATCTTATTGCTGTGGGTCCAACCAACAATCACTTCCATTGAGATGGGTGTGGGGGAGAGATTTCTTATAGGAAATAATTTGAATGATCAGAATACACAGGGCCAAATTTATCAGGCATATGTGTTCAGTTAAATGGAGTTGCCCCGGCAATTAATGTAAATTGATCATTCTTACCTAATTTTATTGATAGTTCAATTTCTGGAATTAGTCTTTGAATAGAAGTAGGTTTCAGTAGCAAAAGCATCACAATTCTCATCAAAACTCAATGTACAAATCTCAGAATTTCTCTTTACTGCAGTGTCCACATACAGCACAACTTTGTATCTGTGATAGCTTCGGTTACAGAGACCGCCTTGGGACTGTCACCTGATTTGCTGAGATTACCTCTGAGCCTGTTTTCCCTGCCACTTGGGACTCCAGAACCTTGCCTTGTTGAGCCAGACATGCTAGCCTGCTGCAACACAGACCCAGGTCTGGTCCATGCCCCCAAAGCTGCAGACTTAACTGAAAACAGCTTAGCAGGGCACCTGCCTCCAGCACCCAGACACCCAGCTCCCAATAGGAACCAAACCCCAAATAAATCTGTTTTACTCTATATAAAGCTTATACACGGTACATTTATAAATTGTCCGCCCTTTATAACACTGATAAAGATATGCACAGCTGTTTACTCCCCCAGCTATTAATCACTTTGAGTTTACTAATAAATCCTACTTTTTATACTTAATGAAATCACTTTTGTTTAAGTGGTTTCAAGTAATGACAGACAGAATAAAGTAAATCACCAAGCAAAATAAAGCAAAAACACGCAAGTCCCCACCCCTCCTTTTAAATGGAAAAGTACCAGATTTAAGATGGTTTTCAGTATCAGGTGACATGATCACATGTCCTTTGAGACTCCAGCCTCCATTCCTCCTGGGGTGGCCCACAGGTACAAAGGAAGGTTTGCAAGTAAACAGAGCCATTTACAGTTCATTGATTCTGAAGCACCCTTAATGGCTTCCACTTAATATGTTTACCTCAGTAATACAAGTTTATATCTTATTCTCCTAACTTCAGACATAGAAATAATACATGCAAACAAATAGGATGAACACACTCAGTAGATTATAAATTTTTTAATGATACCTTACAAGAAACCTTTTGCATAAAGCATATTTCAGTTCATCATATTCACATTTATGAGCATATTTCCATAAAGCGTATGGAATGCAACATCACAGTATCCACTTCATTTATTTTTCTTGTTATCAAATGTTTACCCAAGCCTCTATGTATGTAACTTCACCCCAAATGAAAATACCCATTCTTTTGCTTGGTTGTGTGATCTCAGGAAATATTTAGTTCCAGTTAAACTCTTAATGGGGTTCAGAGCTACCTTATTTTCAGTTGCTTTGAAGCAAAAAAAAAAAAAAGACTTTTCCTTTAAATATATGCACTTATCTTAGAGTAAATAGTATTTGATTGTAAACTGAGTATGTTGTTTACACCACTTTCTCATAACTTCTCTCATTTCCAACTGAAGAACCTAGTTAACTAGGAAGAACAGTACGAAGATGAATATGGATGGGGCCTTTCAGATTAGCCACAAACAGATATTCTATGTGTTAGGAATAGGCAAATGGAAATTATAAGCCAATTGACAAAAGGCAGAAGACTGGATAGCTCTACCCAAGGCCAAGAAGAGCGGAATTAAAGGAAACCAACATGAGGGGGGCAGAAATACAGTCAGCGTAGTTTTGCTTGCTCTATCCCATCATACTATGAAACTCTCCTCTGAGTGGGAGAGAGGCCAGGAGTTGTGGCTAGCATAAGAGCGCATATCCTCCAAGACTATGCTGGCACAGTGGTAGCATGTTGGTCAAAGTTCATGAGGCATTGTGGAGGTAAGCCCTAGTAATAAGGTGTTCCAGCTCTACAATATGTGGGCTCAATCTTCAACTGCAGTTAAGCTAGTGCTCAGCAGAGCTAAGGGGACAAAGGCCATTTTATGACATTCTTAAAACCATCCAATTCTGGAGTCCAATTTGACCCGTGGAATAGTTTATAGAAGCCTCAGCACAGGGCTCAATTGGATTTGGGGCAGCCCCAGGAGGGGCCTTGATGAGAAAAGGAAACATAAAGCACAGTTTAGCCACAGCTATAGATTAAGCCCACAGATTTTAGAGACTGAATTCTGCTCTACACTAGCAAATTAGGTCAGTTTAACTACACTGATCAGAAGTGTGAAAAATCCACACCCTTAGTGGCATAGGTAAGCCAACTGAAATTCCATGTAGATAGTGCTAGGTCGATGGAAAAATTCTTCCATCATCATAGCTACTGCCTCTAAGAGCAAGTCTACACTAAAAAATTAAGTTGACCTAAATTACATTGACATACAGCCACCACAGTAATTAAATCAGTTTTACACTTCCACACTACACTTCTAGTGTCAGTAGTGTGCGTCCTCACCAAGAGTGCTTGCACAAATTTAACTGCCAATGTGAGGTATTGTGGAACAGTTCTGAAAGGCAACAGTTCATGTAAGCAATGCAATGTTTACACTGACAATTCATTGGCCTAACTACATCGACTTAAGTGCTATGCCTCTCGCGGAAGTGCAGTTATTAAGTCAGTGTTGAGGGAGAGTTACATCAGTGGGAGCTACATTTTAGAGTATACACTTATAGAATGAGGTCTATGTAAACTGCCGTATGTTGACCTAACTGTCACCGAAATATCGGGTCCACCTAGCTGAGAACCAATAACAGCCAGAAAGGGATAAGGAAGAGTTGCTTTATTCTGCAGAAGAAAGGAGAGCTTTGCACCTTGGTACAAAAACTCTGTCTTACACACATTTTACAGATCCTTTATACACATTCAGACAAAGGTCCTTGCAGTGTTAACACTTGATTGGTGGTTGCCAGACCCGTGCTTCTGCTATCTGGTCAGTGAAAACCAGTTTGGGACCTAGGGTGACCAGATAGCAAGTGTGAAAAATTGGGATAGGGGATGGGGGGTAATAGGTGCCTATATCAGAAAAATCCCCAAATATCAGGACTGTCCCTATAAAATCAGGACATCTGGTCACCCTATTTGGGACCAGTTCTAACTACCTTAAGGCCTTGAAAGGGAAGAGAGTTGAAAAGTTCAGGCTGCTGTGTACTTGAAGTGTCTGCTTCCCCCTAATGGCCGCTGGCTGACATAACGGCTGCTAGCTGTTAAGGGCGTGGGGGAGGGGGTCACTGCTGACTGTCACATAACTGTAGTGTAGACCAAGCCTCAGAGAGGTGGATTACCTATGCTGATGGGAGAATTCCTCCTATCATTGTAGGTATTTCTACACTGAAGCACTGAGTTTTAGATGTAGATGGATCATGAAAAGACATCTTTGTACACCGTGTGTTTTCCAGTACTCTAAGTTATGCCTTAGTTTGCCTGCCACACAAGGATCATCAGTGATCAGCAGCACTCTATCCAGGCCCCCTTTCTCTATTCACATCCTCAACATCTCTCCCACATCCAGAACTGTGAAGGGAGGTGGTATGGAGCAAACTACTACCAGCTCTACTAACTTGCTGAACTCTCTGCTTTTGTGACATCTTGTCTTCCCAATGATGGACCACTACAGTGTTCTATTTTTTTTTTTTTAAAGAACAATCGTTGTAAAAGAGATTTTTTCCCTGTAAGTTGCTTTATTACCTTCCAAAGTAATCTTTTTCTTTAAGTGTAAAAATAAAAAAAATAAAAAAACAGCACATTTTCATGTAAAGGTGTGCTGGACCTACCCAGAGACTGATCTGTGGAAAAAGTGATGTTCTTCAGAAGTCCATCTACCTGAAATACTATAATGAGATGCCACTCAAAGTAGATTGGGCAAAATTTCACAAAACTATCAACCAACTTCTTTCTTGTGTGTTCTTCATGAAGTTATGTCACTCATTCTTTGTTCTTCTTCTTACTTTGATCAGCGAATACATTTATGTAATTGATATTTAAATTATCAGCATTAGGCTTCAGATTTATCACCTCAGTGAGATAAATGAGTGCATTCACACTTCTCAGACATCTTTAGACTGTGTGCAGGCTTAGGCAGAGTTCACTGGTTTACATTTGATTCACAATTTGTAAGTTTATCTGCATCTTGTTTTTTGAAAGCTTAGGTTCTGGAATACAAGACAGCATCCTCCATGAAAAAGTACAGGCTGACCAAGTCAGTGAAATTTGGCCCAGTTTGATCTACATATGTACCACATATGGTAGTGAGAAGGATAACTAGTTTTGGTCACACATCCTTCATCAAATGTTTATTTGTTTGAAAAATTTATGGCTGTTTTCTGATATTCAACCAATTCTAGTTAGACCCATTTGATAAATAGTATTCATCTCACATTTTTGACAGTTTAACCTGCACTCTGCCCACTAATCCATCTCCTGCATATCAAACTTCCAAACTGTTTCAGAGACTCTACTTAAAAATAAATAAAAACCAGCTAAATGTTTCCTACTTTCTCCTCTGACCCAATCCATAAATGCTGTTTCCCTAACAATATTACACTGGTCTGAGGGGTAGGTCAGGGAATATTCAGGCCTGCACCAATGACAGGATTAAGATCCAATAGTTTTTCAACCCATGAGGGCTAAAAAGAGCAGGTTATGCCACTAGAAAGTGGAGGTGGACAGCTTTCCAGTAAGGCACACAGCACTTGCCTTTAGTCCTGAAAAGTACCAAGTTAGCAGGCCGATATATCTATACCTTTGGTCTCAATCTACTCAAGAAAAACTGTGCTCAATACAATTTCTAAAACACTAAATCACTTCTAAGATATTTTTCCATTAATTTGCAGCACGTGCAGAGAACACAATGGTATAATGTGGTATAAGGATATGCTTAGTATAGTTCAAAAATTAGTAATGTGGGTATCCCAAAGGCGTGCCAATAAAACCTTCAGACCTTAGTATCCCATTATGTCCTGCATAATAAAAGCAAAGTCCACTCAGAAGCAGCTCTTTGCCCTCTTTTGAGGACAAAGTTTTAGTTTCACTGGATGGAGTAGGTTGAATGGGTTTTTGGCTCAGGAAGACGTATAGTAAGAGCAAATATTCTTTTTGGTTTTAATTCACAATATAAGTCAAATCAAGGGCCAGATTCCAAGTGTGTGTGCATCCAGAACTCCAACTTACTCAGATGGAGGAGTTCTGGATGCCCAAGAAGGAATGCGGGATCAAAATCATACTAGCCGCATAATATATTCTAGGCTTGAGTTCTCTGTCACTGATGCCTGTTGTAACAATTTGAAGAAGCTGTCCATGAACAGCTTCTGAATTCTGTTTGATACTGGGAACTCACTCCCTGCATCTATGTATGACTACAAACTCCATTTTGATTCTGACATTTTAATCTCATCTTGACCTAAAAGAGTCGGTGGCACAGGGTTAACAATAGAAGGTCATTAAACTTTGATGATCATCTAGAGAGATGACTAAAGTCCAAAGCAAATCAGTTTATCGAGTCTGAATTCTGGCAGGGGAGAGGGGGAAGGGGGAAATAAAACAGTGGATCACCTGATAGGGAACTTCAGTCACCTGGCAAGGCTGACCAGGGAGTCACCTAACAAGGTGGCTGAGTTTATAAAAGAAAAGTCTCTGACTGGCAATTTTAAAGAGAAATGGAGAAGAGACTCCAAGTTCTGGAGGAGAAGCTGTGTCTGGGAGCTCAGTGGGAGAGTAAGGATTCTGTACTCTGACATACACCCAAAGAATGCTCAAAATGGTGAGGAAACCAAAAGGGAGAAATGTGTATAGGTGTTTTATTGTTTTGTATAGAGCTTTATATTATTTGTACTACTTGAAGTAATGGGTGATTGTTTTTGGTGCACTTTCAAAGCTTGTGTGTCTGTTTGCTTCAACTATTACTTTGACCAGAGGAGGTAAACCTAGGGGGCCCACAAGGTTGGAACTGTGGTAAACGTGTGCTTAAGCCCACAGGGTGTCAGCATTGGCCTTGGAGGCCTAGGGCAGCTAGGCCAAGGGGACCCATTTCTGTGAAGGAGTAAGAGAGAACCTGTGCCAAAGAGGCCAAGAGGAGAGACAGTGTTGCAGGCTACTATGATGAAGGGAAGCTTAAGAGCACCTGGGCCCAGATATAAGGCTTAAACACAGCAGGTTGTCAATGTCCAGGCAGAAGAGGAGTTCTATCAGTGATACCAACCTATTGGATAAGCAGTAGTACGCTCACAAGCAGGGGAGCGTTTTTTTGGTCTTTTTTGTTTTTTCTCTAGACTTCCAATTTCTGTCATAGAGATTGCTGCAACACTAACACAATATAGATTTGATTTCTTTTCAGAGATCATGTCAAGAAAGCTAAAAGTATACAAGCCATGGTCAAGCAGTAACCCTAGATTTTTCATTATGTTTCAATTTACTTTTCTTTTGCGAACGATTGTTTAAACTAAACCCTATATTTTGTTTTTGACATACCTGCTGACTCCACTGTGCAGTTCCAAGACAAATTAATAACAGATGTGATAAAATGTGAAATACTGACAGTGGAAGCCTAAAATTTCTCCATCCTCCCCTATTTTATTTCAAGTCAATTAAAGGTAAATTACAGTAATTGATTTTATGTTCCTAATGACATCAGTATAATTGTACTATTAATATCATCACATAAAAACACTTCTCCCTTTCTGTTGCTTAAACACATCATCAATTTCATTTTATACTTTTCTGTGTATAAGTAGGGATGCTTAAGTTTAAAGTATCATAATGTGCTATGATTTTTACAAGGCTGCATTTTAACCCTGGAAACAAATTTTCAGCAATGTAGAAATTATCAGTTTATTCTCTGAATGTGGAGTTCTTTTCATGTATTTCATTTCAGAGGAAAGAAGAAAATTATTACCTAATGGTGTCAGCGAAGCAGGAAATGTATATTGTAAAATGACAGGAATATAGCATACCTCCATAATACTAATGTATTGGGCTTTCTGTTGCAGTTCTAATAAAGCTCTAATTTCCCACAAGTTCTTCAGGAGGCTTGAGGGAGATGGTAAATTCAGTGAAACTACGAATTTATGAATATCGATCACTAGAGGTTTTATTCTTACATAATCATTCACTATTTACCATTTTTCAAGTGTGATCAATGAATATTTTTAGAGTCGAAAAGGCATAAAAGCATAGGTTGTACAATGAGCCCTAAAACAGGTAAAATGCAAAGTAAAAAAAAAAAAAAAAAGAAGGGAAACATAATTGGGTCCTATACATAAATACATTCTCTCTCTCTCTACTTAATATACATAGTGAAAATCTCTCTCACTCTCTCTCTCTCTCTCCAGTGTATGTGTAAGCAGAGTCAGGATGAGCTCTACCCTGACATCTGGTGGTGAATTATGGCGAGGGTGGAAAAGAACTCCAGGGGCTGATCTTGTTTGCATAGGCACACCCACTCGCCTGGCATGAAACCACAGCAACTCAAAGTGGTTACTTTGGCTGGTGTGGGATCCCCAGTTTCTCTGTTATTGGGGCAGGAAGAATAAAGTTTTGTTACCCTGATTCTGTGAATCAAGGCCAGTGGAACTGTTGTATGACAGAAGGACTGAGTGAGTCATTCACCATTACCTAAGTAGCATTTGCTTGTCAAGGGGCATGGGTTACAAAACCCAGTGAATTGAGAGAGGATGGGGACAGGTATTTGTACCTGATGGTGTGGCCCCCTTCCCAAGGGGGTTGAAACACCAATTGCACTACCTCCTCTCTCCACTGTTGAATGTCAGAGCTAACTTTGATTCCCTTAGGAGTCTAGTTACAGACTGCTGAGCTGAGCTGAGTTCACTTTGGGCCAATAGTGCACCAGCACTGGGGCTCCCCTACTACTAGCTGAAATCACTAAGAGCTGAAATCACAAAAGAGCTAAAGCTATTTAAGAGCTGAGATCACTGAGGCTGTGTTAACTAGTGGGGGAGCCTGAAGCTATATTGCTAAGCTAACTTAGCTTAGCGGGGGTGAGCGGAGCGGAGCGGCTGGAGGAGCAGCTAGCAGAGCAGAGCCTTGTGGGAGCAGCCCAAGGGACGGCTGGAGCGGAGCGGCTCACAGGTTGGTGAGCGGAGCGGAGCAGCACGGCTCACAGGTCGGTGAGCGGAGCGGAGCAGCTGCCAGAGCAGTTTGTGGGACTGCGGGTGGAGTGGAGCAGTTCGTGGTGAAGGCTGCAGTGGAACCCCACGGAGAAGCAGCCGGTTGGCCTCGGATCACGTAAGGTGCCCCTTAACACCCTGCTCACCCCCCCCCCTTTGAACTTTGGGGCTGCACTGATCATGGACAGAGACTTTGGGGGGTTGTCGGACTTTTGGGACTTTTGTGATTCTTGGGTTGCTGGACCCAAGAGACTTTGGGATTGGTGGACTTTTGGGACTTTGGTGATTCTTGGGTCGCTGGTTTCAAGAACCAACGGGAGAGGACACGGCCCAGTTTGCTGGGGTGGGTCTTCGCTCATGGTTTGGTCTAAAAACTCTAGTTGTGGTGTTTTTTCCATTTAATGCTGATGTTGTTTACCTCATGTTATTAAACATTTTCTGTTACACTCAGACTCCGTGCTTGCGAGAGGGGAAGTATTGCCTCTTAGAGGTGCCCAGGGGTGGTATGTAATTGTCCCAGGTCACTGGGTGGGGGCTCGAGCCGGTTTTGCATTGCGTTATTGAAACGGAACCCCTAGATACAGAACCTGGCCCTTGTTGCTGCCAACTTAGATGGGCAGAAGGGTTACATATGGGACCTAGATACTGTTTGTTACATACATAACAAACAGTTACTCCTCTTCCTCCTCCCCTCCCCCCCAACTTCCTTTAAAAAGTATTCCTAGTTGTCTGTTTCTTTGACTTCCTTAATCTGGTCAATAAAATCCACTCAACATCACAGAACTTCACATATAGGTAGATTGTGACATTGGCTCCTGCAAGAGGCAGTTTTCAAGAACCAAAGAAAGATTTTTTTTTTTTTAAAGAAAACTCTATGATTCTCCCATTGCCAGGGGCAGCTCCAGGCACCAGTGCACCAAGCATGTGCCTGGGGCAGTAAACCGCAGGAGGCGGCCTGCCGGTCGCCGTGAAGGCAGCAGTTAGGCTGCCTTCGGTGGAATGCCTGCGGGAGGTCCGCCAGTCCCGCGGCTTCGGTGGCAATTTGGCGGCGGCTAGCCATGGGACCGGTGAACCTCCCGCAGGCATGCCGCCGAATCCACGTTACCAGCAGACCTCCCGCAGGCGCGCCGCCGAAAGCCTCCTGCCTGCCGTGCTTGGGGTGGCAAAAAACATAGAGCCGCCCCTGCCCATTGCTGAAACCAACGGGGAATGGAGTGTACATAGCAATCGCCACACTCTGCAGAGCTGAAATTTCTCCCCTAAGGTTCTAATCAAAGTAACCAACATCATCAGCTACTAGGCTCCATTAGGCTTTTAATAGCTGTGCCCTGGGTGGTGTGGGTTTCGCAGGGAGCTGAAGAGTTGAGCTTGAATTGTTAATTTTGTTATGTACTTCTGTGCAACTGCTTCCCTAGACCCCACTGAGCTACTCCAAATGTTGCTTCCCTGATGGCCTCTGACCCACTTAATCCCTATGTCCTTCTAGTCCACAATGTACCATGGGATCTCCATGCCTCACCTCTGTAGGTATTCTTCACTGCCTCACCTTCTCTCTCCATCCCATATAATAAGTTTCTCCACCCATCCATGTTGAGCTGTTTTCCTTGCTCACATCCAAGCAACAAAGCCCATTATAAGCAGAGATTCCTATGGAATTAATCTTTAATTGATAATTTTAATTGTTTAAATCCCTAATTGCATAAAGTTTAATTGCATAGGAGTTTCATTTTAACTGATAAATCTATTGATATTAGAATATGGCTCATATACACACACACACACACACACATATACACAGTTTTGGAAGGTTATACTGAAAATCCTTGCACTGTGAAAAGTAGGTTCTATTGAAAAGATAAGAAAAAAATAATACAGAAAAAACTTATAAACCTCTTTCTCAATTTATGAAATATATCTGTTTGCTTAAATATTTCCACCCCTTTCTCTTTTTTAAAGATTCCCTGGAGTATTGCAGTACTTTCTTCATGGTTCCTGACACTCCCCAAAACCCAGCTACAAGTTCAGCAATAGTTTGTGGCCTAACAAGCTCACTCAATGCATTTTTTACAATAAAAAGTCATTATTGACTACAGAACAGTTCCTAGTTTGGCTTTTGCATGATTCATAGTGAGTTAACAGTTGCAGGAAGGGCCACAAACTGATAATGAAATGGCAGCTGAGCACTTTGAGTCAGGGGCAAGCTGAACTGTTACATTTTCTTTTTCAACAACTTTCACTCCAACTGCCTCAATTCACCTGCCAAGTCCATAGAGTACTTAATTTTTATTCCACCATTATTTTTCCCTCATCTATTTACTATAAAGGGTTTTTTTATGTATGTTTAAGTGCACAGTTGTTGCTTCACCAGTCTTCCAAGTTGGTGTTCGATGGATATCATTGCCAACCAGATAATCTGCATATGACTTTGGTCAGCCAGTGTTAACAGCCAGACTGTGGGTGAAATCCTGGCTCCATTAAAGTCACTGGGAATTTTGTTTGGCTTTCATGGAGCAGGATTTCACCCGATATTTTTGCTTTCTGCAATCATTTTATTTGATTAGGGCCCCAATCTAATGCCTACTGAAGTTACCATTCAAGAAAGAGATCTTGGAGTCATTGCTGCTGCACATTGAGCAGATATTTTCAGAGAACTACCCACAGTCAAAAAAGGTAAAAGAATGTTATGAACCACTGGGAATGGGATAGATAATGAGACAGTAAATATCATAATGCCACTATATAAATCCATTGTATGCCCACATCTTGAATACTGCATGCAGTTCTGGTCATCTCATGTCCAAAAAGATATATTCGCATTGAAAAGGGTACAGCGAAGTGCAACAAAAATGATTAGGGGTATGGAACAGTTTCCAAATGGGGGAGAAAAAAAGACTGGGACGGTTCAGCTTGTAAAAGAGATGACTGGGTAGGGATATGATAGAGGTCTATGAAATCGTGTATGGTTAGGAGAAAGGGAAGAAGGAAGTGTTATTTACCCCTTCATATAACACAAGAACCAGGTGTCACCATATGAAATTAATAGCGGGTTTAAAACAAACATAAGGAGATATGTCTTCACACAACCCACAGTCAACCTGCAGAACTCATTGTCAGGGGATGTGGTGAAGGCCAAAAGTATAACTAGGTTAAAAAATGAATTAGATAAGTTCATGGAGGATAGCTCCATCAGTGGGTATTAGCAAAGGTAGTCAGGGATGCAATCCCATGTGCTGGATGTCCCTAAGCCTCAGACTTTTAAATGCTGGGACTGGATGAGGGGAAGGATCACTCAGTAATTGCCCTTTTCTGTTCATTCCCTCTGAACCACCTGGCACTGGCCACTGTCAAAAGACAGGATACTGGGCTAGATGGACCATTGGCCTGACCCCGTATGGCCATTCTTATGTTCTTAATGGACTTCTTTTCATGTTAACATTTTTGAACTCATGCAGGCCCTGATCCCGCAAACTGCTAATGTAGGCCACAATCTTTAAAAGTAATCAATGGAAATCAGGAACCTGAGTATCTTTAAGGATCTGGGCCAACGTGTTTAAGTTCAAGCACATGAGTAGTTCCAAAATGCATTTTTTATATATATATTTTAAATGAAACAATTTTTTCAATGAAAAAACTTTTGAATTTTGTTGTCAAAATAAAATAAAATTTGCACAAAATTAAAACAAAAATGTTCATATCAAAATTTTTCATAGGAAACAACTCTCAACATTTCAGCCATCTCTAACTATGGTCTCTTTTATCTCATTTAGACACAGAGACTAGTAAAAGGCAGTGTGAAGTAATTGTCTCTTGTAGTTCTTGGGTGAGGAGAGGCTGTGCCCTTCCTACTTTATCTCTTTGTGAAGTATTTCATACTCCTTTCATTGGGGCCCACCAAACTCTTGTGCTGTCTCTACCCTCATCAATCCTTAGCATTGTATAATGCAACTAATATAGTATAGGCAAATATGTATTGGGCCTATTCTTCAACCCTCCTCTGAGAAAATTCCCATTGAAATATAGCTCAAAGAAAAAAGTTGATAATATACTCTGATGGGGTGTTTACCCTACACTGGGAGTGAATGGGTTAAGTGGAGCCAAAGAACAATTACTGCACCTGGTTGTATTGTGGCAGTAGGCCAGGCCCAATTTAATATTAGCCCTAGCTGGGGAGGAGCTGGATGACTAATTAAGGAAGGATTCCAGGACAATGGGAGGGAAGTAAGTTCAGGGGGAGAAGAGCCCTTACGATTCTCTCCTGAAAAGGGAGTTCTGGCAAAGGCCTAATTGAAAGAAATGGACACAGAAAGAACCTGCGGGGAGGCAGAAAAGGAGTTGGACCTTGACAGAAAATGCTGTAGGAGGTGTCTCTTTTCAAGAGCCAGTAGAAAACCTGCAGAGTCCAGGGAGACGTGAAGAGCCAGTGGAGGAGTGAGTCCAGGAAGAGTCTGGAAAAAATAGTCTACAAGGAAACAGGTAGGAAATGGTCCAGCTTGTTACAGGGTCCTTGGGCTAGATCCTAGAGTAGATAGAGGACCTAGGTTTCCATACCACCCACCAAGGAAGATGACGCAAAAACCATGTAGGGGTGTGAGGACCATTGAGCCCAGCATTGGGCCAAAGACATGGCATAAGGTCATTGGACTATTATTTTGTGGGATTCTCTGTTACCCCAGAAAAGGTGGAAGTGAATGTGACTTAGGCAGATGGCTGAGCCATGAGAAGAATCAGACTACCCAAGACTAGTAGTGGCTGTCAGCCGGGAGCTGCTTTGCCCAGCTACAAGAGAGTGCATTGGCTGGTGAATCTCTTTGCCATATCCTATTGGCAAAATAACAATCAATAATGTATCTATGTGGTTTAGCAGGCTTATTATTTTTAGAGCCATGAAATAAAAGGATTTCTTCTAAGTTGCAATACCAGGGTTGTTTTAGATGGAAGCCTTCAAGCCAATGAACCCACTCTGACTTTGAGGAGGACTGGGCCTTTGTGTTTTGTGCCTAAATAAACCTGTTATTTAAACTTAAAATAAATCATTTAATTTCATAGCTTTCAAAATAATAAGCCCATTGTTAAATCATTTAGGTGATGTTGTCTGATCTATTGGTTAGTTCTCATGCCAAGATCAGGCCCAGTATTATTAGAATTACTGTTCAATTTTGAGCCGCGACATGCAGGGTTGCAACACTCACACTTAGGACAAGCCTTTAGAATTTGCAATTTTTTTTTATGAACACAATTAAACACTCCAACCTACTAAGGTAGATAGAGATAATACAGAATCTGTGTCTGAATAGCCATCTACTCACACCATCTCTTGCATAAGGACCTGAAGTGTTAGTCATCATCGTGACCAGCGGTCATCATCCTGGTTGTATTTCTCTCGGCACACCGACTGGGATACAACTTTTATAATGTGCTACTCTGATGAAAATATGCTTAACGATCATTCAGCAGGCATATCTCTCCTTTTCCTTATTTGTATTTTGCTCACCCCACTAATGTTGGGGTGCCCTTCTCCCATATGTTACTACTCTGTTTACCTCAAGCATATTGGCATATACATCAATTATTTGCCATGGCACTCTTCTGGTCAGACATCTGCTGATGTTCCTAACTTAAAATATCCCAGGCTGGTATCAGCTAGCATCATATGGTTATCTGTGAGCAGTTTAGTCATTACAGTGTCCCATCTTGTGATATCTTATGATCTAGGGTGCTGGTTAGCTGCATATGTTAAGACTTTTTAGTCTTATGCCTTGTTTAACTAAGCTATTGTCTCACAGGCCTTGTAGTAGGCTCATTACATTACTTCCTTAAATGATACCCATGCCTTGCCTAGCAAATACCTATACCTACAGGCTACAGTGCATTTTACCAACAGCGCATTATCAACTTTTTCCTTTCACCTACAGAAGTAGGAGGTTTAAAACAAAACCAAAAACATGCTATTCTTTATTTTCATTATGGAAATAAATATTTTTGCATTTGATATAATGAGAATTGCAGACTAGTAGCTGAAGCTATGTTTCATTTAATTAGGTGAAAAGCAATAATGTTTTAAGTAGTCCTTACATACTTATTTCTTTTCCAAAGGCATGAAGAAGCCATCTCATATACTCGTGTAAATGATCAAATATTGTTTTTCTAATTTAACTATTTTGACTTGCCTTTGTCCATATGCTTCCTGATTTTTTCCCTCATCAGCTTTTATACTAAAAGTGTTAAGTAAAGAATACATCTTTAATCCACTCTATAATTCACTCTAATTGAAATTGTATCACTTAAACTTCTTCATTCTCTGACAACCAATATTAAAATGACTAAACTTACTTTTTATCTCCAATGTCCTTATATTTTTTGTTAAATTAATTTATTTTTCTAAATGACCGACCATGTTTTTTAGGGGGAAAAAATCTTCATCTGCAAAATTATGCTGAATGCACTTCAAACTAGGAATTTGCTTACCTTAATATGGAATAAATATCATAATGTTTCTTTTTCTCTTGTTCTGTCACTTAACCAAACTGAGGGTTTTTGTAGAGACACTATGTTTATTGCAGAAGTTTTTCCACAGGGGAATTAAGCTGGTATTACCAAATAAAAATAACCCTGGAATAACTTTCCCAACCCACTAGGGTCTCCATGCAAAGAGTTACACATGAGTACTTGAGTTTTCCCATTGAAAGCATGAGTAGGAAAGGGAAACTGAAGCAGACATGCCAAACCCACACAAAAAAACCCTCAGAAATTGGGCTTGTTTTTGGCTTAATTAGCTTGTGAGTTGCTTGTTGGCTAGATTTTGAATGGTTGCTTGTTGGGCTTGTTGTAGCTTGTTGCTTCTTTTTTTTTGATTGGCTCCCAGAAAGCGGGGGGCAAGCGGGGCAAGGAGGGGGGATAGTCAGGGGTGCACAGCAGGCCCACCAAAGTCCCAGACTGCACGCCGGGTGGATCTAGTCACATAGAGTGTTGGGGTTCTTAGGGATTGGTTTGTTTTGGCCTTTTTTTAAAAAAAAAATGGGATTAGCTTGATTTTGGGCTTATTGTGATAGTCGGGATGCTTATGTACCATGTGAAAATTGGCAACTATGAACTGAAGCTTGGAATCAATATTTCCTTACCCCTCAGCTGGGAGTGGGGAATAGTATAGCTAAAGTTTTAGCCACATTTCATATCAATCAGATTTGCTTATAATACCAGAGTCCTCCAGAAAGGAAAAAGGAGTGAAAACCTGGTATTTCTAATGCAAATAGCAAGAAGCAGATAAAACCTTCTTTTTTTTAAAAAAAAGAAGAATCCATCTTTATGGATAATAAAGGAGCAGTAAAGAAGCAATCTCTATATATTTGCTTAGCAATTCACTTTTGAAAGGAAATTAGTGCATTGTTTGTAATCTCTCTGACTGGCACACTGGAAAACCAGTATTTGAATTACACAAATTCATGTAGGGAATGAATAAAAATCCGTTTTATTTATCATGTTTTAAAAAATATGAAAGAACTTTGTTTTGTTTTTTAACATGTAAGGACAAATTATCAGCTGATGACAATTGGCATAGTATCCTTGAAATCAATAATTACATTTATTTACACCAGCTGAGGTCATGGCCCATAATATCAGCTAAATTAACTCAAGGTCCTCTGAAAGGAGAGGCAAAAATTCCTCCCAATGATACACAATAACATAATTGAATTTTAAGTTATAAAACAAAGATGAATATTTTTTTTCTTGGGCAAAAATTTTGCTCCCACAAATCATATCCAAGGGAAAATAGTAACAAATAGGGGACTCTATGATATATCCTTGGGTTCAGCAAGTAGCTAGATAAACTTTGGGTTGCAGGCTGAAATGTGTTGACTTGGGCTTGGTCTACACTAAGAACTTATGTGAGTATAACTGTGTCACTCAGGGGTGTGAAAAATCCACACCCCTGAACGATGTAGTTATACTGACATAACCTCTGACATAGACAGCCCTATATCAATGGGAGGGCCTCTGCTGTTGACATAGCTACCATCTTTCAGGGAAGTGGAATACCTATGCCAATGCAAGAAGCTCTCCCGTTGGCACAGGTAACATCTTCATTAAGCACTACACTTCATTAAGCAGCTGCGCCATTATAGCACTAAGTATAGACAAGCCCTCAATCAAAAATGTAATGAAAGTGCAGTGGCTGGACTAGAAAATTTACATATTATCAGTTTCATGATACGTGAACATATTATTATTCCACAAATATCTTCAGTCCTTCGACAGATTGCTATTGGTATTCTTGTGGAATGAGGAAGGTTACATTTTTTTCCCCACAGGCTAAACTCAAAAGTATAGATAATTCATGACGTTTTCTCCTTTAAATACCTAGTGCAGCAGACAAAGTGAACAGATGTCAGTATGATAGCTGAGCAAACAAGTGCTAAGGGCCATGTTTTGAATCCCCGTTTTACCTTAAGCAGCAAGTCTCAAATTAACAAGACTCTGTTAATCTTTAATGTGCTGTGTCAGTCAAAGGGCCATTTTCCTTGCTGAGGAGAACAGTAAAAGAAAAAGCAAGTTCCTTCAGAGGGCACTTGAGGCAGCAGGTTTACACTGTCCCTCTGGCCCCAATCTCGCACCTGCCCTTGCCTTAAGGAAAGGAAATATATTACAGCATTGTGTTTGTACACTAGCTAATCTATATGTACAAAGCATTCTGTTCCAGAGAATTTGCTTGGCATGTTGCATGCCTGGGCCAACAACCTGGATGTCTAAGTACTGAAAGCTTCTCAAAATTCGTTAACATTTTGCAAAGCCTAAACTTCTCCATAAAATAGAAAAATGCACACAATCCCTACAACTGGATCCCTCCCTCTCTTGACTCCAGTAGGAAGTGAAATTGAAATTGTCTGACCAACAAACCAACATCCTGCAACAATAGAAGTGGAAAAATCTTGTTTCTGGTGGGCCCAAGTAAGGACTGGCTAAGGTTCCCCCTGAGACTAGTGCCCTAGTCCCCCTTGGAAAACTAGGACAAGATTTTCAAAAATAATTAGTGATATTTTTAGGTAGGGCTTGTACGCAGATGGTTCACTACTGAAGTCAATAAGATCTGCAAATGGCCTCTAAAGGTTTATTACAACAAGATTGAGAGGAACTCTAAATTTTGAAATCTGTTATCTGAATTTATGTACCTGGCCTTGGTATATATTATCTGAACAAAACTGTTTTAACAGTCCCTCTGGGGTGTGAATTATTTCATCCCATAATATTTTGGAGGGAGGAAGCACAATTTGCATTTATTTCAAGGCAGTTTTTTAAAGCATCTCTTTTGTAAGAATAATTTTATTGTGTATTTTATTGTAATATTTAAAATATCATTCAAACTTTTGAAATCTCCCTCACTCAGATTGTCACAGCTTGATAGCCTTGTTTTGGGTTTTCTAATGTCTGTAAATCTCTGACTGAAATTGGTGGTTGTGTCTGATTTTGCCTCTTTAAAAATACTAGTGTTGATAACAAAGACATTATTAAAGTATGAAATCTAAATCTTTCATAATATTGTTGTGTAGCATTAGGAGATTCTATAAGGAGCTGTTGAAGAATGACATGAATGTTGACACACAGGAGTTTATTAAATACAGATCCAAGACGTCTCTTCTAAGAAAGAGGAAAGGATTTCTATTGTGGCTCTTACTATCCTGATGCAATCCACAGTGATACAACATCATAAAACTAACATAAGTGTGTTATACTGACCCCTTCGTACACTTAGTACAGCCCTGGACAAATACCTGCATGGATTTTGACATCATGTTAACTATGTGCCTAAAAGAAGCTGAACTCTTCTTGAAAATCTGGCCCTGGTTGTGGCTGGTGATCACTTGAAAATCGGGTACTAAGCTTCTTTGAAAAATCTGGTCCTTTGTGTGTTGTCAGCTTCACTTTGCTTCTATTATTTATTTATATAGATTTGGCATAAAAGAAAAAGCTGAGCACTTTGAAAATTATTCATCTTGCAATAACCCCCAGTAGTATTAATACTAATATACAAATTAATGCATTAAAACTTAAATAATCAAATGAAGATAACAATGTACTACAACTGGTAGATGGACACACCGCTCAAGTTCCAGAAATGCCTCTCACCCCACAATTCCCACAAGTCTACCATCATCCTTCCCCTAAAAGCTTGTTCAACAGATTAGTCAATCAGTTTTTTTCAGTAGTGGAAAAGACTTGTAAACATCAGAAGAAATGAAATATTCCTTTGTTTTAAAAGGAATATCTCAAAACATAAGACAAACCCCAAAAGCTCTATCTGAGACTGGATATTATTATTTTATTTATTACATTTTAGCTATTTTTTTTTTAAATAAAGTTGTCACGTTCCTTTAAAATAACCCATGCAGTGGTATCAGCTGAAAAAAGCAGTAAACATATAATTCATGATTTACAAAAATTTCGAGGAGACTGGCTGTCACATTATGCCCCATATTCTTTATAGTAATATTCTATGATATGATTATGACATAATCACAATGTATTTTATGTAAAATAGGTCATGCAATATATTATTGGAAAGGTTATGATTTATTGACTATGATTATCCTATTTGTATGCATGTATCACTTTTGTATCTGAAGTTAGAAATATTGTCTATTACAAATGTGTTTACACCTGGGGAATGCCCATTAGGCAAAAGACTGTCCGTCTAGATGGCAGGCTGGGAAGGGCTCATTCAAATCAATGGACTATTAGGGAGAAAAATAGGTCTTAGAAGAAGCTAATCTACCACCAGGAAAACTTCCTGAGGACACTACAAACAGCCTCTGAGTCATGGCTGCTTGACACTACAGGGGCATGTGACCAGATCACCTGGTACTGGACTCCATTTTGGAATACCAGTGTTTTTCCACTGAAAGGCATGGGAACCAAGCTTGTAGACAAAGGTTTCCTGCCATATGAAAAAGCTATTTAGGGCAGGGGAGTGACATCTTCATGGTTCTTCACTGACTCCCTGTCCAAAGGAGACTGTTGGAAACACCTGAGGAACAAGGACTGAATGGGGAGAACCAGGCTGAAGGAATTTTTAGCCTGTACAAGGATTATCTGGGTTTTTTAAGCTGCAAGCAAGTGCAGCTTCCCCCTTATGAGTCTGCAGCCTGCTTAAATCATCATTTAGGGTAAGAATTTGCTACTCGAATCCAATCTCTTTAGTATATTAAGCTTAGATTGCATTTTTGTTTATTTGCTAGGTAACCTGCTTTGTTCTGTTTGCTATCCCTTATAATCACTTAAAATCTATCCTTTGTAGTTAATAAATTTGCTTTTTGCTTTATCACAAACCAGTGTGTGGGAGTTATAACTTGAGGCAAAAAGCTGTTGTATATTCTCTCTCCACATTGAGGGAGGGGGCGAATTTCATGAGCTTATGCTGTACAGATCTATGTGCAGCGCAAGACACTATAATTTTGGGTTTACACTCCAGAGGGAGGTGTGCTCTTGAGCAGCTGGGCAGTTCCTTAGCTGTAGCCTCCCCATGCAGAGCTGATCACAGCAGCCTGTAAATACTGCATCTGGGTGAGTCCCTACATGTGCCTATGCTGGTGAAAGACCACACTTGGAATGCTTGGCAACCTATCACAGCAGCACCATGTGAGGGGGAGCCCAGGCTGGTGGGTCTGGGGGGCTCAGTGGCACCCCAGTTGCAGGTGGCACCATGGAAGGAACCCTTCACATTGGCCATACTCTGCCGTCTCTATGAAGGATCCCACAAATGTGTGTGATATGAATAGAACAACCCACCTCCTCGGTATAAATCAGGATAGTTGACTTGAAATGAATGTAGTCATGATGATTTACATCAGCTGAGACTCTGGCCTATTTTTTTGTAATTTGATAGAAGTTAGCCAAACGTTTACTTTTGAACAATATATTCTAAAGCAATGGGCGCGTCCGCAGGTTCGGCCGATCACGGCTCCCAGTGGCCGGGGTTCACTGCTCCAGGCCCATGGGAGCTGTTGGAAGCGGTGGCCAGTATGTCCCTCGGCCCGTGCCGCTTCCAGCAGCTCCCATGGGCCTGGAGCAGTGAACCATGGCCACTGGGAGCCGCGATCAGCCGAATCTGCGGACACAGCAGGTACACAAACCGGCCCGGTCTGCCAGGGGCTTTTCCTGCACAAGCGGCAGAACAAGTTTGGGAACCACTGCTGTAAATAATTCTGCCTATCACAATGTTTTCAACACATTTACTGCAATGTTATATCAGCTCCTATTTATGTTTCAGTCTTTGTCATATGAAAGAAGCACTGGAATGGTAAAACCTGATCTGTTCTTTGAATTATTGCAGTGTGCTTTACTACAGTGCTTCTACCCTTTTCAATAACCTGCAATTAAGCTAGCTAGCCATTTCACTTGCTCCTTTGTATGAAGCCTCAGTAAAATGTGAGCTGGGATGGGAAGGTTAACTAGTTAAAAGACAAGTTGTAGAAAGAGTAAAATACTTTGCTTCATTACACTTATTTACATAATTAATATTCTTATCATTTTTCCATATTTGTGTACAAGGATAAGGAAACTGATTCTGACAAGGATAGGAAATTGTCATTAATTATTAATCATGTTTATTATGGTAGTGTCCAATGACCAACCAAAAATAGAGCTACACTGTACTAGGCACTGTGGAACTCAGTAGCAGATACTTCCTCCCACAAAGAACTTACAATCTAAATACACAAGAAAGACAGGTTTGGGGAAGGAGTAGAACACTCAGAGTGAACTATGTACTTGTGGTAAATAACATGTTAGTTCCAGATTTTTGGGGGGAGGGGATTGCTTAAAGGGGATCAGCTAAATGGAAAGAAAAGGGAAGGGAAATGAGGGGACAGGGCTGGGAAGAAGACAGTATGTTGCACAGGTGTGGCGTGAAGCTGAGGTAAAGAGATTGTGATGGTGAGGGTTGGAACAAACAGCACAGAACAGAGAAAGTCAGAACTTTCTACAGTTGTGACTGATGTGCTCAAATTGCTTCAGGTGTACCATATTTTTAAGGTAAGCATAAATAGTGGTTGCTATATAACTACAACCAAGCAAACTAGAATTAACAGGTCAGGTAGATACTGAGTGTAAATTCCTTCTCTCTTATGGCAGTGTAAATCTGGAGTAATGCTTCTAAAGTTACTTGAGATTGTTAGCAGTATAACTGAAACAGCTCCTAGTTTTCAGATACTTAGCTGGAGAAATATTATTAATTATGGAATAATGTGCTGCAGATAAATGGCTTCTCCGTTCAGTCATTATTTTTATTTCCTAAGAGATCATGCCCTGGACTACTTCTACCATAATTAAACATTCTCATGGCTAGTACAATCTGTTTGAATTGTTTTATTTCTGTGTATCTATTTCAATCTCCCTTTGTACTGTACTGCAATGCTTGTTATCTTGAAAATTAACACAGTGGATTTTTTCTGACACTCTCTTCCTGGTATAATGAGAGTTGGGATAATGTTATGTTTTCCCTCCACACATTCCCTATTAAAAATGTACTTTTATTTTTTTCTCATTGTATATGTAGGAGAGTACACAAGAAGCTGGGAATGGGTTTTTTTATGTGCTTTTATTAAACTATTACAAAATATAATAACCCCGACCCCCATCTCTTCAAAAAAATCCAACCCAAACATAAAAACCTCTCATTCCAGGTAACTCACCAATTACCCAAGGCAGGTTTAAAGAGTTCAATTCATTTAGCTTAACAAAGGATGTTAAAGGCTGATGATTAGTCTGTTAGTACCTACATGGGGAAAAACTATTTGATAATAGACTCTTCAATCTAGCAGACAGAGGTATAACACAATCCAGTAGTTGGAAGTGGAAGCTAGACAAATTCAGATTGGAAATAAGGCATACATTCTTAACAGTGAGGGGGATTAAATCTTGGAACAATTTTCCCATAGTCATGGTGGATTCTCCATCACTTGGCAATTTTTAAATCACAATTGGATTTTTTTTAAATATATTTTTTCAGGGAAGTTCTATGGTGAGGTGAGACCACAAGGTGAGACCAGAAGATGATCACAATGTTCCCTTCTGATCTTGGCGATGAGCTCTGTAGTTTTCATATCACCAGTGTGATTAAATAGACAATACCCTGTAATTTTGAAACAAATTTTAAAAACTTTTATTCCCCTCATCTGAAATAACACTGTTAAAGCTAACAGTTTGGACTCAGTTTCTTTACTAACTTACTTGCTGAAGATGAGTGTGAGACATTAAGGCACAGTCCTGAGTAGCAGGGTGTTTTGTTATCATGTATTATTTACTATTGTACTGATAGCAAGCAGTGTTCTCAGCACTGGAAAAACATAAAGGAAGACATAGTTCTTGTCCCAAGGAGTTTACAGTTTAAGGTCCCAATCCTATAGGCAGCAGAATACATTCTTGAGGGGTGCAGAGTGTCCACTGATGTCTATAAGGTTTGATGCTAATGAGACATTCTGGATCTCCCAAGAGGGGCCCAGTAATTCACCATATGTCTACATGGGGATAAAACATCCTGTGGCTAGCCCAGATCAGCCAATTTGGGCTCGTGGGGCTCAGGCCCTGGCCCCAGTGATGGGTCAGGGTAAGGTTGCCAACTGTCTAATCGCACAAACCCAAACATCCTTGTCCTGCCCGGAGGTCACACCCCTGCTCAGCCCCTTCTCTGAGGCCTCGCCCCCCACACACTCCATCCCCTCTCCCTCCGTTGCTTGCTCTCCCCACCCTCACTGGGCAGGGGAAGGGAGTTGGGGTGCAGAAGGGGGTGTGGGCTTTGGGCTGGGGGTAGAGTCAAGGGGTTTGGAGTCTGGGAGGGGGCTTCGGGCTGAGCCTGGGGCAGTGGTTTGGAGTGCAGAGGGGGCGTGGGGTGCGGACTCTGTGAGTTTTGGTGTGGGAGGGGGCTTAGAGCTGGAGTGGAGGGTTGGGGTTCAGGATGCAGGCTGTGGGAGGAAGTTTGGGTGTGGGAAGGGGCTCAGCGCTGGGGCAAGGGTTTGGGGTGCAGGAGGGGGTGCAGGGTGTGGGCTCCTGGAGGAAGTTTGGGTATGGGAGGGGGCTCAGGGCTAGGGCAGTGGTTTAGGGTGTGGGTTCTGGGAGGGAGTTTGAATGTGGGAGTGGTCTCAGGGCTGGGGCAGGAGGTTGGGGTCCAGGAGGGGATGAGGGGTTCAGGCTCCAGCAGCGACTGGCATCTCTGGCTTCTAGGCTCGGGGGTGGCCAGGCGGCTCTGCATGCTGCCCCTGCCTGCAGGCACCGCCCCTGAAGCTCCCAAGGGCTGTGGTTCCCGGCCAATGTGAGCTGTGGAGCCAGTGTTCAGGTTGGGGTCAGTGCGCAAACACTCCCTGACCACCCCTATGCCTAGAAGCTGAATATGCTGGCTGCTTCCGTGAGCCACGCAGAGCCAGGGCAGGTAGGGAGCCTGCCTTAGACCTGCTGTGCCACAGACCTGACTTTGGCCTATTAAAATCTCCTGGATTGCCTTTAATAGTCACTGGGAGATTGAAGCTCATTCCGGGAGACTCCTGGCCAGTCTGGGAGCGTTGGCAACCTTAGCTCTGGGGCCTAAAAATTGCTGTGTAGAAATTCAGGATCAGGCTGGAGTCCAATCTCTGGGACCCTGTGAGCCTAAGTCTGAATGCTACATAGCAATTTTTAGCTCCACAGCCTGAGCCCTGTGAGCCTGAGTCAGCTGATCCAGACCAGCTGAGGCTATGCCCCGGGGCTTTTATTCTCATGTAGACGTAACTTCACAGGCTGAAGCTCTACTTTAAACTTAATGATCTGGGGTAGCATCTTTCAACCCAGCCCAAATAAGGGGCACTGTATAGCTGTGCTGCAGCAGGGACTGAATTGTGACACACAGGTATATCCCTATTTTCCCACTGATCCTGGTGGAAAAGTGAGCTGGGCTAGGTCTTTTCCTGGTTGCGCTTGTTCTACACTCCATGCAGGCATTGCTGGGGCCAGGGGAAGGCCAGGGACAAGGAGACCCCACTTATCTGAATGGAATGAGGGTGAAGAACAGTTAGTATTTGCAAAATCCTCCTGCACAGGTTCTGGCAATGCTGATGGCTCACACACCGGAGTAAGGAGGCGCCATACTCCCCCCTTTATGCCACTGTTTGACATGAAGCCGAACTCGCAGTTGAGCCCTATATAACACTGCAACCAAATACGAAATATGAGCTAAAGATTAGCCCTGCATGTAAGCAGTGTAACAGTGACCATTAGAGTCAGAGGAAATTGCCTCTGACGTGACAAAGTATTAACCATTGTATATCACAACTGAATCAGGTGATGGAGACCAGGAAATAAAGTTAAGTTTCTTACTAGCGATCCTGTGCACCAGACACTTATTGCAAGCAATGCTGCTTTATTTATTTATTTTTCATAAGTAAAGTGTTGGCTTGCAATATAATTAACAATACAAATAACTGCATGGACTTTCTAAAAGATCTAAACGAAACAAAAAGTAATGTTTAGGTCCCACTATCAAGTTTTTAAGTAAAAACTTGAAAAAATATCTGTTTCCCTGTTGCATTGTCTTTTGGTGGGCCCCCACCTTCCTGCCCCCTTAAAATAGGTTTTTGAAAAAGTTTATAGAAGATTTGTTTGAACGAAATCTGCTCCCTGGAAAGAACAATAGCTTGTAAATTACATGTGCTGTGTTAATCTCTTTTTATCTATAATTATACCAATGGATAGAACAATATCTGTGATACCTTTGATTCAGGAGATATCCCATTTCTTTCATGGATATTCTAATTGTCAACAGGTTTTTTATTTATTTTTTTGCTCATCTCTAATACTCTCTATCCCTCCTTGCTATACTTTAAGATAGTCAGGGTGTATAGACCTCTTTCTGTTCAGTGGTTGCATATGTACATGTACTGCAATTGTCTCTGTTGCTTCTAGTTTCTAATGCAGTGTAACTTCTCTGATGGGCAATTACTAGCGCAGTGTCTGGTTTTACTAGTAAAAGCCTCACAAAGGACATATTACAAACTTGGGCCTATATAGATAAACTTTCTGTAAACTTATGGTGGGTTTACATTGAATTTGATCTGAATCCAGGCAACATTTGGCAATTCCACCTGAGTTGCACTTTAGGTTTGCTTCAGAGTAACAGCCGTGTTAGTGCTATTAGTTCAAAATCCTCAAAATGACACTGGAGGGTGTGGGATTAGGAAGGTAAATGACATTCCAGGGTGCAAGCCAGACCAGTGAGGGGCCATGTCATGCCTGCCCTGCAATCTGAGGTGCCTCACAATGTTTTGCTGCTGTAGATCCCAACGTGGGCTCCTTACAATCAGCCAAACATCATGCAGGTCACACTCTGAGTGTCTGCGTATAGCCACGGCCCTGGTGCAGCAACTCTGACCCCAGCAGACTCTTAGCCACATTCTGGCTTCCAGCAGCCTTGGTTACTACTTGCATGGTGACCCAAACACATTTCCAGTCCTGGCTTTTCCTCCAAAAAAGTGTATTCTTCACTGGCCATCTCTCTTCCGGACAGTCCAGATATATTAGGTCTATTATCCCTTTAAGGGGATCAATATACAACAGTTTGCTACCATAAATGGAATTACCCACACAGTCAGTTTAAAGACAGCACTGGATTAGTTTTTAATTAAAGAGTAAAACTAGTTTATTTAACTACAAGGAGAGAGGTTTTAAGTGAGTACAAGTGTAAGGCATTAAAGTCAGAAACGGTTACAACAGAAATAAAGATAAAACAAATCTTAATACTAAACTTAACATACTAGACTTGTTTTAAGGTGAAATTCTTACTACAGGTTCCTGGTAACATTGCTGACCAAGTTTCAGGTCGGGATCTGCTCCCAAAGTCCAAAGGTTGTTTCTTTTGTCATCTTAGGTGAAATAGAAAGAGCTGGATAGGGAGAGATAACTTGGAGTATTTTTGCCCCTGTCTTTTATAGTTCAGTCACCCTTTGAAATGCATTTTCTTGAGGGTTAGGTCTCTTTTAATGGGAGAAACTGAAATAGTAAGGATTGCTGCTTATTTCTGGATTTAAACCAGCTCTTTCCATCCTTGCAAATGGTTTAACTTACTTGGGAAACCATCAACCTTGGACATATAATGTCCATTTCCAGTTCTTTGCAGTTAACTTCTTCATAGTATCTGAATGATCTGCTAGCACTTTTTGATATAAAAATAACAGCCTCTTCTCACTTAGTGTCAATACTGTATGTAGTGTTACTGAGATTACTTTATCCTACTTGGGCATTTTAGTCTCTTAAAAAGCGATGTGTGAATCTAAATTAGTTATATGCTCTGAGAGACTGAGCAAATGTACTAGACTATGATATGGAAGCTTAAATTCATAACTTTGCTAGACACTAAAATTTGTACTGAATAGAGACACTAGATTTATGGCTTATTACAACAATCTATAACCACCTAACTCCACTCCCATTTCATCTTTTTTCCTACTTCCCCCCTCTGACTGGAGAGGTGTTAACTGGTCAATTCACCTTGACTGTTCCCTTGAAATACATGTTAACTACTTATGCTAAGTAAACTGTTTCACCTTATATTTAGCTGTGACACTGAGTTCCTTTTCCAGACGCAAAGAAAAGCTCTGTGTAAGTTTGAACGCTTGTCTCTCTCACCAATAGAAGTTGGTCCAATACAAGATAGTACCTCACCCACCTTGTCTCTCTGGACTATGATATATATTCTTGTCTACCCCTCCCCCCTTAGCAAAGTACTTAAGCACCTGCCTATCTTTAATCATGTGAGTAGTTCTGTTGAAGACAATGGAACTACCCATATGCTTAAAGTTAGCCACATGCTTGACTAATGTAGTTAATGGATAATTCTGTGCATTTGCAGTGTTATCTATTTTGTTGATAATTTGTGATATTTTATTTTGCTCTAATAATAGAGAACTTTGCTAAAAATTTATAGAAATTGTAGGGAATCCTAAAATACCAGGTGAGCTAGAATAATATTTTCCACTTCAGTACATGGGACTGCAAAAGTCTTTTTAAAAATAAACTCTGGTTTGTTTGCCCTTCATTTTGCAAAGAGTTTAACGTTTGGAAGGTAGAAAAGTTCTTGTGTCCCTGACTGGTATGTTGATATGGCAAAAATTGCTTCATGTCATTAATCTTATACATAAGATAATGATAACACTGACAAATTCCACATGATATGGGAAACACTTATCCTTAAAGGGAGACAGGTATGAAAATGAGAGGTTCACAAGATATTTTAGGAAGTGATAAGTGTCGGAAGGTGATGTAGCAGTCCAAGACTTTGATTTTCTACAGTGTGTGTTATTTATCCACAGATTGTTATTCTTATATTTAGCTTTGTATCATTGTTTTTATATTTAAATACTTTAAAATAGTTTCTAAAAATCTCCCCTACACACACACAGAACAGTAAGACAGGATGACACATTCTACTCAGTTTGTCATTTCACATCTCAGCATATTTCATAACAGATCGTGCCTAACAGTTTGATCTGATATGTCAAATTGCACTCTTTTCTGGGTTATTTTTTTTTAAATATTCTGGAAACCATAATTAAAGCAAACACAGTTTTGAGGAAATGTATAATGCATAGTAATTATAAAAGGATTCAGGTTTGACTATTCACAGCTAGAATGGTGAATAATGTGGTTCTTTTTTTCTGCTATTGGTGGGGAGAGTATTCTCCCCACCAGGAGCTCTGTTCCCCCACACTCTACAGCAGGGGGGTTGTTTTCCCCCTCCCTCCTCATTCCCTGCTCTCCACCATTCCAGGGTCTGTCTTTCTCATTTACCCACCCCCAGTCTTGCCCCCTGCCAACTGCCTTTCTTCCCTCAGAATTGGAAGGGGCAGGCACAGGCTGGTGGTCCCATCTCTCTTCCCTCACCATGGAGCAGACATTGAGAAGGGAGGAAAGTGTTAAGGAAACTTGCTTTCCTGTGCCTGCTGACTGAGCACTATCCCACGGTTGTTAGATCGCTCCAAGTAGGGAATGCAATTAGTTCTATTCAGGGTAGGGTATTAATGGGTGACATGTTTATTTTTTTATTTGATCTATAGATAATGCAGAGGCACTGGAACCTGAGGCTGTGCTAATCAGGTGGCAGGGGCTCTACGTGTCCCTCATTTCAGTTTTCCAAATGCATTACATACATAGAAAGAGAAATGCCATCAAGCTGAGTAAGGCCTTTGCAAGCTTAGTCAAGTACAAGAGAACTCTGCACAACAGTTTAGAGGAGACAGAAATTGAAGAGGAACAGTATATGCACTCAAAATGAGAGGTGGACTTTTGGCAGACAGAATGTAATTAGCCATGCTAGAATTAACATTATTATCTACCACACTTAGAAAATAACAACACCACTCTCTCAAAAAGAGAGTTCCGCTACTGTTTTCATTAAATTAGTAGCATCCAGTCACAGAGATTCCAAGAACCTGAATACTATTGTACCTGCTCACATGTGTGCTTCTCAAATAATTCAGGGTTTTGTGTGTTTGTGTATAAAAAGCAAGGCATTACATCAGAGAGGAGATGCTCCTGAACCTGTTTTGGAAATGTTCTTTAGGATTTATCTTATCTAATCTTTCTACCAATACCTAATTCTTGTATTGTGGTCAGGAAGAGGGCTCTTTTCCCTGGCTAGTGGGCAACTCCAACCTTGGCATCAGCCATCGAGAGCCATATATACCTTTCTTTTTAAAAATATACAATTTCTTTTTGTTCTACATGATCTACATCACTCCAGGTAACCACTCTGAAAGGCAAGGACCATATCTTCTCTGTTTTTGTACATCACCAAGTACAGGTGGCCCTAATCCTGGTTGGGACCTCTGGATATATCCTAATATGAATCATAATAATTATAGGACTCACAGTTAATGAATCTAGGTATGAGCAAATTAGTTCCAATAGAATGCAAAATATCTCAGTATGTTACTCCTTCCTCAATCCTGAGTCACTTTTTAAGACACAAAAAAATGTATTTCACATTTCTCTCTCAGAAGTGATAGATCACACTCTGGTCTCTTCTTCCTCCTCCATGATACTTCAATAGGATCTACTGTTCATAGGTCTGCAATGCTCCTAAACTGCTCCTTTAGCCTCAACTCCTCATGAATCTTCTCCCTTCTCCTTTGTTATAAAGTCCTCCACCAAGTGCTCTTCAAGCTACTGCTGAAATAAAATATAGAGCATTCTGGGGGCACAGTGTGCTCTGTGATTCCAGAGAGCATAGTTAAAACTAAAGAGCACCAGGACTTGAAAGAAGTTACTTGAGCTCATCAAGTTAAATGTCACTTCTTCCTGCTGCTATAGCCTCTTCCTTGAAATCATTGAATTTGTTCATTTCTAGCAATAACATCCTATATGGTATGTGAATTTCACGGGAAAAGAAATTTGCCTGATATCAGTCTGATTTTCTCTGGCTATTTTATTTTCAGTAATTTCAAGTGAAACATGAAACAGTACCTGTAAAAATAACATCCAGCCAAACACAGTAAGGCAGTTAAGTTGCAGTGAAAAGCCTCTCGCATATAAATCTTAATAATTTTTCCAATTATGTTTGCTACATTTTGAATGAGGCTGAAACATCCAAGCAGAATATCAAACATGATAGATGATATTTTATCACTGTGAATATGCTGAAATGCGTAGGATGGTGGTCATTAAATTGTGATGCCTCTCTTGCACAATAAAAATAAAGAACATAATGAACCATGAGCTGAGGGAGATGCATTGTAAAGTGGGCCATTCATCTTCAGCATGCATCACCTGAATATGGCCTGTTAGCTAGCTGTGCCTTTGCTGTCATAAGACAGAAATGTACTAAAGTTCCCTTGTAGTACTTTGTCCTTTTGGCTCTCTGGCGTTGTGAGTAGGAATTATGTTTCAATCCTTTGTAATGGAGGTGAATGTCACATTTTGGGGTGCAATTCAGACCAATGAGAGATTGTGTTACCACTTGTACTGTAACCCTGAATGCCTCAAAATGCTCTGTTGCTGCCGTGCCCTGTCTGGATGCCCACAGCCGGCATGCACTGAGTGTCTGTGTGTTGAGCCTCCTTAGTTCAGCAACTCTGACTCCAGCAGCCTGCTTGTTTCACCACTGCCACACTCTGGTCTCCACCAGCCTTGTTTACTATTAGCCAAATGACCCACAACACATACCCCACACCTGAATTTCCTCGAAACCATCTGCCCTGAAATGTTTAGCCGTTTCCTAGAACATCCAGAGGAGTAATAAGGTCCATTGTTCCCTTAAAGAGACAAAAGCACAGCAGCTTGTTGCCTGATTTGGAGTTCACAATCACTTCAATTCAGAAACAGCACTGGGTTGGTTTAGATTAAAAATAAAACAAGTTTATTAACAAAAGAGAGGTTTTAAGTGAGTTCATGTATCAGGGATACAGTCAGAAATGGTTATGAACAAATAAAAGTGAAAAACGCTTTCTAGTGAGTAATACTAAACAAAGCTACAGTTTTGGTTCAAGGTAGAATTCTTACCATACTTCTTCCAACAAGATGATGGACCTTCCCTTTGGTCAGGATCTCCCACGAAGTTCAGAGTGCTCAGTTCCTTTGTCGTCTTAGGTGAAAGATAACTTAGGGTTCTTTGCACCTATCTTTTGTAGTCCACAGAACTTTTGAAATGTATCCTTCTCAAAGTCCAGTGCCCCTTCTGTGAGGAAAGGGAGCAATTGCCCATGGACCTGGGCAATTTAAAAGGGCCCGTGGGCTGCCACTGCTACAGTGGTAGAGGCGGACGGGAGCCCTGGGCCCTTTTAAATTGCCCAGGTGGGCCACAGGGCTCCTAGGCATGCACGGGGTCATGGTCACTCCAGGCCCCATGCTTTTGGGGGGCCCACAGGCCAGCGCAGTAGGCCAGCATGGTAGGTCCCAGAAGTGACTGATTCGTCACTTCTGCCCCAGGCCCTGCACTCCCCTAAGGATGGCCCAGGTGCCCGGAATTGATGTAGATAGGCCTGTGACAATTGCACCTGGATGGAGGTGTTGGCCTTTCCTGTGTCTGGAAAAAAAAAAACTGTTTACCCACTTCCTAGACTTGTCTTGTTCAAAGACAGTTTAGTCTCACATTTCCTTCAGATTTGTACAGTTCTTTAGGTGTTTACCATACATGCACCACACAAGAATATTAATGATCAGTATGTTATTTGTTTTTTAATGATACCTTACATGACACCTATTTGATACAGATTATGACATAAATGAGTTCGGGTACGCTGAACTAGTCAGGCCAGCTGAAGCTTACTACCTAATACCAGTGAGCCCCTTGCCCTCTGGCACTGGGATTCTGTAAGGGTCACAGCGAATTTCCTAATATTTAGGATTCCTGGCTCAGTAGTGAGGAGACTGAGTTGTGCCCAAGGGAATCAGTTCCAGCTAAATCCTGTGTCAGCAGTAGTGGCACTGTGCTATTGTGCATGGCTTTCTCAGTTAAGTAGACTGCAGCACTCATGGAAGATAATATGCTTATCGCAGTCGCATATTTCTTAGCAATGGTGTGGAGTCAGAAAGGAAAGACAGAAGAAAGCTGGCTATTAAATGTAAATAATAGAGGAGAATTGAATATAAGACATACTGTAAATCAAATATGAATAATCATAAGTCACTACCAATGTATATATTTGCTTATTTGTTAACTCAATTTTCTAAATGAAGCTGCTTGCATTCAAGGATGCAGTTCACATTCTACAGCTTTGATCACACTTATCTCTTACCAATTAAATTAACAGTGTCCTACTTCTTTGCTTCCAATTACTCTGAAACTTTTCGTATTACAGGGAAGCATGTTTACATCGTACCTCATGGGATAGTTTATCTTATCCAATCACAGAAAAGTAGAATAGTCCTACCAGTATGTTAGAGGATTTTCTCCCCACAGAGTTGTACTGACTTAAGCATTGATTATGTGGGTACCCTTATGCTTGGCATATATTTGGAAAGTGTATTGTTTGAGACTACATACATTTTGAATCAAATTACATAGGGTCAGTTGCAGAGTTCCAAAATGAACTTGCATGAGCTGGTAGGTCATGCTGTACTTTTTTATTCTGCTTTATTTTTCCATCTCTTGGGAGTGCTGCCCATATGTGAATTGCAAGGTGGACATGGCTAAGAACCGTATCTTATATATATTGTTGTAAATCTAGTATACTTCCATTTGACTAATGTGGAGGTGCTCTATCATAATTACTGATACTCTGTCTGGATCTGTCTGGGTAGCAGACTTGACTTCAAGAAGAGAACCCCCTTTCTAATAGTCCCCTAACAGTTGTTCTGAGATGATGCCAGTGTGAGTAAGCTTAATGGCTCTAATGCTTAATGCCACTCTCCCAGGCAATGTTATGCTCAGAACATAAACACAAAGAAGTTTGAATAAAAACATTAAACTGTTGCTGGAAGATTGCAATCTAACACTACTTTATTTCTTAAAATTCAGAACCTTAATACACAAGAACCCCAAAACAGCAAAAGACCAAAGCAGGCTCCCTAAAATCAGAGGCACAACTCAACCCATCTTGCTCTAGGCTGTCTGTCTGCAGACTGACTCTGATCACATGGTTTCCTAAATAACCCTAGCCTGCAAACAGGACCAGGAAACCTCCTACAAATTAAAGTGAGCTTGTAATATTTAACAGTTTTCCATATACTACTAGCAGCGCACCCACACACACATACATGCAAAAGGGATTCAAAATATGAAAGATTCTTACACTCGGGAGGATCTGAAGTTGTTAGGGGAAGGTAAATTGTTTTTGTTCTGTTCTTGTAACTGAAGGGGAAAGCCTCTATAACTTAGCTTGGAAGGAGGCATGAGATTAGATGAGACTAAATATGCCTGTAGGCTGTTTGTTGTTTGAAAATCATATTTCTTCACTGATAGTTTATTCCAACTGGTAGATGATTATAATAAAACCCTTTGTTTTAAGAAAGCTGTTGATTAATAATGCTGGTCACAGATTCCCAAAGGGAAGAAGTATAGGTATCCAAAACCCATCTGAGTTTGCAGAGTTAGAAGCAGTTTGTGTAGGGGGCAGTGTCCCTGTCTAAATGTGGAAGAATCAGAAGATTCCACCCCAGTACAGGTAAAGGCAGATGGCCTATCACTTGAGTCATGCATTCCACACAGGATGACTAGATAGCAAGTGTGAAAAATCGGGATGTGGGACAATGGGTAATTGGCATATAAGAAAAAGCTCCCAATATTGGGACAGTCCTTTTAAAATTGAGACATCTTGTCACCCTAATTCCAAGACCTGAAAGGGGTTGTTCCTGTAACTGTAGCATTCCGTTCCTTTCATTTCATCTACTTGGAATTTACACCGGTGCCATGCAGATCAGAATCTGACTCAGATCTCTGCAGGTCTGTTTGATCATGTCCATTTCCTTTTTCTGCTGATTTTTCACAGAATAAAATAAAGGGGAGTGGAGTGAAGAAAGCAGTGTGCAATAGGGAGGAGATCTAACCAAGGAGTAGTGGGGTGGAAGAAGACTGGAAGGAAGCATCAGCGAATAGAAGATAGGAAGAGGAAGTGAAGGGAGAAAAAGGAAGAAAATGGAGAAGAAAATAGAGGGTGGAGGGAGGAGTCACTGAAGATTGGGGAAATGGAGGAAGATTAAACTGTTAAGAGAAACAGAAATAGATAAAGATGAGAGAAATAGCAGGAAAAGACGGGAAAGAGACACAACAGAGTTCTATCTATGTTTTTCTTAAGTCACCCTGTCAAGAACAATGAATGTAGGGCATACTTACAGGATGGGGGAATCTATCCTGGGAAGCAGTGAAACTGAAAAAAATATTTGGGGTTGTGGTGGATAATCAGCTAAATGAGAGCCCCCAATGTGATGCTGGCTAAAAGAGCTAATATAATCCTGGGATGCATCAACCGGGAAATCTCGAGTAGGAGTAGAGAGGTCATTTTACCTCTGTATTTGGCATTGGTGTGACTGGTGCTGGAATATTGTGTCCAGTTCTGGTGCCCACAGTTCAAGAAGGATATTGATAAACTGGAGAGGGTTCAGAGAAGAGCCACAAGAATGATTAAAGGGTTAGAAAACATGCCTTACAGTGAAAAAGAGATAAGGTGGGTGAGGTAATATCTTTTATTGCCCCAGTTTCTGTTGGTGAGAGAGCTATTTAGCTTAATAAAGATAATGTTAAGGCATGACTTGATCACAGTCTATAAGTAGCTACATGGGTAACAAATACTCAATAATGGGTTCTTCAGTCTAGCAGAGAAAGATATATAACATGATCTAATGGCTGTTAGTTGAAGCTAGACAAATTCAAACTGTAAATATGGCATAAATGTTTAATGATGAGACTAATTAACCATTGGAACAATTTACCAAGGGGTTGTGGTGGATTCTCCATAACTGACAATTTTTAAATCAAGATTGGATTCTTTTTCTAAAATATCTGCTCTAGGAATTATTTTGGGAAAGTTCTGTTGCCTGTGTTATACAGGAGATCAGACTAGCTTATCACAGTGGCCCATTCTGGCCATGGAATTTATGTTTGTAGTTAAGCGCTCTACACAGTTTATACCAAATATATAGCAAGAGTAGTGTTATTTCCTTTTTCACTAATCTGGTGGTCACTTACTTTGGGAAACTGCCATACACATGGAACTTGAGCCCAACTTCATTCTTTCTCTTTCCTTACTCTCCACCCTTACCGCAGCCTCAATATTTACCTTTTACCTTAATGTGAGGATCTGGGCCCCTTCTGTCAAGGTCAGGTTTATGTAGCCAGTTCATACTATTTCAGATGCGGAACCAGGCTGGTCAGATAGACTGATTGCCTAAGGGGTTGCTCTCGCAGTCCCTAATTCTAAGAATGACACACACGTGATGTTCTAATAACAAGGATTGGAAAGGAGGAGAAATGTAAATCCAGGGTCTTTAAGAGGTTATGATTATGCGAAAATTAAAGTAAGTATGTCCTTCTAGGACATAAGTACAGATTATATGTTTAGAATTTAGGATCATAAGAACCATGAAGATGAATGTACAATTGAAAGCATCTTACAATTTAAAGCATCTGAATTTCATTTACTATTCATACTTCTCATCCATTACTTGTTTATTTACAATTTGTCACTGTACTCTGATAGTGCTTGTTTGGATATTCTGAGACATTTGCAAACATATGAGTTGTAAGTTTTTGTTGTGTTTCTTTTTGGAAAGCAGGATGAAAGCTACAAAATATAACTTAAAACAAAGAGATTAAATGGTAATTGTTTTTCTTAAGGACAAAAGGGCAGTCAATTGGAGTTAAGCACTTTTTATGCTTTGATAAATCCTTCCCTAAAAACTTGAGATGCCATTTGTACAATCCAACTCTTTTCTGTGAATCAGTCAGAAAAAGCAATACTGTGATCATTGTAAAAATTCTTCACATTTACCATTTGAAAATAATTAACTTTCTGAGGTATAGGGAATACCATGGTAATACTAATTGCTTTCAAAAAGTAAATGTCAACATTGGTAATATAGTATAAGGTCATATAGGAGGAGAAGCTTGTCTCTCAGTGCTCCACCTCCCTGCACCCTGATCTGTGTGTGTCCAAAAGGCGAGATTGATAATTTCCAGAGATACTATAAGTGACTATAAAAGGCATGAAATGTGCCGAATAAATTTCTTGACTTTCCCCCAAAAAACTGCCCTGCTGTACTATCCAAGCCAAATTGCTTCTCTCCGTGCAGTGCAAGGAAACACGCAGACTAATATATATTTTTTTTTTTTGGCAAGGATTGCCTTAGGAACCTAAGGGGTTTGGGGCGCCTAATTGTCTCAGGCTCCTGTAGGAAACCCCAGTCTTTGTTTTTTTTTTTTTAATAACATAGGTGTGCTTGTCACTGTGCAAATACACAAACACACACACACTTCTTGCCCAAGGAGTTTACATTCCAAAGGCCTATCTTGTAAGATGCTGAACACCCTCAACTTCCATTAACTCACAAGAGGTGCTCAGCTCGAAGGATTGGGCTTACAACCTGACCCAGATATACAGAACAATCATACATTCCAAACATGCTGTAGGTCTAGTCTTATATATACACATATAGTATATATTTATATATACTTTCATTTGGGTGGATTATTGCTGGAAAGCTCAGTGGAAGAGCCTTAATGATTTATTAAATTCAATATAGACTCCTATCCTTAATAAAAATTTTCCCATTAGACTATTTCATTAATTAGCATCACATCACACTGACATTTCACACCTGTCAACAAATCTCACATGCCATGAGTATTATGAACCATTTCTACTGATCATGATCAAATGCTCCTTCAGAGCTTAACCCATACTTGTCTCTTTGGGCTAAACATCAGACTAGAAATCTCATGGGAATTGACTTTCTGACATGATTGCTGGCATTTCCCTATTCTGACTCTGTTGTAAATATTGCAAAAACAACTTTTCACATGGTATTTCTGTATTGCAATGGGGTATGATTCCCACTAAGTTCAGTAGGCTTTGGAGCAAGCCCTCGGTCTAAGCTGTAGGATAATGGCATGGGAGGAAGAGGAGAGGAACAGAGAAAGGAGGTAAATTGGCTTTTTCAAAATTCTAGGAAAGGGATAGTTGAAGTTTTTGGTGAATGTCAAGGTCAACTGTTGTGATCCAAACTGGTTTGTCTATCCCTAGTTGTTAGCCAATATATTGCAATTTGTTATTGGTGTTACCTGGCCTCACATACTCTAAAAATAAAACGTTCAAAAATTGCCCCTGATTTGCATTTCTTTGAAAAAATTGGCTTAGGTGTGCTATCATAGGGCTGTTATTTTAGCAAAGCAAATTTCGGATTTTCAAGCAAACAGCCAGCTGACAAAATGTGACAGAACTTCTCCACAATACTTGTTTATGACTTAATGTATAGTTGTTGCCATTATTATTCAATAACTAACATTAATTATTTTTTGCCATGGATCATTCTTTAAAAAAAAGTTATATAGCACCTAGAAATATTTCTTTTTAAAAAATCACATAGGGCCATATTTTAAAACTCTTAGTCACTCTGAAATGTGCCTTACTCCATGAATGAGCCCATTTACTTCTATGGACCACTCTTAGAGTAATGTACTTGTCACGCTGTCTGGAGAAGCTCACAACTGTATGTGCCAATCTCCAGACAGACTGTCAAGAAACAGGGCACAAACCCCAAAGTGGTTGTGTATTCTTTACTTAGATTTCACCAACCAAGTAACAAATGTGAACTCGGCAGGCACTATAACAGCCTTAATAGGGAGCCACAGGCAGTCCCTTGGGTACTCTGATCTATCTTGCCACCCAGGCAAACCTGTCTCTGTGATAGATGGTTCCGTACACCAAAAATCACAAATATATTCAGGTTATAGCCAGTCCCAAAGGACCAGTTACTTACTGCAGGTCAACTGTATTCAGACCTCAAACCAAAGAAACACTTGTAGCCAATCTTGTAACAAACTAACTAAAGGTTTATTAATTAGGAAAAAAGATTAAAGCAGGTAAACATATACACACAATATTATGTTCAAAAGATAATAGAATCTTCTATAATAAGCCAGCTATTTTGTCCTTTAGGGCTAACACAAGCCAACCAGCTTGGGGATTTTTTGATTATGTTTAGGAATCTTTGCCCCTCACAGTCCAGACAGAATAAAGATGCCAATTTCTCATTAATAGGCATTTTTATTCTTTTCCCCCAGCATTCAAGCTGTAATGGGATGCAGGCTTATGCAGGTACCCTCTTTAGAGGTGTAGGTAAAGCAATCAACAAAGGCTTTTGTCCACAATGGCTTGTCTGATGTCTGTAGACCTTCTTTTGTTAGGGAGAAAAGAACATCCTTTGTGGTAAACTAGCATTTCACACTTGGTAATGATTTTGGCCTCACTGTGGGGAATTTAAAGTCTTTGCAAATATTTTTATAGTTACAGAGCAAACATTTAACCATTATCTTATAAGGTAGAATACAGATATTATAAGTAGGATAAATACACAAGATATCCTACAAGAATTCCATAAAATCTAAACACATTCTTATAACTCTAATATCTATTTCAACAAGACTAACACACGGGTGAATCAGACTGGTTTCCAGCTATGCATTTGTCAATGTTCAGTGAGGCTTAAGGACCTTGGCATGAGCTGGCATCTGATCTGTCAGCATCACAATACTATTCAACAGCAAGAAGGATTTCAAATTCTGGCTCAAAATTTCTGTCGTACAATCTTTAAAAAAAAAATACTCCCCAACAGTTCTTTCATCAGTTATTATCAGAATGGTTGGTCTTCCAGAGCCATTCTCTGTTCCAGAATAATGCACAAATAAATAGATCATTTGTTAGTAAACTATTATGGAAGTTAACTTCTGTAACCATAGAGTTCAATTAATCAGCAGTGAGATGGGTTTTGAATGACTGACTACATGCATGTCAATAGAGGTCTTTCATCTGAATATGCATACCACTTTCCCAGGGCCTCACATCCCTGCTTAACATCGTGTTTCTGAAATGCAGTAGTTTCTTTCTTCTCTGTTCATATATCTACTCCCATAGCTAATACAGTATTTCTTCGTGTTCATGGGAATGTTTCTATGTCAGGACAGCTCTAAGTCTATCTTTACTAGCATGAGTGTAAAATGTGGGTGTCAAATGATGGATAGGATAACTAAGCATGACTTGAGAGTTTCAAATGCATCTTGACAATCCTTTCAACTTTGCCATTTCATGTCTATCCATTTGAGACTTTTTGATAGTTCAACAGTGACTGAAAATTAGAAATGTCCAGGTGCTGCCAACCCACTACTTCTAAAAACTGATACAACTATTTCAGATTTCTAGGCAGTAAGGCTGTAACTACTATTCACACAGACACACAAATGTCCTCAGATAGTGTTAATGAGTGTTCTATCATTCAAGTCAGTGAAGTTAAACTGATTTATACCAACCAAAGAGCCAGACCTTTAAAAAATTCATGAATATCTCTGAATTTGTTCAGAGGAAAATTGTACTCTGAAATCTTCATTAGTAAACACAACTTTTATAACAAAATGATGGTATCTTCCGCATGGATAAAATCATGAATTTGTTTTTCATTGGTAATTATGACAGCTTTCTGCTGCTTAAAATGTTTGTTTGTTTTTTAAAAAATTAAATGTGCAAGAATAAATCAATGTTTTCCTGTATTGCTTATTTATATACCACATTATACACTTTAGCCTGTATCCAAACTCATCCCTTCTTTCAGACTGATGTAAAACAGTAGTCCTGACCACTTATAGTCATTGGATGTCCCATGGCTCTTGCCAGAAGAGAAAAGGTGTACAGTTTCAGTTGGCTACACTATAGTTCTTGACATTCTTTGGTTGAAAAGTGGTTGAGACAGATATGGCAATTTCCTCCATATCCTTGGGAAACCTTATAGGATTAAGTTGAAGTATCTTTGGCATCCATTGTATTAAATTCAAAGTTTATGTATTGTGGTGGGCCATGACTGTATGTAAACTCTGTATCAGTAGTGGGGAGATGTGATGTGAGGCCTGGGAGTTCAAATGAGTATACTGAAAATGTGCCAGACAAGAATGGACTTTTCGGACTATAAGTGTGAGGTGGATTTCCCGGGAAATATCTAGGAAAAGGTTAATGCAAATCATCCTCCAGTTATACAGAAACCTAGCCTTTTGATGCTATGCCCTGAGGAGTGGGTTATTGCCTGCTGATTACCTGTTCACCGAGCCTGGAGAGCAAAGGCCTGAGCTGCATAAAGAAATGGCTGAACTAACTGTGTTCTGGCTCTGAATATGAGACAGTTTGGACTTTGTAACCATGGGGGAAACCCAGTTATGGGTTTTGAAAGACAGACACCTATCAGAGCCTGAGGATGGAGTTGGGGTGACCTCTCGTAAGCTTTTTAGAATGTGTGTAGGCTCTTCTATTGTTTTTTAATGTTTTCTCTGTAGTGCTTTCACCATAAGAATTAATGTGCTTGCTTAGAAGTAGCTGTGTGTAACTTATAACTGCTGGCAATACACTGGTCATAGCCTCTGGAGAGAAAGCAAAGCATAGATTCTGATCTTCTAGGCACTCTGGTTTGCTGGGGATATCACAGTGTAGGCAGGGAACCAGAGGTGCTGGAACATTTTTTATAGTGGGGGTGCTGAGAGCCATTGAGCCAAACTGTAAACCCTGTATATAATGGAAACTACTTCAAGCTACGGGGTGCTGCAGAACTTCTCTCGCACCTCTAGTTCCAATACCTAGACAAGGAACTGTTCAGCCTTAAAAGTCTTCCTGTTGGGACAGGGTGAAATGTGTGTCTCTGGCCAACAGAGGTGATGGCTAGGAGCTGGAAGCATAAGAGTAGGTGCTCTTGGTGGCCACAGAGGGGGGGAATACAGGTGAAGTTTCCCTGAACTGTGACAGTGGTGTAATATTGCTGTACTCTTTGAAGATGTGCCATGTTCCTTTTTACAGCAAGATTCCATGCTTTTGTGTCTATGTGTTTTCTGCCTCTGCCACTTAATGGCAACTCTTTGTTCTTACATAGAAAATTTTCTATAAGGACCTCAAATCATTTTACAAAGGTGCGGCAAGTATTATTATATATCAGGGAACAGAAGTACACAGAGCTTAGGTAACCTGTCTAAGATCACATAGAAAGTGAGCAACAGCATTGGGAATAGACACTGGTCTCCTTAGTCATGACTCTCCAATATAATAAGTTGATCATGCTGTCTCCCTAGCATCATAAATACACATTTTTGTGGGAGGAACTCAAATTAGGAATTAGTGCATTTGATCTTTAATTCCGTCACCTTGATTTCCTTTTGTTCAAATGTTTGTAGTTGAAACTTTGTGACTTAACAGATGCGGGTGATTCTAGACCTCAATTTGCAATTCTGCTTCAACCCATACTTGAACTCAACTGCAGATGTAAATGTCAATGACTGTGCATAATAGTTCCATTAAAAGGACAGTAGGGAATTGATCCTCCACTCCCCATCCCTTCTATCTTCTTCTGTACCAGTGACAGGATTGCTAAACCAGCTACTATATTTGGGATGTACAATTAATGAACTGAATAGAAAAACAGAGCTTTTAATTCCAGGATTTGAATTTATATTTTGATATATGTATGTAACCCTTCTGCCTGTCTGAGTTAGCAGCAACAAGGGCCAGGTTCAGTATTTAGGGGTTCTGTTTCAATAACACAATGCAAAACCGGCTTGAGCCCCCACCCAGTGACCTGGGACAATTACATACCACCACCACCACCCCCCGGCGCCTCTAAGAGGCAATACTTTCCCTCTCAAAAGTACGGAGTCTGAGTGTAGCAAAATCCTTTTAATAAAGGAGGGAAACAATGCGGCATTATGTTGGGGAAACACCACAAACAGGATTCACAAGACAGACCATGAGCAAAAGACCCCCCCCCAAGTAAGTTTGGCAGTGTCCTTTTTCCCTCAGGGTCTTAAGTCCAGCAACCCCAAAAAATCACCCAAAATCCAAAAGTCTCTTGAGTCCATCAACCCAAAAATCACCCAAAAGTCCAACAACCCAAAGTCTCTGTCCCTGGTCAGTACAGACCTAGAGTTCAAAAGTTTTACTCCCAGCCTGGGTGGAAATGCAATACCCCCTCAGTTCTCAGTAATTTTAGCTCTTTAGTGATTTCAGCTTATAGTAGGGGAGCCCTAGTGCTGGTGCACCATTGGCCCAAAGTGAATTTAGCATAGCAGCCTGTAACTAGACTTTTAATGGAATTAAAATTAGCTCTGCTATTTAACAGTGGAGAGAGGAGGTAGTGTAATTGGTGTTTCAGGCCCTCAAAAGGGGCCCATACCACCAGGTATAAATACCTGTCCCCAGCCTCTCTCAATTCACTGGGTTTTGGAACCCATGTCCCTGTGTAGCAAGTGCTACTTAGTTGATGGTGAGTCCCTCCATCATAAAATGCCAAGTACAGTTCTACTCCCGTTGATTCACATAATCAGGGTAATAACACTTTATTCTTCCTGCCCCAATAACAGAGAAACTGGGTATCCCACAGCAGTCAAAGTGACCATTTGGGCTGCCGTGGGCTCAGGCTAGGTGGGGTGGGTGTGCCTATGCAAACAAGATCAGCCCCTGAAGTTCTTTTTCACAACTCGCCACAATTCCTCACCAGATGTCAGGGTAGAGCTCTTCCTGACTCTGCTTACATGTAAAATCTATGCTGATGTGCCTTTCAAGACCATTTGAAGATGGCAAGTGAAATAACTTAGCTATTGGACCAGATTTTCAACAGGTATCAACTAGAGTAGCTCCATTGCTAACAGAACCACAATGGTTTACACCAGCTGAGAATCTGTTTCAATATATTTCCCTTAACTTTTTGTAGACCCGTCCTCCCCCCGCAGTCAATTTCTTACTGTTGTATCTGTGTGTCTTAGGTAGTCATACATAGCCAACAACAATGAATGGACACCTTATTACAGATGACCAAAAATCCTTTGTGAGTTGATGCCCCCCCTCTAGTTAGTGGCATTAGCTCATTTTCATTTTTGTATGGCCACAATAGGTAAGGTAAACCAACAGTTGAACCAATACATGGATTTCCCCCCCTCCCATCATGTATTTGTTCCACTAAATTTGTCAGTGATTTCTTGATATCTTTATAAAGAGAGGCTGACAAAGTTACAAGGACAATTTCACCTAATTCTTGCACATTATTTTAAGTTCTCATCCCATTCTTGGGAAGTACTAGGCAGAACATTTTATAAAATGAAAAGTATCCTATGTTCAGTGATTCATGGGCAATGACATATGGGAGCAGGAAAAGTGAATATAGTTGGTAGTAGCCTAATACTTTGCCTACTGTAGTGACAAGTAAATTAAACGCAAGTGCTTACTTTATTACTGTTTTTCAACAGTTTCAAACAGTGATATTTTTTCTTATTAGAAGACTCCAATGTCACTTGTTTCACTGCCAGATCTTGAAACTGATCAATCACTTTCTTAATAGTTTTATCTACACTAATTCACTACTTCTGTGAACGCTTCCTGTATAAGAGCTGGATGAATACAGTAAATAATTATCTCTGATTATTATTTTATTTTTTTATATGAATTCATTTCAGATGTCTCCAGCCACATACTATATTTTACTGTAAGTTTTTTAGGTAGGAGTGTTCTCAGAAACAAGGAATTTTAAGTGAATGCTGGAGTCCTTGAAAAGTATTTGCAGAAAAAGGATTGTGAATTCGTAATAGTGAGCATCCGCCCCTGAAAGGTATTCCTAACAGTTGCCTTCTTTCAATCAGAAAACAAAAACAAACCATGTGACCTATGCATCTAGTCAAAACAGTTCAAAAATCAAATACTAGAAATAAATTGTAGGCCAAAAATTCTTCACAGAAAATATGTATTAAATAACTTAGAATAACATATTATTTCTAGTGTGTTAAAATACAAACAAACAAAAACACTTACCTGCAGACAATTCAGAAACAAAAGGTATATTGTATTAATTATAAACCATATATTCACGAGATCTATTCTTAGCATTGGCTTTTTAAAATGTTCATTGTTATAGATAGTAGATTCCCAGTGTAAGTCCTTTATATTTTATGCGCATGTGCCTCATGTACAATAAATTTGAACATTCATTGTTTGTGTAGAGAACATATGATGCTGTGGTGAGTTCAGAGTCATAGCTAAGCATTTTAGAGCCTGGGGCGACCAAGCATGTATTTTGTAGTTCTTGATGGTGGGAAGACACAATTTAAAGATTCTGGGGTGGCACTTGACCACCCCACATGTCGCCTCTGGGCTGAGGTGCAGCAGCAGCAGAGCCAGGAGCTCCAGGGGAACAGCAAGCAAGCTCCTCAGGGAGCATCTCATGGCAGCGCAGCTTCCATGGGCAGGGGCCGGCTCCAGGGGGCATTGGCAGCTGGAGCCAGACTCCTTTGTGGGAGAGGCAAGTAGCGCATCAGGGACGCAGCGCAGAGCTGTGCCACCCACCCTGCCAGTGGAGCATCCGGCCGTACAGAGGTGGCCCAGCTCATGGACCAGGGCAGGGAGGCGGCAGGGCAGGCGGCACAGCTCTGAGCTGTGCTGCTGACGTGCTCTTGCCTCTCCCCCAAAGGAGCCCAGCGCTGGCCGGCCCCTGGCCGCAGAGCCTGGCTGCCATGAGATGTTCTCCGAGGCATTCGCTCACTGCTGCCCTGGTGCTCATAGTTCTGCTGCTCCTCTTCAGTGTTTTGCCCCATTTTTCCATCCCCATGGCTTTGCACACTAAGCAACTGCCCTGCTTGCCCCACCCTGCTTACATCACTGGGTGAATTTGAGTTAGCTTTAATACTTAGGAGTGGTGAACCATGAGTGAATTGGTTAGGTCCTTCAAAATCTGACACTGAAGTAATATGTCCTACATGTCCAGAGCTTCAGGTAAATGTATATTTAGGGGATATTCTATGTTTCAGAGGAAAGCAGGAAACATTCCTCTGGCACTTTTCAAAAAGGAGTGGTCAGTGCTTGAAGCTATTCAGAGCACTGGAATGTGAAAAATAGTGAAAGGAGAGCAGAGTGCTTGAGTTTGTCAAATCTGCATGATGAATTACAGAGCAAGGAGATAAACAGCATATATCCCATGGCATGTGGTCATCATTACCAAATATGTTTTCATGGGTGTACATAGACACAATAGGGTTGTTTTTATTTTGGGTTTCTTTGTCATTTTATGCATAGGAAAAACTTCTAACATCTGTTCCATACAGTACAGTATGTCATGCTTGTGGTACTGTGCAGAAGAAAGTAGCTGATTTTGTTACCAGCATGTAAGATTTTCAGGCAGCCTTAGCAACATGTGTCAAAATACTGCTACAATGACTGATGTGCTAGGCTGCTGGTGACTGCATGAAAACCAATGGCAGCAGCTAGTCCCTGATACAGAGTGGTAAACGTATATGATTAAAGACAAATGGGTGTCTTATCTGGCTCTGCTACAGACATTTTAGAATTCACAGAAATTCTCAGTTGGAAAGGTATATGTGGAGAAGTGGTGAATCTAATTGCCCATCCTGTCAACATGAGTTGAACAATGTTTTCAGGAAATGATGAAAAATATATTTTAAAAAAAGAGTTTGAAATATGCCAGCATAATGTCCTCATGCCAGTGACTACTGTTGGAGATTGGCTAGGCATATACGTATAGTCCATTTGTATGAATAAAGTAAATTTCCCCCTTCTAAATGCATCCCTTATTTAACTAATTTGCTAACTCTTCTAAGGCTGTAATCATTTCCAGGTAGTACTGCTACATTATTTGTATGCAGTTACATCCTATTTTACAGATGATAGTATTATATATATATTAAAAACAACAAGTAGAGATGTTTTAAACAGGTTTTCATAAAAGATCAAAATAGTCACCTAATTTTATTAATCATTCAAAAATTGATTTCTGTATTCTAAAGTTTGTTACAGTTTTAAACTAACCCCACCTGCTGTTTATATTTATTGCTGTATTTTTCATGTACTGCAGTCAATGAAATGAAACTGGTGTTATGAGCCATATTTTCTTTGGACAATTGCTATCACCCAAGGACATACATTCAGAGTATTCAGGGTAATGTAATGATTGCATCTTGTAAGTTGCAGATTCAAATATATAAAAACTCATCAAAAAGCCAGTCACCGTGAATTTTCACATTCTCATATTGTGTTCCTAGAGCCAATTACTTTAAACAGAGCAATCTTGATATGATTTCAGGTTTATAGCATTATGGTCCCGCTCCCGGCTCCCCACCCCCCATGTTTTACACAATGCCTCCATAGTCACAGAATGAAATAATTTCAGAATTAGGATTGCAGTGTCATTTGTTACCTCTATCCAAACTGTGATAAAAGAACAATTTATTATCATCATTCTCACAATAAATATTGTCAACACCCTGAAATAAAACAACTGAAAACAAACAATCATTAAGGCTGGTGTTTCATTTAAAAAAAAAATCTACTGCATATTCTGTTGCTGATAGAGCCAGAGGATTTGTCTCATCACATCATGTGGTCTATCAACTTTGGTACTCTCACTGAAAATATAAAATAAAGGCTATGGGCCAGATGTTCAGCTGGTGCAAATTAGAGTAGCTCTTTTTGACTTCAACTGAGCTATGCCAACATTCAGAAGCTGAGAATGGCCTTAGAATATAGCAAATTTGGATATGATATTAATATGCTCACCTTTCAAGAGCAAAAGGGGGAGGCCAGTAGCATGGAGAAAGGCCAACCAAAAAGAATCTGAAAGCTTAGGGCCAAAAGCAAGGTGAGATGAATGCATTGCTGTTCTTGCAATTGTGGAAGGCTGAGTATGTATTAGAGCCTCAGTCTTGCCACAAGCTTAATGCTTAGAGTTTAATGCACAAAGCCCCTTCAGATTCAGTGTGGTTCTGTACTGGCACAGGGATCTGCCTGCATGGAGCTCATTGAAGCAGCAGAGCCAAACTTTGTGCCTATTTCTGAATTATTTTTCAGCGCAAGATGGTACTTCTTAACACCGGTGGGAAAATGTCCATCACATTGAAATTGCAAAACAAGCAAAATCTCCCCCTCCAAAAAAAGTTTTTTTTTTCCATTTTCCAGCCAGCTCTAGTATCTGCAAATTACAAGTAATTTTCCCTCTATGCAGTCTGCACCTTAGTGTCCCTATTTCCCATAGCTGCTCTTTCTTTCCCCCTTGCTATTCCTTTTGACCTTACCTTACCACAAATACAGTGTTCTGTCTTTTCTCTGACAATTTTTAATTTTTAATTGTTGGCTCTTGGGGATAGGCTTTTTAAAAAGAGGGGGTTGACTATGAGTTTTAATGCAATGGTCTATGCTAGCGAGAGAAAAAGAGCCTTTTATGTAACATGACAGTGTATTGTAACTAAATCAGTGGGAACTAGGAGATATATTTGAAAAATCTCATGTTCATTATATTCTATTTCAAAAACAGGCTGCTGCCCTGCCTGGCAGGGAGGATGGTGGTGCTGTGATCGGTGATGAGAAAGGTGGAGTGTGGAAGATCGAGGCAACATAGGCACTCACTGTTCCCCATGTTGGCTATTATAACCTCATCCTGTCTGGCCATCCTGACACCCATGATCTCTTGCACTCCTCAGGTCCATTTGGAATGCATTTTCTGACATCATTCTCATCATGTTACACTCAAATATCTTCCCTGGTTCCCCCGCCCCCTTTCTCCTTCACATCAAATTGACACTACCTGTCTTCACTTCTAAGGCCCTTCACAAGGCACTTCTGTCCTTCCCTACTAGTCTGCATTTGTATCTCATCCTCCGTTCCCTGCATTCTGCAAGTAATACCATCTCAGCCATCTACCTGTCCAATCTCTCACAAGTGACTTTATGCTTTTTCCCTTGCAGCTGTTCCTTTGTCAGTTTTTTCAACAGCTTTACTCTGTGAACTGTTGCCCATCTCAAAGAGGGATGCCACAGATTTACAGTTAGCTTCTTTTGTCCTCCATGTAGATGGCCACTGTACTTGCAGCTTTGCTGTTCCAGGCATTGCGCAAGTAACTTCACTAATAGGTGCAGTATCCTCATTGCCAGATATAATATTGTATGGCAGTAAATGGGGATGCACGCAAAGATAAAGGATTAATGCTCTTTTATTAGCTGAGCATCTATATTTGATGGTCATTGATGCTTTTTCAACCCTACTCAGCCACTTGTATCAAAAATATTTATTTGTTTAGGCCCTTTTTATGTGGGAATCCATTTTCGCATTGTTCCTACCATTATAACCTTTGCATCACAATGTCACAATTTGGGTAAGAAGTCTTTTTTTTATGACCCCAGTAGATTTTGCTTTACTAAAATATATTAATGAACTATTTAGTTATTGTAGTTCTTTGTTACTCAATACAGGACATGTGAAAAATATCAACTGAGATGCATGTAAATCTGTAGTCTACTCTTGTAGTAAAGGTATTATGATGATGATTAAGGTTATTTTCCAGATGTCATGCCCCTTGCTTTTTACATGGATGTAGTTTGGGAGTAAAGGGGTGGCGTTTCCCCCCTCCCCCCAAAACTAGAAGCCATTATCGGCTCCCCCGCCGTGAAGTGCAGCCCCTGCCGGGGCTGCTCTGCGCCTGCCCGAGGCTGGCCTCTGAACAATCTCACCAGGGGATACCAGTCCAGCAAGAGAAAATCTAAGACAAGAGTGAGGGGAGGTCCCTGAAGTCTCCCGAAAAGACACCATGGCCCCTGAGAACCCTTTGGACCCCAATGGGACAAGAGATGTGAAACAGCTTTTCGAGAAATCATTAATTACCTAACTCAGGCTCCAGTCCTAGTCTTTACTGACCCAGGCAGCCTTTTATCCAACATACGGGTGCCAATTTGAAGGGTTTCGGAGCAGTCTTACACCAGAAAGTTGAAGACAAACTTAAACCTCTGTCTTTGCCAGTTGAGGACTGTCTGATAACAAGACCTGCCACCCCATTTACATGCAGGATGAATACCATCAGAAAATACATTAAGCATGATAAGAAATAATATTTTAATATATTAATATTTTTTTAAAAAGCAGCATTTCCATTCTAAGTATAGAAAATGCCACAAATATTGTGAAAACATCAGCTAGTGTGGACCAGTAAATACTGAGTTATATTTGAATGGCACCCACTTTAGCTATTGGTCAGCCATGATACCAAAGCAGTCTGGCCTTCTACATTAATTTGATTGAATGATAATGGGTCCTTTTCAGCAAACTTTTAAGACACTGCTTAACTGTGTATACATGAGTTAGCCCATTCCTGTTCAGCAAAGCACTGAACTTTCCCACTGAAATTAATTACATTTGTTAAATTAAGCACATGCTTACAGATTTTGCTGAATAGTGGTGGCATTACTCAAATGGATAAAGTTATGCATTTTCATAAGTACTTTGCTGAATTGGGGCCAACATAAATGGGAGCAGTTCAGGAGTTATGCCCATCTTTCATACGATATCGTTGCTGGAATAGATAATATCCTAATGGAAGCCCCATTGCTTGGGTTGTTCAGAACTGGGGTCATGACTCATGTCTACCCTACCACTGATTTCAGTAAAATTTATATCATTCAGGTATGTGAAAAAACACACCCTTGGGCGACATAAGTTTCACCGGCATAAGTGCAATGTCGGCAGGAGAGCTTCCACCACTCTTTGAAGTGGTTTTATTGTGTCGCGAGCTCTCTCCCATGAGCATAGAGCAGCGACACAAACCATCTTACAGCGGCACATCTGTATCGGTACAGCTGTGCTGCTGTAAGCTTGCTAGTGTATAGATGGCCTAGGACTGGGACCAAGCTAAAAATGTGCTGTAAGAAAGAATTCTTCATTTGCAGGGACATAGATTGCATGATCTAACTTCTATGAATATACAATTCAGGTTTCACATTTCAGAATAGAATTTCCAATGGCCAGTTAATAGAGTCCAATATCTGGGATAACTTGTAATAAACCTAAAAATTTGGTGAAATTAAATCTTGACCCTCATTGTAGCTTCAATAAAAAGTGATGAGGAACACGAGGAAATAATTAAATTTGACTCTTTGGGGCAAAACTAATAAGACTAAAATTAATATCCTCCCAAGGTGAGTCTACATCTTTAGCTCCCTGCCAATTCAGATTCCTAAATCTTTCTTTAATTGAGTCAAAACCTTAATAAGCAGTTTTTATGGGGTATGAAAAAAAGAGAGTGAGAATTACATACTCAGAAACAATAGTGCCTATAGAGCAGGGATACTTGAGAGCCTGAATCTCTTGATATATAAAGATCATTTGGTACTGAAGAAGATCGTTCTCTGGAATACTGAATCTCATCATGAAAAAGCAAGATGTTTTGAGTTAGAGGAAAATTGTGCAATCATGACCTTGCAATCATTTCTCATCTTGCAGAGTCTTAAAACTCATGTCTTTCTCAGAGCATTAAAATAATAATCTAAGAACTTCACAGTTTACTGATCCCTTGCTTTATTGCTTTTTATATTTTTGAGGTCTTTTTGGAATATTTTTATCATTTTTTTATGTATTTTATGATTTTAGCACAAAACTATATACTCCATGACTTGCATGCCCAAATGTACATAACGTAATTGCAAATCTTGTCTCAAGATTTTGGTCACATTTTCTGCTGACATATCTTCATTGACTGCTATGGAGTTATGCCAGCAAAGAATCTGGCCTTTATCCACAAGATATGTTGTCTTATATTATGTGCTATCATGATAATTTCAATGGGCAAAGTATTTGTAACCAACTGTCAATCCAGGCACACAGGAAAATGAAACACAGACACAGGGACTGATTTTTAAGGAGAAGGCTGCAACTTCATTAATTTTTAACTTTGTTGATGTGAGGACAGAAAGAAAAGAGTGAGAGAGAGCAGGCCTAGGCAATTTTAGGACATTTTACAATTATCCGCTGCCTTCTATTGCACAACAGAGAACATTATATTTGGCTATATATAGAGACACCGGAATTAAAAATGACTGGTCCCTGCCTGAGTCAGAGAGATAAGCTAAATGTGTTGGCTGCTGAACAGACTTGAGAAACAGTCCTCTCTTGTCATAGTGATACCAAATAATACCTGTGCTGTGCCCCACCCTGTCTCCTCTGAATGGCAATGCTGTACTGAGACTGCAGTACTGAGACTAATGGCTCTTCTTGCATCAGCCCTTCAAAGTTATGCCCACAGGCTTATCATATTTCAGCCACATGAGAGATGCTGCTCTGTGTCACGTGTAGAGGTGATTTCATAGTGTGGTTTTCTGCTAACAATCTTCAGTATCTGTCTGGCCATATTTCAGATGCATTGTTTAGTATTGTGGGGAAGGGACATGTTGAAAGTTTCACCAAGCAAATGACTTTGTTGCTACTTTTGTGTTATAATAAACTTGTTTGTGTTATAACCTTTGGTGTCTCCCATATCAAGTCTCTGCTTGTCTCCTAATTCCCTCACTCTGAAGCACAGAAATGCAAGAATAAAGGTGGACTTGTCAGCACCATTGGCTTGAATGCCCATAATTCCAAATTAACTTGTTTTCATTATTTATTACTTCTATTCCAGTGATGTTTTTATGTGAGATCAACAGTCCCAGTATGCTAGGCTCTGTTCAAACATTACGGTAAAAGAAAGTCACTGTCTTGAAGAGCGTACAATCTAAATAGAGAAGACACGGTGTGAGTGAAAGGAAGGATTATTGTTCTAGTTTTTATAGATGAGGAATTTTGTCAGAGAGAGATTAAGGCCTGGATCCACAAAGGGGATGTGGATTGTGATGCTGAGCATTGCAGCACCTAACTTTTAGGGATCTTGAAAATCACAGGAATGGCACTGTGATCCACAAAGCCTGAGTTAGGTGTTTAGGCTCCCTATACAATGAATGGGGAGAAATAGGTGCCTAAAAATGTGATCCACAAAAGCCAGTATGCTAGGAGAGGGGGTTGTGTGAACTAATCAATGGGAGATGAAGATGATGGTATGTGTCTGAAGCTCCACCTCTCTCATGGAGGTTGGTGCCTAAATCCAGGCTGCAGGGAGGTGCCTATCTCTGTTAATGATCCAAAATGCCACTCCTGGACTCAGGCGGCTTAGGCACCTAAGTCATTTCTTGTAAGCATGACTTACACACTTAAGTTGCACCACACAAAATGACTGGAGGGAGGAGGTGGTGGTTTTGCCCACCTTATAACATTTAGCCCAATGGTTACAGCATACACTTGGGATGTGGGCATCCTCGGTGCAATGCCTCCTGCTCCAATGACTCCTTAATTATTTATTCAAAGTGAAACAACTTCCTCAGGAGAGACTGAGGGAGGCCCACATCAGAATATCCCATAGCTTAGGTATTAGAGCATCCCTGGGTGGTGCGGGAAGCCCCTGTTCAAATCCTTTCTCCATCTCAGGCAATGGGAGGAATTGAACCTGTCTTCCCCACATCCCAGCTGAGTGCTCTAACCACTAGGCTAAACGTTAAAATGGTGGGCAGCTGCACATGCTCCTCCTTTTCTTAGATATTGAATGGAACTGGATCCAGTAGACTGGCTCTGAGCAAATGTACTGGATTGGGCAAACCTCCTCCCAAACTTTGAATGGGACCAATATGGTAGACCGCTCACTAGATCGGGGCCTGCATGCAAGTTAGGTGGATGAATTTCCATCATCCCTCAGTTCTTGGATCACTCTGGGATTTAGACAGGAGAGAGGTGTCCGGATGCCTGGAATGAGGGAGCAGTGCACATGCTCAGAGGCAGGAACTTAGGTGCTGCTGCCTAGGAAACTTTTATTGCAAAAATTTAGGTGCTAAATGAGTTTAAACACCTGCAGGGTCAGGCAGCAGCTGAGTGGGAGTTTTGTGGATCACTTTGGAGACTAAAACTGGGACTTAGGCACCTAAATCTGGGGTTTACGTGCCTAAGTGTCTTTGTGAATCTGAGCCTAAGTGACTTGCTGAAGGTCACAGAGAGAATATATGGAAAAAACATCACTTGGACTTAAATATCCTAAGTCCTAGTGTGGTGCTTTAACCATATCCCTCCTCTTTATTGAAATCTGAGACTTTATTAGTTGTCACAAAGAACAATATTGTAATATGGTTACTAAGCTATCTCTGCTGTTCTAACTTCTTATGTGTTCTTATTCTCTTTCACATTAAACACAAGATAGTTGGGGCCATAAAACATTATTTGGATGTTTTTGAGTAGACTACAAAACAAATATAGAAAACACAATAGACTTGAATTTGTGAGTAATGTTGCAAATTATCTGAATTCTTCCAAAATGTAAGAATTGAGATGAAGAGATGCTGGAACCGTGATAAAAATTATGAGAATCTGTTACATACTGTATGTTGTATATAGCTGGTCAAAAATGGGAATATCTTCCCATGAAAAATGTTGTGTTCTCTGCCTCTCCATCTTTGGACCAGTTCTACTACTGAGGCCTTGTCATATAGTGTTGTTGTTTTGGGAAGGAGGTGATGAGAGGAAAGAGAACAATCTTATTTCCTGATTTATCTTCTGGCCCCTAAGTAATTCTTTGGAAACATTTCAAGGCTCAGTAAGACTGCTGAGCTATTTCTAATGTTTTTTGGCAATGAGAATCAGTAGAGAGTTAGAGCAAAGAAAGCAATTGTCCATTGAAGGCCTTTCTCTACTCCTCTAGTAAGGCCTGATCCAAAGCTCTTTATCTTCAGTGAGCACATTGGTATTGTCAACAGAGATTAAATTGCCATGGAAAATGGCATTCCAGCAAAGCTTTCTAGAAGTACATTATTTAATTTGTGGCAAGACCTTTGAATTCTTTTCTTTCCCCTAAGTATTGATGTCTCTTCAGTAGTAGCAGTGCGTGGGGGGGAGGGGGGTGAAATGGTCACACCATATGTTTTACTTTCCAATGTATTTTCTAACAAACCTCTGCTTAAGTGACAGCTCAGCATGTGTTAGACCTAGAGCATTTATTAATATGACATTGAATGATGATGAACAATCAGGGGCAGACTCTATTCAGAGGGGGGGGGAAGAGCATTTAACACTTCTTCTTCTTCTTTCGTATAGCTTGGGAAGGTAGCAACAACTAAAAATTTATATCTAAGTTTGATAACCAGCACATTGCCACAGCAGTGAGCTGGTGAATGTCCTTCAGGCCCCAGGCAAAGGAACAAAGGGGACATTCAGATATGATGTGCTCTATCATTTGTGCTTGATGACCACAGTCGCATACAGGTGTTTGCCTCATTTTTCATTTAAAGAGGGTTTGTCCACATCTCCCATGAGATGTCCTGAAGCGATTCAATCTGCACCAGTCTTTCTGACATAAATCAAAACCCAGTGGTTCCTCAACAGGATCAACGGTGAGCTGTTTGTTTTGAGCGGTCCAAGTGCTCCATGTGACTCTCCATTGAGACTCAGCATCAAAGTTGGGTGTAAGGATCTTAATACGGTTCCATAGAGAGTTGCGGGATTTTAATCTCCTCTTTGGCGGGTTCTGCAGGTCATGGTGCAGTGGGATCCTGGTATTTACATTGACATGATTAAGAAAACGAGATGTCTGAGCAGCTCTTCTACGCTGTGGAGGCTGGATGTGCAATAGGACCAGGAGTCAGTCAGCTGGAGTAGACTTGAGGGTCCCCAACACTATGAGCATAGCATTATTGAATCGAGTGTTAAGGAGTTTAGTGTGACTGCTATGAGATCACGCTGGTGCACAATATTCAGCTGCAGAATATACCAAGTCAATTGTCATGGTTCATAAGGTCCGTGGACTGGAGCCCCATGATGTTCTGGCCAATTTTCTGATAAGCGCGACACAAGACCTGACCTTATCATGGGTATTCTCAAGGTGTTGTCGAAAGGTCAAACTCCAGTCCAGTGTAACGCCAAGATACTTTGGATTAGCTTCATGGCTGATGCTCTCGCCACAGAACTGCACATCAAGTTTGGTATTAGCCATTTTATTGTTCAGATGGAAAGCAGTTACCATGGAATTTTTGGATTAGACCTAAGTTTCCAGCATTGAAAATAATCAGCCATTGTGCTAATATCTCAGGTTAGGGTGCAGCTGATGGCATGAAGTTTGGTATGCTGAACAGCTAGGGCAATGTCATCTGCATACATGAATTTCCTTCACTCTATCACTGGAATATCCGCAGTGTATAGATTAAAAAGTATTGGGGCCAGGCCAGAGCCCTGAGGGATGCCCAAGTTAAGAGTTCTTGGTCTACTGATCTGGCCATTAAGGTGTACCTTAAAGCGGTGGTACCCAGCCATTGCCACCAAGAGGCAGATCATTCGCCGGCAGTGAATAACACAAGAGACCTTAAAGAGGAGGCCCTGTCTCCAGACAGTGTCATATGCCGAGGACAGATCAACAAGGGCGATTCCTGTCTTCAACTTACATTGGAATCCTGCCTTCGTGTGGCTGATAAGTGAAGTTACTTGGTCACAGCAGTTCCTTTTCGGGCAAAATCCTGCCTGGTCCACTGGCAGGTTGTCTTCAATAATTTCAGACAGACGGTGGAACAGCACCCATTCCATGACCTTGCTGGTGGTTGAGAGGAGAGAGATGGGACAGTAGCTGGCTGCATCCTGTGGGGGTTTCTCAGGCTTCAGTAGGGCAACCACTGTTGCCTGTCACCAGCATGTTGGCACTTCTCCGGTTCTATGCATGGCAGTAAAAAGCCCCACCAGCCATTCCCATCCCCGTCTCCCCAGATTCTTTAGAAACTCTGGTGGAATGTCATCAGACCCTGCAGCTTTCTGGTTTTTGGTTTCCAACAGTGCAACTTTGATCTCCTCGACAAAATATGAGGAAGAGAGTGGGGATTCCTCCAAGCATTGTTGAAGGTTTCTGCAGAGTTCCCGCTGGACCTCCTGGCATGTAATCTTATCTGTTGGCATCTTGCTGTTAGAAAGAAGATGAGAGGCAACAGCATTTGCTGTCGCCTTTGCTGAGCATTGTGTTATTAGCTGGGATCCTCTAAGTTGCCACAAAAGAGCCAATGCCTTATGACTCGAATGGGTGAAATCAAGGCTTTCAATGGTCTAATTCCAGGTGCACTGAATTCAAGGACTCAAACAGTCCAGTGGCTTTATCTGGGTTGACGCTCTTTTCATATTCCCTCAGGAGAGACTCAGGTTCTTTTGTCCAGCAGGGGGTGAAAACCTTGCAGTGGCCACGCAGGATGTATTTCTTAGTGGTTGATTTTAGGGTGTTTGTAAAACGACCAAAGTTTCTAGGTATTGGTTCGAGCTGTGGGATCTGAGATTCTGTTTCTGAAGTGTAGGTGGGCCAATCAGCCTTGTGGAAATTCCAACATGGCTTTGGCACAGACTACAGAAGAGGAACTTCCAGGCCAATCTGGAGGATGATTGGACAATGTTGGCTATGTGGGAACTGACTCAGGATGGTTCTTGTTGTGGCCAGTGGAACACCTGCACTATTACAGGTCACAAAATACAAGTCAGGGTTGTGATCCGTTGTCCACCTCACAGACTGAAAAGATCCAGATTGGTTTGGATCAGAGAGCAGGTGGAGGTCTTCAAGGGAGGCCCATTCTGTGATCTGCTCCCGGGATGTGTCATTTGAGTAGTATCCCCAGTCTTCGTGATGGCTGTTAAAGTCACCTATGTAGATGGTGTAGTGAGCCGGTGTGGCACCCCTCCGCCTCTGACAGGGCCGAGCTTCCTCTGACCCCGGCGTGGGCGGAGCCACCGAGTCCGGGGCCTGCCCCTCCGAGGTCACGGCCCCAACCCGGAAGTACAAAAGCCCGCCAGCAAAGCTCAGTGAGACCCAGACCTCCAGAGAGAGCAGACGTTCCGGGCCGAGCTCCAGCTTGGGAGACAGCCGCAAGCCACGAGCCGCCTGCTAACCCGCGCCGGTCAAGCCTACCTCTCACCAGGTACCCCGAGGAGGACTGGCCCAGCCTGCCCCGGACCCGTTACCCCGAGGAGGGCTGGCCCAGCCTGCCCCGTGCCAGCTACCCCGAGGAGGACTGGCCCAGCCTGCCCCGTGCCAGCTACCCCGAGGAGGACTGGCCAAGCCTGCCCCGTGCCAGCTACCCCGAGGAGGACTGGCCAAGCCTGCTCCGGACCAGCTACCCTGGGGGAGAGCTGCCAAACCGGCCCCCAAGCCCCACACCCGAGGATCCGATGCTCCTGGACTGGCCCGAACCCGGCATTGCCAATGAGATAGGCCCCGAGGGGGAACATGGAAGTAGCCCGGGGGTAGCCGACCCCGGTCAGGCTGCAGAGGCCTGTGAGCCGATGTCAGTGTGTTTCAGTCAGGATACCCCACTGACCAGCAGCAGCAGTAACCGCTGCTAGGGCCCTGGGCTGGAACGCAGTGGAGTGGGTGGGCCTGCGTTCCCCCCTGTCACTCCACGTGGGTGGCAGGCTTCCCCCTCACCCAAGGCTCAGGTGTAGAAGCCTGGGCTTACCTTAACTGCTTGTCTGCTCAGCCCCTGAACCAGAGGGCCTGAGCTCCTTAACTGTTTGTTTGCTCAGCCCCTGCATCCAAGGGCCTGAGCTGTGACTGTTTGTGCCCCGCCCTGATCCAGGGCCTGGGCCTGCTTAAACTGTTAATTAGCGCTCAGCCCCTGCCTAAGGGCCTGAGCTCCTGAACTGTGGGCCACTCAGCCCCTGCGTAAAGGGACCTGAGCTTGGACTGTCTGCGCTTTAGTGAGCCGGTGTGGCACCCCTCCGTCTCGGAGGGTAGAGCCCCGGCGCAACCCTACTACAGATGGCCAGATGAGGAAGGGAAAGGAAGATGGGATCAGGCCAAATAACGTTAGGTGGCTTGTATACATTTCTATAACAATGTCCCTAATTCTAACCATGTTGCTCTCTCTTCCACTGATTGATGATTCTTCCAAACCTTCCACATCCTCTAATCCATTTTGCATATACACTGCTAGCCCATGTTTTGGATGGTTGACAGCAGCGATTTTGATATAGCCATAGATTTTATGTCTGGCAGCTTTATCTTCTTCTTTCACGTGTGTTTCTTGGAGGGCCACAATGTCAATGTGATGGTCTTTGAGGGTCCTCAAGAGAAAATTTGCTTTTTCCCTCGACATCCCTTCTATATTAAGTTGGTATATTCAGAGGACTGGCCCACCTTTTCTTTTTTGATCCTGGAAAGGACAGTTTGAGGAAGTATAATCATTGCTATGTTCACTGGGAAGTTGGTAAAATGACATCCAGTGGCCAATTGATGACATTGGTATGCTGGTGGATTGCACAAAACACAGAGCACAAAAAAAAAAAAAAAAAAACCACCAGCACTTAACAGAAGCACCACATGAAGGTTGTAATCTTGCTCCTACTTTTAACATTTTAAGAGTTATAAAAGAACCCCAAGCTACACATTATTTATCAAGTTCTTCATTATTAACAAACCTCGGGAAAAACTGGAAAAACAGTTTTCATCACACCAACTTGAATTTAAAATGAAAGATTAGTTTGAACATTTGTACCCTTATAAAATCACTGATTACTAACAATCACTCAAATGTTTGTTTATATAAATGTTTGAGAATGGCTGTAAGTTACATTTAAGTAGTTAAATTCTGCACAGGGCTGAATTTTACACCATATGAATATCATTATTGACATACATACAAGGGAATCAGTGCTTGAACAAGAGCATTTATTTTCAGTCATTATGTTCTTCTTTAAGAAATTTCAGTCAAAGAGCAAAAATAATACTATGTGACCAAGATGACCAAAGAACATATAATAAATTGCAAATAGGCAGAGTGACAAGTTTATGAATAACTCATAAGCAGATATTTGCTTGCATCAAATATTCAAACAATAGAAAATAAATAGGGAGGCTCAACATGACAACGATTATGACTTGATATAATAATCAAAACATTTTGTCCATTATATTATATCGTGTCCTATAAAGTCAAAACAAAATATTTCAGCCTTATCAAAATGAAATAATTTTGGCCTTTTCAAAACAAAATGTTTCAACATTTTTTAAATAAAATTTCAGAATTTTTGTTTTATGGAAAATTTTGAAATTTTGATTTTTCATTCCAACTGGGAATGGGAAAAAAATCTGAATTTTGGAATTTGCTGTGGAATGGGTATAATAGCTGACCAGTTGTAATAGGGGTGAATTTTACTCATCATGATTAACTCCAAAATATTTTCCCTATTCATCCCAAACTCTGTCTTATGCACTAAATCTAACACAGATCTATGACTAAAATGAATGTGAAGTTTCTAGACCAAGCTATTTAAGGTATGAAACTCATTTTTCAAAAAAGTGAAGAACACCTCATTTATCAAAGTCTTATAACTCCAATATGCCTTGTCTTATTAAACTGCAACTTTTCCAAATAATTGTCCTCTGGCTAAAGAATATACATATTCAATAATAGTTTGATTTTTTTTTTAAATTTAGAATGTGTAGGAATTAGTAAAAATCATCCTGATAATGGAAAGATGACATACTGTGCAACTGTAACTATACATTTACTTCTGTGCCTCCATAACAAAGCAGCTGGCATAAGTCACTGGAGACTAGATAACAATTTGTGCTTTTTTTGGAAGATTTTGCACTTGTCAGGATGTGTCTGCATTGTACAGAATTTGCACTTGGCATTTGATATTTAAATTGTCTCTGCTAAAATGTATGATCGCACCTACAATTACTGTTCTCTTCCTTTGTGCACACACTTGTTTTTCATCTTTTCAAAATGAAGTACTCTGAAACCAGTAAAGCACTATTCTCAGAATGACTGTATTATTATGAAGAGAAACTTTTGTTGTTTACTTTCTATGTAATGTATTGGAACTGCACATTGATTATTATTAGTATTATTATTATTTGAAATAAATCTTATAACCTCGAAGAGGTTTTGAAGTCTATGAATATGCATTAGAATGAGGAATCTGAGTTTATTCCTCTTCCATATCAGCCCGAATGTTGAGTACCTCTAATGTCAATACATAGGATCCAACTATAGCACCCTCTGGAATTGCCAGGAAACTATTGGCCTGGTCCAATCCCATTAAAATCTTTTCATTGACTTTAATGAGAGCTGTATTGGGTCTATGTTAATGTCACATGTGGAATTCCCTTCAATATATAGTGTGGAAAAGGGGTTTCACAGACTGTGAGTAGCTGGAAGGTTCAGCTTTCTAAACCTGAGATCTCCAGCATCAGCTAATAAAGAGACTGCATTTCAGCACTGTCAGCCTTAAGTATTCAAAAATCATAAGTTGCACCCTTCAAAATCACAAGAGTTTAAATAAAAAAAATTGAGTCTTTTCCTTGCCACCTTCATCTAAGGCTTAAGGTTTCATGTTTTCAAGCTTTTCAAGAAACAGTCAGCAGTACAGTCCTTGCTATTAGTGGTGTTATTTAGTAAGGTTGTGTTTGAAAATACCAGCCAAGGTTAAATTTGTAACAGCTGAGAGGAATTGCAGATTGGGGGCTGTGAACATTTAGCTTTACACCATTTATGCTTCTTATTTAATGTTTTCATTTCACTCAGCTATGACTGGAGGGTTGCTATAGTGGATAAGGCATCGGGCCTGGGACTCAGGAGATGTGAGTTTAATTCCCTGCAAACTACAGATTTCCTGCAAGACTATAATGGAACAATGGGCTCCGGGGGACATGTGCACATCCCAGCATATCTGTTAAAGCCCTTTGGCCCTTTAAACTAAGAGCTGTCGTCGTAGGACATATGCCTGACAAGAATCTGCATATATGGCATCCTGTCCCTTATGTAGAGGATCTGGCAGGGGTGACTGAAGGACAGGGAAGGAGGCTATCTGCATCTGTCAGGTAAAGGCCTGAAAAGGAGATAATTATAGAGAGCAAGGACCAGCCAGGGAGGACTGTCAGGTCTTGGAAGATTATAACTGACTAGGATTCTAACTTTTTTGGGTGTGGGGAATGTCTTTGTTCCTTTTATATAAAGCCTAGCACAGTGGGGTCCTGGTCCATGACTGGGGATCCTGGGAGCTGCTGCAATATAAATAATAATGAAGGGCTGCTGTAAGGACTGGCGCCCTGGAGACGAGGTCTAAGGAAAAATCTTGGGAGTGGGTGCAGTGGGACTCTGTGTTGTTTTGTATCTCTTCCTTTTGTGCAGATGCCATTTTGGTTCACACACATCAGGGGATGAATCTCGGACATTCAGGGCTAAAACAGGAGCTGCAACAACTTAAGCTAAAGAAGGGCTATAACAACTCATGTCCTCTGTAGATCACCCAAAGAGAGGGACCTGTAACACATGCTCACCATGTTACTAAGCCCGGAACAAAGGAACTGGACATGTGCAATTGTGCAGAATATGATTTCTCCTTCCCTGGCTGGTGCATTAGTCCACCAGCTCATAGTAACCTCGCTCAATCCTACCCTGTGCCCACTTCCCCTTGTGATAAATAGGGATAATATATTCCCTCCTCATAGAGGTGTTGTGATGTTACAGTCAATTAAGAATTAAGTGCTTAGAAGTTGCAGTAATGAGGGCCATATAAAGACTTAAATAGACTGACAGTCAAGTATGATAAATATTACTTTGTGCTTTTCATGTGTTATCAGCACAGGCTGTCCCAGTTTGTTGTCTAATATTACTGGAAAATTATTACATGGGAAAAAAAAACTTTTCACCGAATTTTTATTTTTAAATATTCATGAAAATATTTCCCTTTGTGTTCATGACTGTAAAAAAAAATTAAACAAAATGAAACCTGAACTGTAGTCTTATACTTGTCAGTACCCCCAGAATACTTAGATTCCATAATATTATATCTCATTCGGTGGCACAAGGCATGGTGATGAATGGTCACTTTGACGTTTCTTCCTTCAAAAATGTGAATAATTTCTCTGGACCAAAACTGATAATTGAAGTATGAAAAATTCAGGACCTTCCTCTAACTAAATTGTTTTTGTTATTTGTACCTATTTCTTTTTACATCACAAATATAACCAGAAGTCCCCAACATGGTTTTCTATGACAATATATTAGTCAGGGCCAGCAATTTCAAAAGGTCACATGTGTTTATCCCTTTAAAATGCATGGCAAAATGAAAGCACAAATATAATTTACTATTGACAATCATCAGTCCCAGTTCATCTCAGCTTAGTTACTATCTCATTAGGCTCCCTGAGGTCCTTGTAATTCTAAACAATAATATGAGAAATTGCTATTTGTTCATTAGTAAGGCTTGCCATCTTCTTTATTCTCTATACAATCAGTTTAATATATTTGAAGATGACATTCAGCTGTGCCTGGAATATAATTTAATAATTTTCTTTTCCCATACCTCTAACAAAGCTTAAAAAGGAAAATGGAATACAAGTTTTTGGAAAAAGGAGGGGGTTATTATAGTCTCTCCATTTTACCTTTAAGTTTGAACAGGTTTCATTCAGACAAAAAAGGCTAATAAAACTAAGATCACATTAACAACTTTCGAAAGAAAAAAACCATCATCTCAGTAGATGGGATTTCTGTAGTCTATCTGCACTCTATATCACATGGTTAGGTCAAGGAAAATGAAGTATTTGGGAACTGCACAAGCCAATGTCATGCAATTACTGAGCAACTTTTCGACACACTACCTTCACTTGCAGTTCTTCATAACTAAAATCTTTCATCAGATCATTGGCCAGAGCATGGAACCTGGGCCAGCTTCCAAGAGGTGACGCAGAGATGATAGGTCTCACATGGTGTTGGAAACAGCTCCCTTCTTTTCTGGCTGGATTAACAATCTGGCAATAGTTCCAGTGGAGCTGAAAGGAGCCTTGGGGCTGATTGAAATGGTAACGTCCCTTAAGGGACTGACCGGTGGGTGGTTACTACCAAAATTCAGTCTACTCTATCCTAGCCCTGATGTGCCCCCCACGCCACAGCTGCAGGAAGGAGCTGCCCTAGGATCTGACCATACCACCTCTACCCTCAGTAGGGAGATACAGACAGTGTCTGACATTTTTGCACAACCTGAACAAACCCATAGATGGCAATAAGTGCCACTGGAGAAACTATTCTGGCAAAATCTGTAAAACTGGTGAGGAAAACATGAAAGCCTAGAAGCAAAGCAAGCAAACAAAACCAACTATCCATCAAAGGTGACTAACCAAACCTGTTAAAATGTTTGAAAGATAAGCATCTTTAATAGCTTCCTTCCTATATATATGAAGTGTAATATTTTCTATTCAATTTACATCACATCTTTGAATAGAACACAGCTTTTGTTTCAGTAATGGAGAAAATACCCAGTGGTTTTAACAAGTCAAATATCTTCTCGTTGCATGTGGCAAATATAGTGAATCATGTATCAGTTTTGTTGTGTGTGTGCATGTGCATGTATTTTTATTATCCTATTTGAAGTAACATTTTTTTAAATGTTATACTGAGCAAAATTCAGTTCTTATTTCTGACCAACCTAAGTAAAATCATAACTGTATAACATCATTCAGAATATGTCATGTCCACCCCAACAGTGCTATAGTACTGTAAATGCTATGACAGATTGTGAAATCTGACATGCTCTTTCCAGCTGAGAAAGTGAATCACGTGTTTGTCCTTAAGGCCCTCTGCACCTTGGTGAATTTTATATACAGACATCCATCTAGCAAAAGTACTTAAGTGCTGAAGTCAATGGACTACTCACATTCTTTAAGATAATTAAATGCTTTACTAGATTGGGGCCTTAAAGCAGTTTAAGTTGCTTAAACCACTTTGAGCTAATATCTGTCAGCACTGGGGTGCCACACACAGCCCCGGCAGCCGACAACAGGAACCTGTTCTGTCAGCCCCGTGCCCTGGGCCCCCACTCACAGTCCCGGGCTGCCAACATCTGGAGCCCCCACTCTCATCCTGGTCAGCCAAGAGTGGGAAGCCCCACTCTCAGCCCTGGGCAGCTGACAGTGGAAAAATGTGGAAAAGTAATAATGGACTTTATTACTGTGAATAACAAGGTCCATTATTAGTTTTCCACAATTTTCTGTGGCTTGTCCGCAACACAGATGCAATTTTGTAACATTCATCCTGCAATTCAAGTAAGGCCTTACCTATATATAATTTTAGTTTGTGTTTCTTAAGGTTTTTGCCCAAACCTAACCAGGTCCTCTGCTTCTTGCCTTTCCAAGTTCACCTCACAATTAGGTACCAGATTTTCCAAAGAACTCAACTCTCATTTAGACACCAAAACAAATGGCCAGATTTTCCAAAAAGTTCAGCATTGTCTGGGTATACCGCAAGAAGGACAGGAGACTTGTTATGGGTTTTAAGCAGGCCACAACTTTATTATATAGATGTCTGGGACTACCCGGCAGATAAAGTGTACACTGCAGGCAAATCCATGCTTATTCAAATCAATTATCTAAGTCTTCCACCAGCCCCGCTTCCATCCAGGTCTCCAAGCCAACCCATGGCTTGGACCTTACCATCCACCAGCCTCGTAAGAGGGTTAAGGAGGGCTATGAGAATTGGGGGAGGGAGGGGTTGGCTCCCTGCCGTACCAATCATAGGAGTCCCCGAACCTCCTCCCCCATTCCGTTCCTTTATCAGTACCTCCTTTTAAGTCCTTTACCAGGCCATTTATCTGGTCACTGCCTGCCCTCCCTATGGAGTACCTGCACTGAACATTCGCCACAAGGAGGCACCAGCCATTTGCTTGGCTGCCTCCCCCCAACCCCACTGCATTCCCAGACATCTGCAAATGGCCTCTTGGCTAGCAGCCCTACTGGGGAGAAAGAACCAATTGTCCCATGTGTGATCGAGGTTCCAGAGAGCCCACAGCTTACGTAATTTGGCAAACTGGAAATGAGACAAGGCATCTGCTATGCCATTATCCATGGCCAGTATGTCCTTGGAAGAAAAAAACAGATATTGACTATTAAGCATTGGAGAACAAATGCCCTTACCAAGTTCACAATCCTATGTGATCTGGAAGTTTGGCGATTGATAACTGTACCACTGCCATGTTGTCGCACCAGAGGCACACCCTTATATTAGCCAGCTCCGATTCCCAGATTAATAACCATTTATACCTCCACAATGATACCCCATTAAATTGACTTAGAAAATGTTCCCACACCCACAAGTCTTCCTGCATGTCAGTAGTGACTCGTATGTAATTGTGTGGCCTAGCTATGCCGGTCGTTGCCGCTGCCAGCTGGGCACAAAACGCCCACCCCGGGACAACAACCCTGCAAGCAAAGTTCAGCTCAATGCCCAGGTAGGTTAATGTAGTGGAAGGGGGCTTCTGTTTTGTCCTTCGCTAGGGGTTCCCCCAACTATTTAGCCAGGGCCTGAAATGTGTCCAACAGGTAAAAACACTCATTTGACTCAGCTCACCCTGCGGACAAAAATTATGCAAGTAATGCACTGGTTTAGTCCCACTGATCGCACCACTGCCCAGTGCAACCTTGTACTGAATTTCTGAAAAGCTGCACAGGATACTGAACAGCCCATGGGCATAGCCTTGTCGAAATATAATTGCTAGCAGTAGTCGTCTTGGAAACATGCCTCAATCTAATGGGGTTGAGAAAACAACCACCATTATTAAATGCCCAGCAAATACTGTTACATGCCTGGGGCCCCTTTCGAGCTTGTTGCGGTATGAACAAACCCCTGGCACCCTTGGTGTTATGCCTTTCAACCACAGTGTGTGATGCCACCTTATTCCAGTTTGTGTTGCTGCCCTTAATCGAAACTGCTTATGACATGCCCCCAAACATACTGTGTTCCCACCTAATTACATCCTTATACTTAACAAAAACAGGGCTGTTGTCTAGGTAGGCCTGTACCATAACACCCGCATAGATGACGAGGGCAGCCTCCCAATTTTTCCTATGTTCTAGGCACCCTTGGCCTCTTGGACAGTTCGCTCTTTTGCATGCCTTGCCCATGTTTAATGTCTGTGAACTTAGGGATATTGTATCCACGAATTCACCTCTGAGGGTTTTATATTTAGTTGTATTGAGTAGGTGAACTCCCATCGGGTAAACCACCCCGGCATAATTGTACTGAGGACTGTTTGGAGGAAGTTCCGCAGAGACCTGCTCCCCCATAGGCCCCAGGGAGTGTCTACTCTGTCTCATGTGGTTACATGCCCTGATGGCCAATGAGTGCCCATGTGCTCTTTTCTGTCCTGGTGCCCAAACTTGAGCCCATGCTGGGCCTACCCTGTCACTCTGTGCAGACCCCGCACATCTAGCTGCCTGAAACCGCTGTAGTAAATGCAAATTAGCTTGCAGTAGCAGTGTCATACCATCAGTGCCCCCACTGAAGGTGCCACCTCTAAGTGGGTCTGCCCAGACTTCTGGACATTCCACTCCTGGGCCCAGATTATTTAATACCCTAATAGGTTGAACTCACTGAGTGACTGGTTGAGCATGGTCCCTGCACCTGGTTGTGACCCCTGCCACTTCCACCTTTTGCCAGGCTGGAGGGCTGGATACCACCTCTGCCACCAATTCCTCCAACCTCTGGGTGGTTTAGATTACACTCACCCCTGGGATAAGCATTACCGCCATCCCTTGTGTTGGGTGGAAGAGAACATCCTGGTTCCTTGTGCCCTCTGAATCTTTGGAATGCTGTGGAGGAAACCTCAGAAACAACATCACTCACCATTTGCTGCACAGCTCCACTGACTACCCCATTAATCCACACAGCCTGCCCACCTGCATGCATGGATGCTTCCCCTCAGTCATTTCCTTCCGTCAAAGCATTGGGTTATTAAACACACCACCCTGGGCAGTAGCAGACCCCGCACTTGTGAGGCTCCTTGCCCCTGCTGCAATACTATGTGTCTTGGGTCTCCTTCCAGTCCATGAGCTCCCTTGGGGCTACCCAGCGCCGTAACCTGTGCCTGTCCCCTTTCCAGCAAAGGTACAGGCACCTGAGCAGCAACCAGCACACAGCAAGAAAGAATTCCAATCTGATACATGAACTTGCAGCACGGCTGGTACATGAAACAGTTAAATTTTCCTTGCTTTGCTGTGCCCCTGTGGCCTCCCCCCCCCAATGTTTGGGATGCTGAGACCCTGAAGCCACTCCTGACTGTAGGAGACACTGAGCTTTTCTTGTTAACTTACCCCACATGTGTTCTACTTGCCTATTCTGCCTGCCCTCCCCTGCCTCCGGGACCACGGGAAAAGAGTCTCCTGTTTTCCCGAGCTCACCCTTCTCCATGCTCCTGGAGCCATGCTGCTTAAACAATCCTGATTGTGCTTCCCTGGAGACATGCTGGCTTCCTTGCTGCTTGGACATAGAGACTTGCCCCATGCAGGTTTCCTACCTTTATGCACATTCCTGAGTCACTGCTGCAAAGCTGACCACGGAGCACCTTTTATAGCAGTTTCTGACCTTATTCCTTTCCACACACACCCCCACCCCACGCACAAAGCAGAGCTGCCCTTCTTTGGGTAAGTCAAGACAAATTCTGCCCCCCTTTTAGTTGTGGTGCAGTCACTCTTTTAAAATATCTGGCCACAAGTGTCGTAATGGGAGTTGCTGAACACATAAAATTTTGAAGTGAATGGAGCTATCCTAATGTATACTAGCTGAGGATCTGGCCCAGTAAGTCAAATTTGCTTGCATGGCTTCTATTAATTTCAAGAAGGGGTAGAATTTGGCCCAATACTTTTAGGTTTTGCTAAACGATGGAATCTTTTCACTTTCACAAAGCCACTGGTTTGGTTTTGTATTTGTCTTTCACACAGTCAGCGAAGTCAGACAAAGATATTGCAGAGAAACAATTTACTTGTGAAAAATGTATAGTTTTAGTCAGGGGCAGCAGGTCTGTATAATTGTTGGTGGTGCCCAGAACGGGTCCAAGTCCCGCCCTCCCCCACACCTGCCTAAGTCTCTGGGAGGGAGTTTGTGTGTGGGAGGGGGTTGGGGTGCAGGTTCTGGGAGGAAGTTTGGGTACGGGAGGGATGTGGTCTCTTGGAGGGAGTTTGGGTGCTGGGTGTGGGCTCTGGCCTGGGACAGGGGTTTGGGATGCAGGAGGGGGTTTGGGGTACAGGGTTCAGGAGGAGGGTTGGGTGCTAGTTGCAGGCTGTGGGCTGGGACAGAGAGTTGGGGTGTGCGGGGGGTGCAGGGCATGGGGCTGGGTAAGGGATGAGGAGTTTGGGATGCAGCAGGCAGGCTGCCCCAGGGCCGGGGCAGGGGGCTAGAGAGGAGGACTCCCCCCAACAGTCTACCCTCCAGCAGCAGTGAGCTCTGGGGGAGAGGCAGAGGGGAAGGGGGGCCCTCTCCGCCCCCCACAGCACGACAGTCACCCAAGCCCCGCAAGGCTGCTGCTCAGGAGGTACAGCCAGGATAACCCCCCACCGTTGGAGTCAACTCAGAGTCACCTGGGGCGAAGGGGGTGTGGCTGCCATGCACTTCCTCCCTCCGCAGGTGCAGCAGCCGCCTCAGCCTGCCCCCAGTGCTGCTCCCTTGTAGGTGAGGGAGCACAGCAAGGAGCTGCAGGGGGCAGCCACCCCCTGCCCAGGGCAGGCAGGGACGCTGCAGGGAAGGCATGCAGAGGCGGCAGGCGGGGCTGGGGGAGATGCCCAGCCCCAAACATTGGTGGAGCCAGGCCCCCCTGAATTTCCTGGAGTCCGGGCATCAGGAGTCCATATAACTCGCCGCCCTGGTTTTAGTGCCAAATCTTTCTCATCTTGTGCATGAGAGTATCTCCCTTCATTAGGATTCTTCATATGAGTAAAAATTAGCAGAATTTGGCCCTCCAAAAAGAACCCTGTTCACATATTTGTAATGATAACAGAATACAAATTCATCTGAAACTTCTTTGTCACTAAGGGAAATACCACAAAAAGCATGTTTTTGTAATCTGTAAAGTGCAACATGAATCATTGTCTGGGAGGAGATAGACTGAAATCCATGAGATACAAAGTGAGAAAGTGCTAGAAAACACTAAAGGCCAGAAACAGACAGGCAACATTTCAAACCAAAGAATAAATGCCTCTCTCATAGACAATATTAATTGTGATTGAATTATTCTTCCCGTATCTGAATAAAACAGAAACAAATGGGCTTATAGAGTCATAGTTTTTTTAAGGCCAAGGGGATCACCGTTACCTTGTATGACCTCCAGCGCAACAAGCTTGGGGACTGATTCTTCTCCTCTGTCATCCACAATTGTGTAACTGATCAAGAAGGGCAGCATTGTGCCCACGGGGGCTTCTACCGTACTTTAACTTAAACATGTTTGCAGTGCTCTTTATGTATACTAAGTTGCAGATGTGTCTACTACACTGGCTGAAATGTTCCAAATTTTGTGTTTTCCCCTTCTATATGTTATTGAAAAAACAGGATGAATTTTTTTAAAAATCACAAAAAAGCCTTTTTTTATAACCAGCTATAGAACTAATTAAAAAAATTAAAATTGACAAAAATATTTGTCATTTACTCAAATTTTCACACAAAAGAACCACAATTATTTTACCAGGTCTAAAGTCAATTTTTCTATTTAACTACATGATATTTCTCCTGAAACAAATTACTTTAAGTTATTTTTAAGTTAAAGAGCACTGCATTCGATGAGTATGAACTTCCTTAAAAAAATGGGAGGCTAAGTTTATCTTTAGTCTTGTAAATAATTGCAAAACTAACACATTCTATCCAAAATATTGTTTCACCCAATCAAAACGTATGCGGGTATGTTACGTTTTGTCAGTGACCTTTGTAGAACTGGCTAATGTCAATTTTACAACTGAGGATGCTAATGAAAAGTTCACTTTAGGGACTATTATCTTCTTTTTATAGAAGCATGCTTTTAGAACACTTCAATTATAGCTTTGCAGATCTCTGGACATCTTGGATTTACAGGATGCTATTAATGTGGTGTTTGACTTGCATGAATATCAGTGCTTTTCTTATGTGGCTAGCAAACTCCATATCTTGCAAGTAGCACTAGAATGGAACCAGGGCTGGCTCCAGGCACCAGCGAAGGAAGAAGGTGCTTGGGGAGGCCAATGGAAAGGGGCGGCACGTCCAGTCTTCGGCAGCAATTCAGCGGCTGGTCCCTCAGTCCCTCTTGGAGTAAAGGACCTGCCGCTGAATTGCTGCTGAAGAATGAAGCGGCGCGGCTGAGTTGCTGCCGAAGTGCCGCTGATCAGGGCTTTATCTTTTTTTTTTTTTCCCGCTTCGCCGCTCAGGGCGGCAAAAAAGCTGGAGCCGGTCCTGAATGGAACTGCTATTTTTATTATTATTTTTAATCTACCAATGAATCCTGTGTAAAAGCTCTTTAGCAGCCTAAATCCAGGCTATATGTTAAATGTGAAACAAAAACATATTTCTTAAAATATATTTGTTAAAATTAGTTATTGTTCTTTCTGAAAAATATTTTAGCCTAGATTGTTAAAATAGATTTTTGAAAAGAAAGCCAGATTTGTGTTGGGTTTTTGTTTTCCTGAGCCATAGCTCATTTGAGTCCATGGAAGTCTTACCAATGAATTCACTGGGCTTTGGATCATGCCCTTTATGAAGTAGATGTTGGGACGCTTAAGTAAAGTGCACTGAATGAGCATTGCTATTGTCTTTAAAGAGAGATTTTTTAAGCACATTGGTGACAATGTATTAGGACATCAAACTACATTATCCTCTATGGTACACTACTTGTCAGTTTTAATTAATTAGTCATTTGCTTTCTTCTGCTCCCTCCTCTTATTTATTCATTTAAAAAAAATACAAGAAAGTGTTCAGGTTTCATGCCTTTTTACACTTTTTTATGTTGTTATAATTAACACACATGAACTTTCCATGAAAGCATTGAAAAATCTTATTCATAAACTGTATTTGTTACCTTTAAAAACGACTTACCCGGTACTTGTGTTTGGTGAATATCATTATTGGTATATTCATTTTCTTTAAATTGTAAACATTTAAACATGCATTTGAAATCTCATTGATCCTGATTTTTCCAGTGAAAGAATTTCCCATACTTTATTTCTCCATGGCACTAGTGTTGGAATATCTGTCCATTCCAAAAAAAACAAGCTATCCCACATCTGGCTGCTAGTAATAATTGTGTTATCGATGAGACCTTCTCTGAGTCAGTAAGCTTCTTTTGACTGTAAACTAACAAAATCACTATCAGTTCTTTGAGTAGTTTAACTTTAGTGATCTTGAAAATTCTATTTGTTGTTTTCTTCCAAAACACTTTTATTTTAGCGCATTCCCACCATAGGTCCCTATTCTGGCACATCATCTCAAGCATGTATTTGTCCAAATACTCGTTTAGTTTTGGATGAGCCAAAACTATTGTGCTCTCTCACCAATACTCTGTTCTAATATACTCATGTGCAGATAGGCTGTGTGATCGAGTGGTAAGGTCCCTGGGCTGAGAGTCAGAAGTTCTGTGTCCCCGTTTCTTTTTTCATCCTTTGTCTTTTCTGTTTATGCCATCTACAAGCTCCTTTAGTCAGGAATGGTTGAGGGAAAGATTTCTATTTTATCCGTACACCATGTGTAATGCCACAGTTTCTACTGAGACTCATGAAACATTCTCCCTATGATAATGCTTATTTTGATATTTTTTGCATTCCTTTCAATCCAAAACAAAATGAAACTCAGGAAATGCAAATTGTCATTCAGTTCCTGATAAATAGGTGTTTATGTCACAGGACTACTAGAAGAACTGGTACTGTCTGACATTTTTGGCACAGAAGTGAAGGATTAAATGGATATGAAAAATGAATTACTCTCTCATCACTTCAGGGTGACTCCTATAGGTCAAAGTTGAGACACATTGTGGAGCAGTATGGAGAAGCTTGCATTGTCATTGCTTGAACTGTACATCCTTTTGCTAACAGAAGGACTTTCATTCTATAGGTCTATCCATCTGTCACCTTTCTTGAGCACTAAAATTAACTTAATGCTCTATTGTGTGTAGACATGATCCTCAGCCTGATCATGTAACCTCTATCCAATGAGTAACTGGCCGTTAGTCCATCTTTTCAGAAGAAGCAACTATCTGATTATGTTGTAATGAGATAATAAGGGCAAGAGACAGACATTTAAACCGCCCTACTTTGTTTTTAATTATAGTCTTCCCAGATTGAAGTCTTCTCTCACCCATATGAAAGTGTGTCTGACTCTTCTTTCCATTTATCCAGACCCCTTTCACTCTAAATCATGCTACTTACTGGTTGCCTGGCAACCCTGCCACTGTTGCTGTGCATGTGCATTAAACAATATCAACTGAAACATTTTTTTCTCTTACAGTTTTCTGTTTCATAAAATAAATGGACACAGTGCAAAATGTATCCTGCCATGGGATGAGCAAGTAGCTCTGTTGAAAATATGAAAGCTACTCTGCATTCAGTTCTTAAATCTGTGAATCCATGTTAATACCTCAATACATAGAAATGGCATCTTATCTGTGACTTAACCAGGGACCACTGCTTGCCAAGTATGGCCTTTATGGAATAAATATAACTTCATCTTCAGTAACCAGTTCTGGAGTCATCTGTGTGTGGAAGGGAGAGGTGCTAGGCTATACAACAGGGGTGGTCAATAAGTGGACGGCGGACAAAATCTGGACCACCAGATGCTTTTGAGTGGACCCTAAAATCTTTTTATTTAGTTATTATTATTATTTATTATCATAAAAAAGTTATTTTTTTTATTTTCTCTGGAGTCTTGACCTTGACCAAGAAATTTGGACCTTGAAAAAAATAATTTACTATTCCCACTGTACAGTTTTCAATATAGACAGATCATAAGTGAAGAAGTGGCCTGTCACATTATGATCCAGTGTCAGCTTTGTGCCACACTATTGTGGAGCCTGCTGGGGGGGGGGGGGGGGGGGGTCTTGTTAGGACTGGTGTTGCAAGTATTTGCTTTGAGGTGGGCAATGCTGGCTGGCTGTGCTGTCTTCAACCCAGTAGAACATCTACTAATACTGCTTTAAGCAAGCAGAGAAGCATATATCTAGGTTCATATTTATGCAAATATTTTCTTGGGTCATTGTCCCTGCCCCAGGGGTTCCATCAGATTGGGATACAGTGATTGATTCAGGGAGAGTTGGCCACTTCTGCCTTCCATGATTCTAAAATATTATCACCTCAATCCTTCCTGTATTACCATACACAAGTACAAGTATGTTCTACAAGCCTCTCAGGTATGGAGTATGCAAAAGTGCTTAACTGCATCCACCAGGGCACCTGTGTGTGTTTGTGGTGGGGGATACAGGTAGCTCAGTTAATGAGCCAGAAAGATTCTGTTCTCAGTTAAAATGGGGGAACTGTTCCAAATTTCTGCCCATGTAACTGAGATCAGAATCTAGCCCAATGCATTTTAATGAGATACCCAGTCTTCCGCTGTAGCTCATCAACTAATTAGGCAGCCTTAGTGGTACCTTAATATAACCAATATACTCTACTGATGGTATTTTAAAATATACACTATTGTTACCTGTGACACAGTTTGTAAAAGTTGTGTATGAAACACAATATATAAAACTATTACAGTTTGTTCAGCACTGCCAAATAGCTCAGCATGTCTCCAGTGAACAGAATCCAATCCATTTTTCCTTTAAAAAAAATGTGAAAAACTGAGATCATCATTCTGCAAAGCAATTTTATAATGAATTTCTGGTGTATTTTATTGGATGACTCATTGGCCTTTTCTTTCTGGAACTCTAATTTAAATTAAGCCTAGACAAGAGTGACTAAATATTCAGTCTGATAATTTGTTTCTTAAAAGCTGTGTAGAAAATGAGTTTGTAAATGTCACTTCAAAGTCTGCAAACTCTAAGGGAATCCAAAGGTTTAGAAAATTTGAACAGACCTGGTATTTTCTAAACAAATAACTATTTGGCTAACACACATAAAGAATGAGAAATTAGTTCTCTTGAAAATTATGATAATATATGGAAATAGCTTAGGCAGTGCTGGGGTATTCCTTATTTAAACTGTATTTAGATCTTGCAAAAGCTGCCAGATTTACATCTTTGGAGAGTGACTGGGAGAACAGCTGATTGGATGTTAGTTGGCAAATAATATCTTTGCCATTTTTATAGTTATTTGGCAAACAACTTATTTCAAGAAATATTGTTTGCATTATTCAACCACCCCCCATGGCAGATTAAATATTTTAAATGGAATTTGTTTTATTTAGCCAGGTCTAGATAGAATAATTCTATGTAGTAGCAGAACAAGTACAGCAGGGGTTTCATCTCTGTCTGTAATATGGCAGTTCAGTCTGCTTCCTGTCCAGTCTTGGGATGTTATGTTGTTATTTTTTCTTGGACAGAAAAATCACTTGGTAATTTCCCCCAACCCGCCCAGCAACTTTTAGAATCTGATAGATGGTATGAATACTCTTGTTGGAATTCTTTCCCTTTCTCCTACTATTTTTGAATTCTAACTTTGTCGTGCTGTCTGGAATGGCTCACAACTGTAAGTGCCACTCTCAAGTCAGACTGTCAGAAAATAGGGCAGACACTCCAAATTGGTGGTGTATTCTATAATTAGATTTCAAAGCCAGTAACAAATGTAGGCTCCTGGATCATCATCTCAGTCTTACCATGGAGTCACAAACAGTTCCCTTAAACCCTCCAGCCTATCTTGCCACCCAGACAAACTGAATTTTCTGATAAAACATTAAATAAACCAAAAATCACATCACATTAGGATATTTCCAATCCCAAAGGATCAATCACTTACCTCAAATCAATTGGTACTCTGGATCTTAACCAAAAACAACACTGGTAGCCAATTCTCTAGTAAATTAACTAAAGATTTAGCTAAGAAAAAGAAATGACAGTATTGAGAGGTTAAAGCAGGAAAATGCATTAACAGGTGAGTCAAAATTAGTAAATCCAAATGTTAGCAGAGATGTAGTAATCTGCCAGTCTCCAAAAGTCTTCCAGGGTTACCCAGGATAACTCTGGGATCTCTGTCCACTCACTAAGTATTTCCACCCTGTTGGAATTCTAGCAGTCCAAAGATGAAGGATGTTTCCTTGAATCCACCTTTTATATCTTCTTCACACAAAAAACTAGCAGACAGCTTCTGTACCCACCTGGGCCTTCCTTTGTTGGTTGTGAGGAACGCAGATTGAGTCTGTGGATTCCCATTATGAACTCAGTGGCCCTTGGTTTGAAGTTAGCACTCTTCTTTGATGAGTAATTTAGATACAGAGATATACATAATGCAAATGTCTGTCATTATATAGGAATAGATAAGTGAGAACTATACACATAACATTCTATTAGGTTTCATGAAGTTCTAACACCTGAATACACTCTTCAGTAACACACCTTTGATCTTCGGTTATTTAATTACAGGGTACACATAATGTAGAAGTAATGTAATAGCAAACTACAGGATTCAGACAGACAAAAACAATATAATCAACATCTCCTTTGATATTCACATATAAGTGAGTTATCCTGAGAATCTGGCATGCACTGGCACCTGGCCTGTCAGAATCACAAAGATAAAACTATTTTTCCCATGAACATTCCTGCAATTAATCTTGTTTACTGGAATATTTACAGGCAGTACACATAAAAGTGGAATGAGCACAGTCAAAAAGAATAAAGTTTCTTACTCTGGTAATTATTCATGGACTTATTTTATTTTATTTTTTTATTTTTTCAGTTTCCATCCAATTTTAGTCCAAGACCTAATGAAACCAACAGATCTATTACCTGGATTTCCAGAGTTTTATGTGTATTATGCAAAAATTATAATAAATGGGCCCATGAAGCAAAGTTCAGATCAAGATTCATATTTGGAACTACCCAGTGTTGTGCTGTGTTGCTGTCTATAAGTCCCCTCTTTTGTATTTTTTCTGGGGATAGAGATGCTCAGTTCAGATCAGGACACCTCTGACTAAAATATCCCATATAGTACATACGATTTCAGAATTATAGTAGAGTTGACAGTGTCTGCCAGACTTGTTAAGAACTTGCAGTAGACTTGGTGTTTTGCTATTGAAGACAGTTGTCTGTTGGAGGTCATGGAAAGGAGCATGATCACAGTCTGAGATGCATCAGCAGCAAACAGTGTCTTTCACTGGTATAGGAGGACAATCAGCCAGGATGGGTGAGGCACATGGTTGGGCATTACACACTTTTGGAAGCTGTATACATTATTATAATGAATAATAGAAACAGATGGAAGAGATTGGGGATAAGGGAAGAAAAAAACATCTGGTTGAATTAGGAGAAGGGGAATCATAAGAAGGGAGATGTTCAGGGAGGAAAACGATCCCCAGAAGTTCAGATAGGTTTAGATAAACATGTATACTAGAGCAATTTATCCAAATTAAACCCACCCAACTTTCTCCTATGATTAATCACAATCACCCCTCCATTACTCAATGTAGAGAGGAAGGATGGTCCAGTTTTGAAGGCACTCGCTGGAACTCTGGTGACCTTGGGTTCAATTTCCTGTTCAGCTACATACTTACTGTGTGATCATGGGCAAGTCACTCATTCTTTCTATATTCAGTTCCCCATCTGTCAAAGGGGGGGGGCAGTGGTGCTTCTCTACTTCATAGGTATCTAATGAGGATGAATGCTTTAAAGGATAAAGATTGTGAGGTACTTGGATATTGCAGTGATGGGGCCATCTAAGCTCCTAAAATAGATAACCAATGGCACAAGGAAACTGGAGTTAGGCTGTGGGAGTGTACAGAGTGTAAATGTTGGGTTCTTGAGCCGGGATATCGTAGATTTTTGTAATGAGAAGAAAGGCTTTCAGACTGAGTGTCAACATGTGCTGACAGGATGGAAGATAATAGAAAGAAACAAAACTTCAGGATTTCAAAGACTAAATACATAAATAGATGACTCTATGATAATTTCTGAATACTGCTAGAAGCAATGCTTGGCTACAGTGTCCCTCCCCACTTCAGTGATGTGGAATTTGGCCCAGATGAGCCACAGGTGAGGGGCAGTTCTAGGTAGGGGAAGAGGAGAGCTCATTCCCAGACATGTGGAAGCCTACCCCATCCTTGTGCCTCAAAGAGCACCTGGGAGTGTGCCCAGAGGAGGGGTATCTCTGCTTCCCTTTGGCAAGCCAGTTGTGTATGCATGCAGATTGGCTCTCCTGTCAGTGTAAAGCTTTCCCAGGTGAACAGAGTTATTTTGCCATGATTCCTGTCTTGCCCTCTCTCCCTGTAATTGATGTATATTGAGTTGTTTTTCCAGGATGCTATGTCTGACCCAATCACCTGTTCTGAGAATCAGGAAGGATTTTTTTCCTCTTGGACTAAGTTGAGCGGGGTCAAGAGGTTTTTCTTGATGAACAGAATATAAGAAACTCCATGGGGAGAAAATATCAGGTACTAAAGGACTCTTTAATATAGCAGAGAAAGGCATAACTAGAACCAGTAGCTTGAATTTGAAGCCAGACAAATTTAAATGAGAAATTAGGCAGAATTTTTTAAACAGCGAGGGTGATTAATCACTGCAGCAAGGTACCAAGGGATGTAGTGGATTCTCCGTCACTTGATATTTTCAGATTACGCCTGGATGATTTTCTTCACAATACGCTTTAGACAAACACAAGAAGATATTAGACTCAATACAGTTGTAAGTGGGTGAAATGGCCTGTGTTATACAGGAAGTCAGAATAGATGATCTAGTGGTCCATTCTGGCCTAAAACGTTATTAATCTATTAATTAATGCAATACTCAGAGTATTGCAGTGATGTTCTTAACTTACAAAGACAACTGAACAATATAAGGCAACAACTACATTGCATATATTTAGATGTATGTTTTTATATATTGCATTTGCACTCGTTAACATAGTTTCTAGATACTAGACAAAAAAATTAAGAATTCTACTTGTTTTGTATACAGAGAACATTATTCTCCCTCACTTCTTGGTTCAGGTGCTATTATTTTATTGGAGAGGTTCCTCTCCCCCCTCTCCCCCCCCCGCCTAAAAGATAGTGTCCTCTGCATGGTCCCCCTGTGCACTAGGTTCCTGTGGGAAGAATCAAGCCAATTAACTAATATGAATGCAGATCTACCCTTAGCTCGGTAAAAGTTTGTCTAGACCAGTTCAAACTTAAATGCTCATAATAAAGGAAGTGGAAAATAAAGTTTTCCCACCTTCAGCATCCTTTTATGGTCAGGCACAGTCTTGCCATTATTCCTTCTCTGATAGATCTATCAGCCTTTTGGAATCAACTCTTGTAAAAACACTCCCTTGATTTTCTAGGCCTCTACAATTGTAGTCTTGTGAGCCATTTTTAGTGAACACTGCACCATTGGCTGGTATTTTCAAAAGGATATAAGGGGCTTTCAAAGGTTCTTTGGATCCTAACTCTTTCAGGCTACTTTGTAAATGCCAGCCTTACTCATTATCCTCCTAGACTTCTATTGTCACATTATCCCTCCCCAAAGACACTATAAAGAGGTGTGGCACTACAGTGTCCCCTGTTTGAGTCAGTAGCTTCTTACTACAATCTGGCTCTCAGTGATGGCTATGTTCTGCAACCTTTACTCATGTTGGGTAACATGTTACTCCACAAATATTTTTTATTAAAATTAATAGGTCTACTTAAAGAGTGAGGCTAGGATTTTCCAAGGAGCCTAAAAAGTGTATCATACTGTAGAGGGGTTTGGCCCTCTCTGGGGCGGCGGGGAACCATGCCACCTTGCTACTTCCTTTCAGTTGTGATGGGGAATTAGTCTGGCCACGGGAGTCTCTCACCACGGCAGCAGTAGAGGCAAAACACACCAGTTATTCACGCCCAGTCGGCAGGCAGTAGTGAGTCACGGGCTCAGGTCCTCAGACATGAGCTGAGAAACTGCTATATAATGAGCAGGTCCCAGTCCTGGGGCAGGGCAGGGCAACAGAGAGTCAATGGCTCAGGTCCTCAGGCAGAGACTGAGCAAAGGAAGGTAAACAGCAAGTCCAGGCTCTTGGCTCTGAAGGGCCTGGGAGAGGAGGACTTGTGGGTGGCAGGGGGGATGCAGGCCCACCCACTCCACTGTGTCCCAGCTTGGGGCCCTAACAGTGGCAGAAGGCCTGCTGCTGAGTCAGTGGGGATCCTGGCCGCAACACACTGACATAGGCTCTGGCAGTGCTGCAGCCAGACTAGGGTCAGCTGTCCCTGGGCTACTTCCTAACTCCCCCTCTAGAGGTACCTGGGTCTGGACGGTGTCCTCCAAGGGGTCAAGCACCATGGGGTCCTCAGGATAACTGACAAAGGGTAGGCTTGGCAGCTCCTCTGGGTAACTTGTGAGGGGCAGGCTTGACAGCTCCTCTGGGCTCTGGTCGGTGTCAGGCGTTGAGAGGTCAGGCCAGTCTTCGGGTCGGCTGCCAATTGCTGGGGTCTCCCAACCGCGAACTAGGCCACAGGCATCTGGCGTCTCCGGCGGATGTTCTTCTAGTGAGCTCTGGGGTTGGGCTTTTATACTTCCTGTCCTGTGCTTTGATCTCTGGGGGGCGGGTGCAGGATTCTCTGGCTCTGCCCACTTTGGTGTCCGGAGAGGCTTGTCCCTCTCCGGGGCGGCGGGGAACCACACCGCCTCACTACACATACCCAACTCCCATTGATTTTAAATATGCTTTGGTGCCTAATTTCCTTAGGGGCTTATGGAAACAAAAGCCTAGAGAGCTAACCAATGTAAGTAAACTTGGTAGAATTTGACCCTAAATAAACTAAAGAAACAATCATGCTTCACTGAAAAATCTCAAGCTAATCTATTATAATTTATTTAAATGTTTTACATATTACAGAAGACACACAAGTCAGATTATATATAGCTACCACAAGCACCACCATAATATCTCTCTTGTAGAGGGTATATTATTTCCCACAAGTCATACAATATGTATCTTTTTATTAATTATGCACTTATAGATGGGTCTGAATTATGTAAGAATGAACATAACCTGACAAACAAGTCTACAACACAGACAACAGACAAAACAAAATGACATTCAAGAAATGAGATGCAGACAAGACTAATGTACAGAGCTCAAAGCATGAGCTTGTCAAAAGAAGTTTCATGGGACATATCATATTCAAATAAGGACAGCAGTTAAATATGTCACTATGAGAGGAAGATTTTAAGTAAATTAGGAGATGAATTGGTATCAGTGATTGCCTCAAGGGAGTAAGAGATGAACTGAATCCTGATACCATCCTGTTTTCATATTTCTTGCATAGTAAATGTCATGCTCGCAATACTATCATTTTCAGAATGCTGTTGTACCAAATATTGTTACAAATAAAATGGAGGATGTCTGCTTAAAATATTGCACAGCATCAGGAATTGTGAGAAGTAGTTTTGCTTGTTCATTCCACTTCCATAGACTTCCTTTGTAACATTGGAAAGATAATTTCACCTCTTTGTGCTTCACTTTCATCTTAAAATACTTGCCCACCTCAAAGGGATTGTTTCAGGGGTTAGTTTTATTAATGTTTGCCCAATGTGGTGGGATGCTTGAAGAAAAGGTGCCATGGTTGTGCAAAGTGTTTTTATTAGAACCCATCCAATCCACATATCAATCTCTGAAGAGTCCCAGAAAGTTATATAGTGTGACGGGGCAAGGCCAGATGGCTATAGGAAAGTAGTCAGGAACAGGTATGTTAGCCCCAGACTAAACAAATTCTTGTTACCATGGTAACCAAATAGCAGTTGCTCCAGGTTAATCAAGACACCTTCTAGAAAGCAGTGGAGATAGCTAGGTTGATTGGGACACCTGAAGCCAATCAAAGGCTGGCTGGAACTAGTTAAAAGCCTCTCACTTAGTCAGTAAGGTGTGTGTGTGTGTCAGGAGCTATAGGAGGAAGCTGTGCTGCTGGAGAACCTGGGCAGTACAAATCCTACCAGGCATAAGGAAGAAGGCCCTGAGGTAAGAATTAAGTAGATAGTGAGGAAGTGCAGGATGCTGTGGGGAAGTGGCCCAGGGAATTGTACTTGTCCTGTTTCAAAAGGTCAGCTACCAATAGCTGCTACAATTAGGGTCCCTGGGCTGGAGCCTGGAGTAGAGGGTGGGCCCGGGTTTCCCCCCTCCCCCACTCTGCACGATTAATCACAGAGACTGTGAGACAACAGAGATTGTGCGAGGGAGGGTTGCTTCTTCCCACCTCCCTTGCTGGCTTATGATGAAAATGGCTCAGTAGGCTGTAACCTTTGCCTCTAGAGAGAGAAGGGCTACGTGGAGCGTCACAGAAAGAGGTTACGTGGAGAAAGAGGAGGAGGAGGAAGAACGCTAGACCTTAAACCACACAAGTGATGTGGAAAACAAATCCACAGAAAACAAAACAAAAAGAAAACAATACATATAGATGACCACAGAGAGAGGGTGACCCTCCAGATGTCATAGAGAACATGCCTGATGGCAATGACTCCCAGCTGTGTTTTTTGTTTTGTTTTGTTTTGTTTTGTTTTTGCACTGGCATTGGCTGGAAATTGGGTTTAAAGTGAGGAGGAAGAATGGCAAGCACCAGTACTATCCATAACTCCCTCACTTCAGGCTTTTCTGGGATTTCTGAGGCTTGCCTCCAATATTTCTACTTTCAGAGTGGCAGCTGTAAAAGTGACATTGAATAAAACAGAAGAGGGGTATGTGTCATATGTAAGCAGTCTGAAAAGCATAGAAATAAGAATAAGACAGTTTTTGACCAACTGTTGTAAGGGAGAGAACACACATGATGGAATAAAGCGAGAGCTCAAGTCTAAAGCCCTGTAGTTAGGACTGTTCCAATGCATTCCAGCAGCTAAAGGTGGAGCTGTTAATACATTATAGTAGGGCACCTTCTGTGGGGTAAAGGATACTTTCCTCAGGATACTAGGTGCACAGGTAGAGCGAAAAGGACAACAGATGGAGTGAACCAAAGGTCCATCTATCCCATACACCTGGGTTTATAACAGAAATATCCTGTTGGTCAGCTCTGAAGTTCACATACTCAGGCATTAAAGTAAGGGGGAGCAGAGAAGAGTGCAGCTCTATTTCCACTACTAAAAGCAGACTGAGAGCTACCACTACTCTTTGGCTGGTGCTTCTACATGTATAAGGATCAAATGTTGACTTGCGTAAGACTTTGCGCAAGAGTTGACCCACGTGGAGTCCACTGCAAAGTGTTTTCTTTCTATCTGTCTGTAATTTCCAACCTGCCCAGAACCAATGAGCCTGATTATTCTCTCATTTCCACCAATTTTACTGCCTTCAGTGATATTACTCCTGATTTTACACAGCAAATGAGAGTAGAATCAGGCTCTATACTGTCATAATTTTTGACTAAATATCCAATGAACTGCCAATAGTTGTACATTCATAAAGTCAACACCCTTGCACACAGACAGCTTAACAGTGGTGCACAACTTCTTCCCATAATTACACTTTCATTATCTTTAATTTTACTCTCTTGTCTTTTCTTCCTCATTAGTTAAATTCTCACATCAGCCACTAACTTGTTTTGTGAGAAGGACTGGCCTAATCTTATGGCTTTACTTCAAACTTTTCCTGTGATGAGTCATCAACTGTTCTTTATTAACATTTAGCATGTTGTCTGGAAAAAAAAGTGGGAAAATTCACCCCACTGTAAACCATCGCCTAACTTCATTTTAAAATTATCTTCTTAAATCTTCCCACTTCTAAAGATATCACTCAGAAAAATGTTTGCTCTCATTACACTATTTTGCTTTAGCTATTTATCCTATCTAATCATTTATGGCCAGATGCTACTTTCAGATAAGCATCACATGTAGTATCAAAGATCTATGACATTTTCTGTAATGTACACAGTGTTCAGGTAAAATTTGTCCCTTCAATTATAAAGAGACATGGTGGGTGAGGTAATATCTTTTATTGTACCAACTTCTGCTGGTCAGATACAAACTTTCAAGTTACACAGGGGCAGCTCCAGGCACAGCGCACCAAGCGCATGCCTGAGGCAGCAAGCTGTGGGGGGGGGGGGGGGGGGGGGGGGCAGTCAGGGAGCCTTCGGCGGCGTGCCTGCGGGAGCTCCACCGGTCCCACGGCTTTGGCGGCAGGTTCGCCAAAGTCGCGGGACCAGCGGACATTCCGCAGGCGTGCCGCCGAATCCACATTACCAGCCGGACCTCCCACAGGCGCGCCACTGACAGCCATCTGACTGCTGTGGTTGGGGCAGCAAAATACATAGAGCAGCCCCAGAGCTTACACAAAGCTCTTCTTCAAGTCTGGGCCCAATAAAAGGTGTTACCTCACCCATCTTGCCTCAGCTTAGTATTTAGACATTTCTTTTTCTTATTAGAGCAAGCTCACAATAAAAGAAGGGAATTTGCTGTAATCAGTCCCCTCTAACAGTGAAATCTAAACTTCTAACACTTATTTTAGAAGAGGTAAAATACATTTTGAAATTTACCAGAGCACTGTACATTGCTGTTAGAACACAACTGTTATAAGAAATATAACAAAAGTTAGAACCATTAAAATAACTTAACAAAAGACACATTTCATATAAATTATGTATTTTAAAATCAAAGCATCATTTTCCCTATATATCTCTTTGTTAAAAAAGAGCATCTATCATTTGGTAAACATTTTAAACTAAAGAAATTCTCCCCCTTAAAATCTTTCATCTGTGATCTTTGTAAACCCTCACTGCAAATGCATGCAAAAAACAACTTTAAAACTCGGTCATGCTCTGTATTTTTTTTTCTGTTTTTTGTTGGTGGTGGTGATAGTTGAGACATACATCAAAGTCATTAACACTATTTGGATTTTTTTGATCATAAGTGGTACAGTTCTTCAATAAAAATGAATGTTTGTCACAAATAGGCCTTGACAGCCTTTCTGCTTGCAAAAGGGGGGAGGGATAGCTCAGTGGTTTGAGCATTGGGCTGCTAAACCCAGGGTTGTGAGTTCAATCCTTGAGGGGGCCACTTAGGGATCTGGGGCAAAAATCAGTACTTCATTGTGCCTAGTGAAGGCAGGGGGCTGGACTCAATGACCTTTCAAGGTCCTTTCCAGTTCTAGGAGATAGGATATCTCAATTAATAATTACAACCCTGATCACCACTGGCCCTGGTGGTGCATTCTGACCTCCCTGGAAACTCTTCCTGGTCCCTTGTTTGTTCCGTGGTTAGATACATTTTTTTCTTTAGTGACAGGGCTTCCTGGAAACTGGTTTGGGATGTTGATACATCTATAATCTACTTTTAAAGACTGAAATGGCTGCTTTCATATCTGCTAGGTAACATCTGTCTTGGTAAGATACATTTAAACCATAAGGGCATTTGCCAACTTGAGGTAATTTAACCCATCCTGAAATCCCATTTTTGGGGCTAACAGTTGCTGCCAGGTGGCAATTTGCTGGGCACGAGGACCTCTCTTGGCTGGAAAGAGGAAGAGACAGTTGGAATGGGATCCTTGGGCCTGTCCAGCCATGCCAATCCCTGCCTCCCACCTGCCAGAGACTCCACTAATCTGTTTGGCATGTCCTACTGGTAAGTTATAGCTAAACTTTAAGAAGCATGTATGTATTTTTACAAAACTGTTGCCTTATGTACACACAAACCTTTTGCCTATTTCAGTCAAGTTATGTGAGTGTTCTTACCTAAATACTTGTATGAGGAAATACCATCTGGCAGGTGTGAATTGGAACGTATGCACATGCGCTTTTAAAAACCAAATACTTCATATATTGTCTATTTTTTTTACCTTAATTATGATTTTTAGCCTAAAATGTTCCTTTCTTGGTTTATCTTCAGTACCATTTCTAGTCTCCCCTCCCCCCGAGAATACCCTAAATAATTCTTCCTCTTCCTTAGTTTTGGTAGTTTCAGATACTTGCGGAGAGTATCCTGTCATTCCTTTTTAGTATCATTGGGAATATTTAAGTATTTTGCTTTTGTTTTCTTATTTAACTTTTCCTCTGAAGTAAGTCTGTCAAATCCTCAATGACCTTTGACTTTTTTTCTGGATCCTTTCCAATATGATTTTTTTCTTGAACTGAGGCATTAAAAATAGACACTTTTGTTCCAAATGTGAACCAATCAATGCTTTCATAAAGAGGCTCTGTTACTTTTCTGAGTAGTTTTATTTCTGTTTGTTGTGCAGCCTCATGTGGCCCTTCTTTATGTCAACACATTATATATATCAGGTCATTTATTTAGGGGGGCTAAATGTGGAATTAAAAGCCTAATTTTATGCAATTATTATTGCAAAAAGTGTTACCTTTTCCCCTAAATCCCATAAATGCCTCAAATCCAATCTGAATTTTAGTGTAAGGTTTGGGAAGAGGCTGGGGACATTTCTTATCTGAACTGGGTCACCTCTCACGACTCATGAGATGGTAAGATAGTTCTACAACCACCAGCTACAGATGAGTTCAGATTAATGTCTTGCATAATGCCACAAAAAGTGACCTGTTTAGCAGGATGCTTCTATTCTAGAACATCAGCACTACAAAAAATATCATACACTGAACAGGTTTTGGGTATCAATATTTAATTAAAAGGTATCTGCTGCATGTGCTTGGTATCCTTTAACTGAAAATTCATAAAAAGTACAGGTTTTATTTGCATGTGTCTCCTGTTAACAATTGGGTCACATGAGACTGTCTGTAGAGAAGAGGAAATGAAGAGAAGAAAAGGACTCCGGACTGCACAGAAACTTAGGGTACATCTACACTACAGGGGGGAGTCGATTTAAGATACGCAAATTCAGCTACGTGAATAGCGTAGCTGAATTCGACGTATCGCAGCCGACTTACCCCGCTGTGAGGACGGCGGCAAAATCGACTTCTGCGGCTTTCTGTTGGCGGCGCTTACTCCCACCTCCGCTGGTGGAGTAAGAGCGCCGATTCGGGGATCGATTGTCGCGTCCCAACGGGACGCGATAAATCGATCCCCGAGAGGTCGATTTCTACCCGCCAATTCAGGCGGGTAGTGTAGACCTAGCCTTAGATTATATTTAAATTGAAACACTGATCAAATTGGATTAAATGGAAATCAGCTGATCCAAATCTCAGGTAATGAATCAGAATTTGATTAAATGTGTCTTTTTTTCATATTTGGATAAGTATTTGCAAATTTTCCCCCAAATTGTGCTCATCTAACTGCATAACTTGCATTATTGTCACCGTTAAAGACTTGTATTTGGGACATATCCAGAATACCACCCCTTTGTGTTGGGAAGGTTGAGGGGAGCTCTATAAGCTTAAGACTTCCTTTGAGAGTTGAGAGAGAACCTGGCTGAAAGATACTTTTGAAGAGTAGTGTTTCTAATTTCCTTCCTTCCTTTTTTCTGGTTAGGCAGCATAGCAGAAGGTCAGAAGTTTGGCCTTGGGAATGGACCAAAAAGTATGAAAAATAAATCCAGGAGGGGCAATACCCCCAGAATGACATAAAGGAGCCATATTTTTTTCCTTCTTGTTAAGACCTCAGGATCTCCCTCTACCAGCTTTATCTTCTCTGCCCCAATTCCACAAACTACTCACAATTGTAGGTGGTCTGCTCTAGTCTAAAGCCATTATTATAGCTACTCTGAACATGGCAGTGAGACTCTGATAAATACTTCCATGATAACCTGCATGACACCTTGGTATTCGTTCTCTCCACCATCACCATCTTAAGATAGTTAGGACCAAAGCAGACTGTGAAGAACTTCAAAAAGATCTCACAAAACTAAGTGATTAGGCAGCAAAATGGCAAATGAAATTTAATGGATAAATGTAAAGTAATGCACATTGGAAAAAATAACCCCAACTATACATACAATATGATGGGGGCTAAATTAGCTACAACTGATCAGAAAAGATATCTTGGAGTCATCGTGGATAGTTCTCTGAAGACGTCCACGCAATGTGCAGTGGCAGTCAAAAAAGCAAACAGGATGTTAGGAATCATTAAAAAAGGATAGAGAATAAGATGGAGAATATCTTATTGCCCTTATATAAATCCATGGTATGCCCACACATTGAATACTGCGTACAGATGTGATCTCCTCAACTCAAAAAAGATATATTGGCATTAGAAAAGGTTCAGAGTAGGGCAACTAAAATGATTAGCGGTTTGGAATGGGTCCCATATGAGGAGAGATTGAAGAGGCTAGGACTTGTCAGCTTGGAAAAGAAGAGACTAAGGGGGGATATGATAGAGGATATATAAAATCATGAGTGTTGTGGAGAAAGTGAATAAGGAAAAGTTATTTACTTGTTCCCATAATATAAGAACTAGGGCCCACCAAATGAAACTAATGGGCAGCAGGTTTAAAACAAATAAAAGAAAGTTCTTCACACAGCGCACAGTCAACCTGTCGAACTCCTTGTCTGAGGAGGTTGTGAAGGCTAGGACTATAACAGGGTTTAAAAGAGAACTAGATAAATTCATGGAGGTTAAGTCCATTAATGGCTATTAGCCAGGATGGGTAAGGAATGGTGTCCCTAGCCTCTGTTTGTCAGAGGGTGGAGATGGATGGCAGGAGAGAGATCACTTGATCATTACCTGTTAGGTTCACTCCCTCTGGGGCACCTGGCATTGGCCACTGTCAGCAGACAGGATACTGGGCTGGATAGACCTTTGGTCTGACCCAGTATGGCCATTCTTATGTTCTTTGGTTCCATCTTGCCTCCCATACTTGTAATTTGTGCAACTTTTGTGCATATGACCCTTTTTCATACATATAATTTTTTCTTTCACTTTCCATTTTTATCCATTTTAATTATTTACTTTTTAAACCATTTGTATTACTTTAAAAAAATACATTGACCCATAGTCTGTCAATGCCACTTTATCAATTATGCATCCCCACAGTTATTCTGCTCTTCCATTTCTCTTTAAGTATGCAACAGTTCTTGCTATATAGAGCTACATGATTTCAAATTATATATTTGAAAGATGAAATACCAGGCATAATTTCACACACTGTTTCATTATTGTGTTCATTTTCATTACTGTTTTTACTGGCAAATAGGCACACAATTTCCAATTAGAGTCTTTCTTTCAGAAACATACTGGGTCAGTAACCATTTGCAAAATTGCAGATAATAAAGTTCGATGTATGAGTTATTCTTAGTTTTTGTTAGTGAGCTTTATTACATGCGATCTTGCTTTTCAAAGAGACAAATATCAAGTAATAAAAAATATTGCTGCATGCATTATAATATAAGTTACAGATATGATGGACAAAGATGATAGGCTCCTGCATTAATTTAAACCACACTTTCAAAAAGCAGCTCATTTGACCATGAAATTAAATATCATACCAGTGTACAAACGTATTAAAAAGCAGACTGGCCAAAGTATATAAATCACATATTTTATAGAGACTCTTCAGCTTTCAATCAGTTAAACATATGCTCTGTTAGGATGTAAAAATTGTACTGTATCAGATTTAAAGCCAATGGAGCTTCATTCTAATTACTGCAACGCCCTCCCCCCCCCCCCCCCCCCACCACATACCCCTCTGAAAATCTCTTTTATGCTCAGTGTTCACATGTGGCACTTGTCAAGTGTCATGTTTTCCATTTAAATATAGAGTACTATAAGAATTATGGGCCAAATCATCACAGGGAGTAAATTGATGTATCTCCTTTGCATCCAGTAGAGCTATGCCGATTTACACCTGTTGGGGATCTGGCCTTGTGTCTTCAGAGCTACTACTTTTATTCACATAGTGTCATTCAGCTTTCACCTTGCTGTTAGACCTTCAAAAGGTCTAATCCACTAACGCACCCAAAGCTCACACTAACTTATTATCACATATTGGTACGTTATATGGATTGACTTTGGGTAACTTTACTATTATTAGCCATGCAATATGTCTTTCCAAAAGTCAGACAATGCATTTATTTTAATGCCTTTTTTTGTCACAGTGTTTCAGAGAACTTAACTGTTCTTATGAGTATGCACTCTCATTCTTAATTTACCTGGTATTCATTCTCATAATGTTGATCATAATAAATTCATTAGGTATTAATGTGTGTATGAGAAGTACATCAATAGGATCTCCATTTTGGTTCAGCCATAAGTAAAGCACTATTACTTTATAGGGTTTCCTCAAACAGAAATTTTTATGTTAAAATGGCATTTGAAATCCTACTCAAAATATTACTGCAGTGTAGCTACCATATTGTCTAGTTACAGTGGATCAGATAAATAGCCTCTAGTAAATCATCTATGTATGGATTTCCATTAAGATGTTAGCATAAAATGAAGCAAATTAGTTGTCTATCAAAAAGGGATTAATTAGTTTTAACTTTGTAGTACAACAAGAAAAAGAAATCAAAGAAAAAAATCAATGATATACCAATGAGCCATCTGCTTAAAAGTGAGATGGGATTTAAGAGTTAACATGAGTTCTGTGCTTCAAAATATTTGAGTTGGGTGGAATCTCATTTGTTTCTCTCTGTACTCATGAATTTTCATTTCTCACTTTATTTCCTTAAATATGTCCTGAAAAATAGGGTCCTGAAAAAATTTATACTGGGACCTCTGCAATTCTAAATTTCTTCAGAGGACCACTACAGTTACATCCAGGTCATCTACAATAAAGACACCTACATTTTACAGGTAACATGTGTGGTGCTGCTAATATTGCCAAGGTTGGAGACAGATTAACTTTATGCTCCCAGATCATAATTTCTTTTCTACAATCAATTGCCACTGGCATAGACATGAAGAAATGGAGAAGTGCTGTGAGGAGAAAAAGATAGAAAGTGGTCAGGGGAGAAGACAGACAAGAGGGAAACAAAAGGAAGAGAACAGAAAAATAGTGATAAAAATGTTTATTTTTTCCCCCACCTTTTAAAACATATTCTGTCTGGGCTCAAGAAGTGATGTTTGGATTCAGACCCATAGTCTAGAGGTCCATTATAGATTGAATTTGAACTTCCACAAAGTTCAGGGGTGTTCAGCTCTGGAGATCTATTTCAGAGCTACGTGTACTAAAATGCAATAGAAAAGTGAGCTAATTTGGCACAATACTCTCTAAATATAAATAAACAGCTTAGTACTTGAGCTTGTTATATTTGGTGTACTGACTTTCAATAAAGAATATTTTTTTTCAGGGCCTGATCCAGTGCCCATTGAAGTCAATGGAAAGACACACTGATTGCAATAGACTTTCATTTAGGCCTTTTTTGTATTGTGTAACACAATTTCAGTAAGAAATTTAATTTAGAACTGGCTTGAACAAAATGCAAGATGACTTATTTTGACTTAGAGGTTGATACAGTTCAAACTAGAATCATGATTAAAAGCGTATTGGCAACTGGGTTACACTTTTGCTAAACGTAGTAAATGGATGACACACTAGGATTTTTTAGTCCTCCATGAGAGCAGTGTCCATGTCATATCTATTGCAAAATTCATTACATTCTTCTTTTCAGTACCTCCACAAGACAGAGGAAAAAATGCCTTTGACTTCCAGAAACGGCAACCTTAGTATCACATTGGAGACAGAGTTAAAAGTTAAATATGAAATAAAGTACAACTTGCTTTGTACTAGGTTTTACACTGACAGGTCTGATACTATATAAGGATGATAAAATTGTTAATCATGATGTTGAAAATGCAGAAAATTTCTCTTGGAAAGAAATTTGGAAAGAAGCAGGATAATGTGTTAACATCTTACAGTGATAAGTAAAAAGTTTGTATTCTATCAATAACTAGAGAGGATGTAAAACCCCAAACAGTAAAGTTAAGCATTTTTCAATCTGAGGGACTGGATAATTTGCACCAAAGAATATTAAAATAATTGGCGAAGGAGCAATCTGAACCATTAAAGTTGATTTTGATTAAATCTTGAAACACTGGGAAAATTGCAGGGTACTCAGGAAAAAGCTAATATCATGCCAATATTTTAAAAAAGGGAAGCGGGATCATGCTGGTAGGCCAGTTAGATTGACATTGATCCCAGGCAAAATCCTGGAAAGGCTGATATGGGATGCAATCAATAAAGAATGGCATTAATTAGGTTATCAATCAGCATGGTTTTATGGTCAATAGATCGTGTCAAACAAAATTCTTGTTGTTTTTGATGGGTTCAAAAGTGTGGTTGATAAAGGTAACAGTATTGACACAAAATATTTAAAATTGTGTAGGGAACTTCACCTAATCCCATATTATCCTAAAAAATGGCATACAAAAATCATTGTAGCCTATATTAAATAGATGACAACTGGTTGTCTAACAGATCTCAAAAAATAATTGTAAATGGTGAATCATCATCCCATACAGACATTTCTAGTGGATTTGAATGTGTACATGGCCCAGTGCTATTAAATATCATTATCAATGATCTTGAAGAAAACAGATTACTAAAACTGGTAAGATTTGCAAATGACACAAAAATAATGGAGTGGTAAATAATGATGAGGGCAAGTCAGTTATACAGGCAAACCTAACACTTAGTAAAGTGGGCTCATGTGAACAATATGCATTTTAATATAACCAAATGCAACATCTAGGAACAAATATTGTAAGCCACAGAAGGTGAGGGAAATTATCCTGAAAAGTAGCAGCACTGAAAAGTATTTAGGTGTCATGATGGATAACCAACTGAACATGAACTCCCAGTTCATAGCTGTGGATAAGAGGACTAATGTGATCCTTGGCTACATAAGCAGGGAGGTATCAAGTAGGAAGAGGAAGGTGATATCACTATTATATACAGCACTAGTGAGACAGTTATTGGAATACTGTGTCCAGTTCAGCTCTCCACATTTCTGAAATGATGTTGAATAATTGGAAATGGATAAGGAAAGAGCTAAACAAATGGTCCAAGACCTGAATGAAATAACTTATAGTGAAAGACTTAAGAAGCTCAATCTATTTAGTTTATCTAAGAAAATGTTAAGAGGTGATTTGACCTCGGTCTATACCCATATAGAGAGGAAGAGACTTCTGACAATAGATGTCTCTTTAAGTTAACAGAAAAAAAAAAAAGGCATAAAAGGATCTAGTGTTTGGAAATTGAAACTAGACCAACTCAAAGTATATTTTTTTTACCTAGGGATAGGGTAGATTCTTCATCACATGAAGTAAGTCAAGAATGGGCATCTTTCTAAAAGATATGCTATGGTTCGGACACAAATAATAGTCTTGATGCAGAGTTTACTGCGTGAGATTATTTGTCTGTATTATGAGGAGGTCAAAGCAGATTATCAAAATGGTTAGAGCTGATGAAACATCTGAATTTCTGTTCTGAGAAATTCCAACATTTCAAATTTTGTTTTTCATAATTAGAAACAAAAACACAAACAAAAAATGAAGTTGATTTTTCTTCTTCTCAGTCAAATATTTTGTTCTGATTTTGACTTTAATATAAAATAAAATGTGAAATCAAAAGACATTTTGAAAGAAAACATCAAAAAGTCCCACTATGAAAATCTCAAATATTTCAATATTATTGAAATGCTTCACCACTTTCATTTTGATTTCAAAATGATTTTTTTTTTTGTTATATAGACATCTCTGTGAAATGTTTCAATTTTGACAAACCAGCATTTTCAATGGAAAAATGTTTCATGAAAAAATGTCCAGCCACCTCTAATAATGGTTCCTTCTGGCCTTAAAGGGTATGAATCTAGTATTATTATTTAAACATAAGTCTTTGCAACCTAGGAAGGGATTTGTGTTTGGTTTCAATTTTAGATTAAAGTTCAGATTGCTTTTTATTTTATATGAATCTGTTTTAATCATTCCTTTTTAAAATGCTATTCTATATGAGAATGAAAGAAGCTGTGGGTAGAAGTTAAATGCTATTTCATTAAGAACAATACCAGCTTTACACAAGCTCATTGTTACACTGCCATTGTTTCAATATATACACAACATGTACTTCATGTGTTTCTTTGGGAATCAGTATGTACCTGCCTATGTTATTTCTAATATTCCTATTATTTTAGATTCTTGGTATGAGTTTGAGAGCTATACTCGTATTATTTGCCTTTGTACTAGATTTTAAAGGAATGACATGTGTACTGAAAATAAAGGACTGTACTTCTGTTTTTGATAGTTCTCATACATTGTTGCTTCTGAAAGAAAATGGTGGCTTTATTAGAATACAATTGTAAATTTCCATTTAGCTAACAATCTCTTCTATTTTGTCCTAGAAAAGATGCAAGTCTCAACTTTCATCATGGCAGACATGTAGTCTGCAACATATCTGCCTTTCCCATTCTCCCCTCCTCCCCCAGTTATAATTTGCAAGAGCATGATGAATATTTGAGGAGGCAATAGGCCAGGGCATAAGCTCTATTTATGTCATTGAACCAATTTATATTAGCTAAGGATCGAGCTGGATTGGGTCTAATATTTATAAGGCAAACTCTAAAGGTCTGAAGTTCTGGACTTTTTTTTTTTTTAGTTTCTTTCAAATTTTGGAATCTTCATATCTACTCATGCATAAAAACTGCAAAAACAACTGTGCAGGACCCCATGTGTCTTTCCCATTATCATAATCTCAGAACAAAATAAGTATCATTAATTAATCTTTCAGCATCCTAGTGTCCTACAAGTTCTGGTATCCTGAACTTCTCTCCTGCATTGAGAACTTTCCAGTTGAAATGGCTTGTTGCTTCCAAAACATTATCCCCATTTAGAGACATGATGTGCTATCAGTAGCATCTAGGCATTAATTATATATCCATTAAATCTGACAGGATTCATTATTATCAAATGGCATATCATTAAAATGGCCTACAAATGCTAGCAGAGTGGTAATTTCACACTTGGAGACTAATGCATAGAATTTTAAAAAAAGGCTTTCTAGATGTTATACCAATTCAAACTGTATCTGTATTTAATTATTTGGTGATGTACTATAAGGTTAAATCACCTGTACCTTTATCATTTTAAAAGGATGTCTAGGAGAGGAGCTATTATTTGGGGGGAGGTGAAAAGAGAGTCTTGGAAGCAGAACAGATTTTTTTTCTTAAACAGAAGAACTGTAAGTGATGATAATTTAACTTGACAAAACAGTGTTTGATACTAATGTTAATTAAAGAGTAATTATTTGTGATGTATGTTTATTTCATCCATTTTGAAACAATGTCAGTGTCATTTCATCAGTCTTAATTGGCTCATGTAAAAACCTAAGGGCATGCAAATTGTTTGGGAAAACTCGGCAGGCAACTGTGGCCTATTTTAATATACAATTTTCTCTTAACTAATTTCACCAAAGGATCCCCATGTTTCAGCTGTAAGAAGTGGACTTGCTAATACCATGGTATAGTAGATTGTGTTATTGCTATATGGGCTACAAACTCTAAATTAGAATGGCATTATCTATGCGATTTAAGATTCTATACACCTCAGACTGCACTGGGATGTAATTTTTATCAAGTTGTTTTCTAAGCAGTATATATCCACTGTAGGTACTTTAGTTTATTTTTTAGCTAGCATTTATTCATCGTTACATAGCAATGAACATGAATTATGTCAGAACCTTGACTATCAGAGCTCAGGGTCAATTTGCAAAGCAAATACTTTTTTTACTTGCAAATTGACCACATGCATTGCATTATTGTAAGAAAATACATATAGACCCACACAATCCCATTTTTAAAGTCAGACAGAGTAAGTTAAATAAAAAAATCAATGTAAGTGATGTGTGAGTTATCAAACATATTATGGCAGGTTATGCCAGCTTCTGAGATAGTATGTTACGTAATCTGTTGACACCTATACAATAGAATGGAAAAGGGCACACTAAAGAAATGAAACAAACAACAACAAAAAGATTTTTAAGGAAACTGAGTGGAAATTTTATTCAAGGAAAAAAATAGTATTTGACACTAGACACAAGAAGAAGAGGTCAAAGGATTTACAAACCCAGCATGTCTATACATGTTTAGATGACTTTCAGTTTTCGTAGTCTGATACACTTAATTCATTTTCTATTTGTTATTCTATTGGCAACCTGGCTTCTACACTATCATTTGTCAACACTGAATTGTATTTGCTTCATGTCAGAAAACTGTATATAAAGCCTTCTGCTATTCTTTGTTGTCACTGTTTGCTTACCACAGGGTTGATCCTAATAGTTTCTAGTGTGTAAGGAATATGGGATCAGGCTGCATATATTTAAGCTTTCTGCAAAGTGAAGAATGTTACTTTTTAACTGATTAATGGGTGATCTGTCTGGGGGACTGCTGAAAGTATGTTGGTTTTTATGAGATTCTGCTCCTTGATATTGCTATAAGATTCTCTCCCCAGGGAAGAACAGAATTATTGTAAAGCAGATGCCCTTGATTTCTCTGAAGAGTTTTGGTGTCGCACAAAACCCTCCCTGCAGGGAATATTATTTGTCAGTGGTGCCATCTTCCTGACACTCTGATAGAGAATACATTTTGAACCATACTTGAAAAACAGCATGGAATGCCTGATTTCAAAGAGCGTAAAGCCAATACATATCTTCTTCTGTGAAAGAGATTTTGCAAGAATGGCTAATAGCAATTTGGCCTACTACACACCAGCATCAAAAAACACAAATCTTGGACAAGCTGAAGTCGATGGGAGTTCTCACTGACTGTAGTAGCACTAGGATTTCATCCAATGACTTTGGTACCAGGAAGGAAAAAGAGTACATTTTTCATTACTGAGACGTCATGATGGTGACTGGAAGCCATGTTTGATAATGTATAGAATTCCTTTTGAGGTGCAAAGGGAGTTGGAGTGTGTAGAAACCCTACAATCCACAACTGAAAAAGCTCACATATTTGTTGGAGAAATGTGAGGATAGCGTCTGATAAAATAAAAAGGATATAAGGGGAAATTTTAAAAGAAGGGAGCTGGACTGGTTCCATAATCTTAGGAAAATGAAGGTCAGGAGCCTTAAACTGGATAAACTTTGTGAGAGACCCTACACAATACAGATCCAAATAAATAAAATGGTGTACAGGATACAGTTGGGTCCCAGACTCAAAGATATCCACAAGGTATCTGAATTTTTTTTAATCAGAAATGCTGTTGAAAAAATTGTGAAAAACAAAACTTTCCATATAAGTGTGTTTTCACTAAAGTTTTTATGTCAGTTAAAAGGTGATGCTTTCAATTTAAAAAAACTTTTCAATCAGTGTACTTAGAGGAAACAGGGATGTTAATAAAATAAAGCTTCCAACTAAAAGGTGACTGGAAATTCTTAGTTCTTTTTTCATGGTTGGACAGAAAAATTTCTAGCATCTTATACCACATTACTTGTTTGATACTGACCATCGGAATCTCTCTTATGAAATAACATAGCCTATTTTAAAAACAAAAGTATTTTCTTATATTACAAGAAATACCCGCAATATTCTAATATTATTTATTTGAAAAATCAGCACTGGTGTTGGCTAGAGCAAAACCTATTCTCAATTACATACATGTAAATCTGGAGTGACTACATATATAGCCTGTTCTCTGTTCAGACAGAGACTTTACCATGGTGTTCCATGCCTATTAGCCTGTAATGGGCCCTACCTATGGATGAAATTGGAAGTGACACAAGGCTTGGATGGTCCAAGACATAGTATCCAATCTTCTGATTTGAACATGTTGTAAAGAACATATTATAGCAGTTCTCCATATGTTCCAAGGGTGTCCATCCAATAGTGGATCCAGGTTCACAACTACAAAGCTCTCAATGGGCTAGGATATGATCTCAGATAGGCTATGATAGAACTATGGGAGACAAAGAGAAAATAATGTGCTCTGGAATTCAACTGACTCCTTTAATTTAAATTACAGCCCCTAATTATGTCAGTGATAGGTGCACTAGAAATACCTAAGCAGCAGATGGACAGATTATATACATTAGTCTGGTGTAACTGACAAAATAATTTGATCCTTTTTATCAAACCTTGGGCCTTGCTTACGTTGTCTCTTCATAGAATCATAACGTTAGAAGGGATCACAAGAGTGATCTGGTTTAACCCCTTGCCAAGATGCAGGATTTGTTGTGTCTAAACCATCTCAGACAGATGGCTATCCAGCCTCCTTTGGAAAACCTTCAATGAAGTTATCTTTAATCTTAATTTTTGGCACTGCACTAAAGAACAATGATTCTCACCACCAGAATGTGTGGAAAACTAGTAATTTCTGTAACAGCCATAGGGCTAAAAATTATATCCAAACTTCATCTTACTAAACTCAGAAATATTTACGGGCAACTCTGGTATAGAAAGTAAAATTTCAGGCTGTATATTTATTTGTATACTGTATTGTAGAGGGTTCCTCACTCTAGCAGATAAAGGTTTAGCAAAATCCAGTGGCTGGAAGTTGAAACTACACAAATACAGATTAGAAATAAAGTGCAATTTTTTAACAGTATGGGTAACTAACCATTAGAACTAGTTATTAAGGTGATGATGGATTCTCCACCACTGGAAATTTTTAAACCAAGATTGGATGTTTGCTTTTGCTTTTTGTTTTCTAAAAATATATGCTCCAGTTCAACCACAACTATTGAACTTGAGAATGGAATTAATTTAAGGAAGTCCTGTGGCTTGTGTTATGTAGGTCATAGTAGATTACCACAATTGTCCCTTCCAGCCTTCAAAAAAAAAAAAAAAAAAATCTATGATTCTTGTCTATTCAACTCATGTTACATGATAATTGTTTTGTGCACTTCAAAACAGCATGTGCATGTACATTTACTTCAAAATATGTTATCTACACAGATTTCTTCATTATTATTTTTATTTGTAAAGTACGTATCTGTCAGTATCTCCTGGACATATTTACAATAAAGGAGAGGGGAAAAAAACAACAAAGGACAATAAAGATAACAAAATGCAACAAAAGTAAACTGAAAAAAAGACTTGTCAGCCACTAAAGGAAGCTTACCCTGTTCTCTTTTAATAAATCAAAATGAAAATGCTGCTCTATTTGCACTGTTTGCCATTAGACTATGAAAGCAGAACTATTAGAAGGATTTAGGGTTCATTTGCATTATATACCTCTGCAGTGAGGGTATTACTGCCATGTGTAGCAAAAAGAAACTTACATGGCACCTGTGATAAGAACTAATTGTATTCAGGCTTTAGCCAAAATGTGAAAAACAGATGTTATAGGAAAGACTTAGCTCAACATGGCACATCTTTATTAATTCCTTTGGTATTTGTTGTGATAACATTAACCACAATATACTCATTCGGGTTTAATATGGATATAAAAGTTTTTTTGTTTTTTTTTTTTGGTATTTTGCAACTATGCATATAAAAAGCTCCACTTAAAGTAAATATTTGCTACACCAAAACAGTGTCATAATGGGAAATATGCCCAATACCTGGGGAAGGGATAGCCTCATGGATAACTGGGCTGTATTTATGTTTCTATGAAAGGAAAGAACTGAGATATCTTATTAACTACAACATATGCAATAACTTTTGGTTCTAAGAGAAAACTGTTTACTTTGTCTCATAAATTGTTCTGTACATAATATTTAGTTATTTCTATTAAAATGTCTGTGTGACATTTAGCTCTTTCTTGAAATAAGGATGACATATGTGGTAAGTATGTGTCTCATATTGAAAGTGACATTTTACAGAAGCTCAAAAAGACTCCCATCCATAATAATAAAACTATTTCCCCATCTGTCTCTTTCTTTCCCCACATCTTTCTTTTTACTGTCTGGGGTCATGCTATTTACTTATAGAACCATAGAACAAGCATAGCGACTACAGATTCCACTGTAACAGCAAGTGGTCTCCACATTCTCTCTCCTCTTTCATTAAGGTGCTGCACTGGATGAAATCTCTGGTAACAGCCTTCTGTTTTGGGGTGTAGGGCAACAATAATGAAATAGACTAAAAAAGTAGATTCAATAGATATGCAATATACATGCACAAGATCTCATATAGTAGCAAATCTTATCAATTAACATCATGTAAAGTGTCTGAATCTTGACCCTTTCAATTGCAAGTGGGTACAATATAAAATGGGGGTTTCTTAAATTTCTTCATAGTCCATATCTTAATAAAGAAATTATCTCAAGACCATGTCTCCTATTCACAATTGTGTGGGTATACTCCCTACTGATTCTTTAATAATATCCCTGTGACAACTACAGCAATTTCTTACATGAAAAAATACCTTTTATAAAGTATTGGATATGTTTTTAATTTCTTTTAATAAGATTAAGCAGCTAGAAACAAGGAGGAGGAGCCAGCAGCCTGTGACCTGCCATCTCTCTGTTGACCACCAGTAAGAGCTCAATAGATCATGGTTTGGGAACCACTGATACTTATTATTAATGCAAACTACTTGTATTACTGTAGCACCCAGCGGCCCTAGTCATGGACCAGAACCCCATTGTGCTGGGCTCTGTACAAACATGGTCCCTGTAGAAAGAGCTTATGATTTAAAGATAAGACAAGAGTCAATGGAACGAGTACAGAGAAGGGAGTACAAATAAAAGAGGCAAAGCTGGTCAGCATGATAGGCAGTGGTCTCAGCACTTCAGCAGAATAACTGTTGTCAAGTTTGTTTGTTTGTATAGGCATCACAGTAAAGTATGTTGTGTTACATACTGACTAAGTAAAAAATACTATAAGAAGTTACATATGCATGTAGAAATATACAATGGAAACAATGTGATCTCTTTGCAAGTAGCATGTGTGACGTTATTGACATGAACTGTGACTGTATAGATCATTGTTGCAACCAGGATCCTGTGGGTGTCAATGGAAAGGTTATAGTTTGCTGGTTCTGATTATGCTGTCTGTATGTGTGTATCATTTTTGTATTTGAAGTTATGAATATTGGTTATGTACTTGTATCTCAATGCATTTGATTCTAAGTAGCCTAAGTGAAGCATTTCATCAGCTTCTTGAGAAAGGACTAGTTTCAGTAAGCACCCAATCAAGAAACACTTAACTGACAATGGACTTTGGGAGATGCCAATCCACATCTGAGCTTTCCTGAGAAAGTTCAAACTAACATGTAAACAATGGCATCGGCCTGCAAAAAGCTGAATCATTCATAGATATGTGACTTGCCCAGGTGACTACAAACTCCATCTTGTTGCTGTGACTTTGCACAGAAGAACAAAGGGGTTTCCACTCACAAGAGAGAGAATGTAAAAAGCCCTGGAAGCCTCTCCATTTTGTCTTCAGCTGGCTTAAGAGATGGCCTCTCCGTCCCAAAGAGATGCCTGAAAGAAACTGGAACAAAGGACAGTAGCTACGGGGGTGTGAGTGATTGCTTGACCCAGATTAGGAAGGAGTCCAATCTGTGAAAGAAGCTTATTGGAACATCTCTGGAGGTGAGATTTCATCTGTAATCAGTTTCTTAATATATTAGGCTTAGACTTGTGTGTTTTTGTTTTATTTTGCTTGGTAACTTACTTTGTTCTGTCTGTAATTACTTGAAACCACTTAAATCCTACTTGTTATACTTCATAAAATTACTTTTTGCTTATTAAGGAACCCAGAGTTAGTGACTAAAAGCTGGGGGAGCAAACAGCTGTGCATATCTCTCTATCAGTGTTATTGAGGGCGGAAAATTTATGAGTTTACCCTGTATAAGCTTTATACAGAGTAAAACGGATTTATTTGGGGTTTAGATCCCATTGGGAACTGGGTATCTGGGTGCTGGAGACAGGAAAACCTACTAAGTGGTTTTCAATTAAAGCCTACAGCTTTGGAGGACGTGGTTCAGACCTGGGTCTGTGTTTGCAGCAGGTTAGCATGTCTGGCTCAACAAGGCAGGGTTCTGAAATCCCAAGCTGTCAGGGAAAACAGGCTCAGAGGTAGTGTCAGCACATCAGGTGGCAGTCCCAAGGGGGTCTCTGTGACCAAACCCATCACAGCATGTATTTCAAAATTAAGCAGAATGAATAGCAAATAGTTTAAGTGAAGAGTCTGAATAACCCATAAGAAATGTTTGCACAAAAAAAGCTCAGACAACTACATGAAGTGAATGTATTTTTAGATTGATAGATATTGTGTGCTTCATTTCTAGTTATGAATTTACATAGATAAAAGAAAATTTGTTCATGAAGAGTTCACAAACAGAAAAATAGCCACATTTATTAAATTGTTACATCTATCTATGAGGCTCATATGACCCCCATTACTACAGTAACAGAGTGCTTCACATTCTTTAATGTATTTATCATCTCAACACCCTGTGAGGTAGGGAAGAGCTATTATCAGCAGTGCAAGTAGGCTGGTACTTGTACCGGCCTACCGGAAAGACACAGCAACAGCCGGAGGAGAGGGCTGGGGGTTCTGCTCCTTTCCCTGCTGGGAGGGACTGCTGCAGTACACAGACGGAGGATGGAGATGTAGCTCCGTGGAAGAGCAGGGGGCAGTACAGCTGTTGGAGGAGCTGCCAGCGTGCTACAGAACTCCCAGCCCTGCCCCCTGCCCTTCCAAACATGGAGCTGTGTCTCCATCCTTCCTTCTGCTCCTTTCCCCACTGCGGTTCCTGGGAGAGCCCTGTCCTGAAGTCTCCGGTGCAGCAGGAGGAGGACAGAGCCCTCCCCACGCCCAGGTAACATGGGATGGATCACGGGGAGGGGATGGGGAGAAGGTGGGGGCCCTGGGCTGGGGGTGAGGCAGGGAAGTATCACATGGAGAGTCACGTGGGAAGATCACATTCCCCCCAATACCAGTAAAAATGGATTTGACTTGCACCACTGGCTATTATCCCCATATTACAGAGGGGGAATTGAGGCACATAAAGGCTGAATGACTTGCCCATGGTTACGCAGTGTGTCTGTATTGGAGCAGGATATTTTACGAGTCTCTCAGATCCTAGGCTAAGGGCCTTAACCACTCGATCATCCTTCCTCTCCTAGTTAGAGGATCACTATTCACCACTAAGATCACAAAGGGCCTGATCCAAATCCTGTGGAATCAGTCTTTCCTTTGACTTCAACAGGATTTGCATGTTCAGTGTGCCTCTTTCCAAAGCCATTGTATAAAATTACCTGAAATCACTTTTTAACTCAAAGATTCTGCATGGATGCTACAGTTCAAGACAGGTCTGCGTCACATATTTAAAAGCAATAGCAATAGCATATCTACACCAGGTAGTCTAATCAATGGAGAATTTTGCATTATAACAAGAATCGGGCCCAGCAGAGATGAGGAGAAATCGGCAGCTACCTATACCTCAGAAAAGAAGGAAGCCACAGGGAACAGGCTCATGATACAAGGGCAGAAATAAATTAAGGAAAACATTCTTTAAGAAGAAAATGGTTTAAAGTTTTGGTCTTTGCTTTATATCTTAAAATGTTTGGATAGCACAGAATTATTTACAAAAAATGAGAGAAACAATCTCTTTTTGTTGATACTGAGCCAGGGAAAATTTGCTGAGTTGATGTCATAATTTGAAAAAAATCTGACCATATTGGGTGATTTGTCTGCCAAAAACACGTAAAAACAAAAACAATCTGCTGACAAATCACTTGATCATGTCTTTAAGCACAAGAACACAAACATATCCTAAATGAGATTTTTGTTCTAGCAAGCAAAGTATTTGACAAGCAGCATAGTGCTTACAGAAGTAATGATTTTGTAATGATTGAGGAAGATGTGCATTTAGAGTGTACTAATGAACAGCAATCCTTCAGTGTAAATATATCATTTTGCAGTCATTACCTGTATTATAACATTTTATTTCATATCTTGCCGACCACAAGTGAAAGCCAGCATGTAACTGAAGACAATTGAATTTGAATGTCATTCTCAGTTGAAAAAAGGCTCAGAATGTTAAGATAGCATAAAGAGTACATTAATTTTACCTCTAGAGAGTTTTCTTGCTGCCAGCTAAGGAACTAGCTTATTGGTGGGACAGCTTGAACTATATCTGCCCTCTGAATGATCACTAAGCCTCATTCTCTATTTCTGCCTGTCTTTTAATCTCTGCAAATGGCAATGCCTTTACTGTATATATAAAGCTGAAGTGACAGAGGTGAAAGATACTCCTTGCATAAAGCCAGGGGATATCAGAACTAAACCCAAAGAGACCCTTTTCAGGAGTTCCTATTTGAGTGAAAGTAGGGGTGAGATTAAGAGGTGACCATAAGGGAAAATATATATTTTTTAAAATAGAACAGCAGAAGGGATTGTAACCAATGAGTTTCATCTTGTGGTTTGCATGTGATCATAAGACAGAGACATTATGGAACATGTATGGGCAAAAGCCAATAGACATCTAAGGCAGGGGTTCTTGCACAAAATTTTTGGTGGCCTCAGAGTCAGGCCACCAACTCTTGCTGGTGGCTGCACTGACACTTTTTCCTAAAATTATGTATTTTTTCAAAAGTTAATTAAGTAATATGCACATATATACATCCACATCATTGTAATTTACTTATGTAAGGCTTTTTTTTTTTTTGCAGACTCAATAATAAAAATAATGTACAGTTGTCTCTATTCTTTACTGGACCTAACAAAATAGAAACACAAATAAGGTGCTGTGCACATTCTTGTCTTTTTTATTATTGATTCTTTTGCTTTTTAGGTTAAAGTGGTTGTCTGTACAACAATTCTGAAGTAAATTTAAAAATGCTTTAATGTAATAGAAGTCCAAATAATAATGAAAAACATATCTGGGTGGCTTGGGTCTGGGGAAGGGAGGCACGGCTGAGGTTGGCCCAGGGCTCCTCTGGGCAGATGGTGGGCTCAGAGCTTTGGCCTGGTTGGAGCACCTCTGGATGAGTCGGGGGTGCTCCGGGCTTCAGCCAGCCCAAGGCTCCTGTGGACAGGTCGTCACTCCCCCACCCACCGCTCGCCTCCTCATTCCCCTGCTTGTAGCCAGGTCCCCCTGCCCACCTCATCATCCTGCTGCTGGCTCGCCACTCACCTCTGTATTCCTCCACCAGGCCCTCACCACCACCCACCTCCCTACTTGCCTTCTCGCCTCACAGGGCCATCCCACAACATTTTGGCACCTGAGGTGGGGAGCTCAAATGACGCCCACATGCCCCCTCGCTTGGGCCAAAACTTTGAAAGGTCTCAATTCTGCTTTCTTCCTGTTCTACTCCTCTCTTGGTACTGCTCTGCTACCTATCCCAATAAAGGAGAACTAACAACTTAAAATGCCTTGTTCAAAAATTTGAAGTAACACTTAACTTTCAAACACTTGAACAGCAAATGTAACTTTTCTTGTCTGCATAGTATACACTGGCATTTTTATCTGTTTGAATAATCAAAGTGGTACTTTGTGTGCCTTCTTGCTTGCAAAGATTTGAACTGCATCCTGAAGGTCCACAGTCTGGGCCAGCTCATGCTCTATTGAGATGGTTGCAAGGCCAACCAGCTTCTCCTGTGTCATTGTGGAGCGTAGATGTGTTTTTATTAACTTCAGCTTGGAGAAGCTGCGTTCTCCACTGGCAACTGTTACAGGAAGTGTTAGAAGTATGTGCAGCGCAGCAAAAGCATTTGGAAAGAAGGTGGTCATCTTATTTGTGCACATATATTCCAGAACAGCCTTTGGAGTTGATCCTGCTGAAATGTATCTTAAAAGGGCTTCCAGTTCATCATCTAAATCACTCTCATCAATATCAAGCATGTCATCATGTGTCAACACTGTCTCTAGTGCCCGGCATTGCTGGTGTAGGTCTTCAGGTATAGTGAGGAGTTTTGGAATAACATACAACATCCCAAATATACTGCTGTGTTCCTTGAGCTGCATGAAACGTTTTTCAACTGATTGTATTGCACAATCTAGCACCTGGTTGAAGAATTCAACTTTGAATTGTTGTTTGGGGTCTCTTATGGGATTATCCTGTGCCTTGTAATCAAAATGTCTTCTTCTTTGGTGACTCTTGTATTCTTGAATGGGAGGGAAAATAGCTTCAGTTTGAAGTTCCTCTGCCAACTTCTGTGCACTCTTAATAATGTTTTGAAATGCCTCATCTGACCGGTAAGACTGTAGGCATGACTTTGCTTTGTCCAGTTGTTCCATTGCTCCAGATATATCAAGGTCAACACCTTGCAGTCTCTTGCTTGCTTACAAAATTTATTTCAAACAGTATGTCATGTCACAAAACTAAGCCATACAGAAATTTGAAGTTACAAATGTTTCTGGTGATTCCATTTCCCTCTGCCACTGTTCTCCCATGAACAGTTCCTGTCATAGCATTATCCTCCATAATGGCAACTATGGCATCATCTATCTTCCCTATTTGGTGTTTGATAGGCTTTATTGCTTCCACTCGACTTTCCCATCGTGTGGCACTCAGTGGTTTCAGTGTCAGAGAGGATGTTCCCAGATGTTGCTTCAAAATTTGCCATCAGTGAGTTGATGCAGAGAAAAATACATAGATGCTTTGAATTACATTAAAAAATTCAGCAGCCTCACTAGAAGCTGAAGCTGCATCACTGACCACCAAGTTCAATTAATGAGAACTGCATAGGACAAAAAAAGCTTGAGGGTTTAACACTCCAGATCCATGTCTGCACTCCTCTTGTGCCCTCCTTCCTCCAGCACAGCACTCCACCATCTCTGTGCATCTAGAGCAGAGAGAATACATCTGCACCAGCAGCAGACACAATTTTCTACACTCTGGGTCCTAGTGGTACCCTCCCCCCCAGTCTGGCACCTGAGGCGGACGCCTCAGTTCACTTCATGGTAAGGCCAGCCCTGTCGCCTCGCTGCTTGCCTTCTCACCTTGCTCCTTAAGCGTTGTGTGTCCCACCTGTGTCTCCAGAGAGGTGGCACATGCAAGAGCAACAGGGAGGAAGGGGAAGGGCTGATGCTTCCCCACCATCACCACTGCACAGGAAACTGCCGTGGCCTCAGGGAAACCCGCTGGTGGCCACATGTGGCCATGGTGGCCACATTTGAGAAACGGTGATCTAGGACCAGATTCCACACTGGGTGTCACAAGGTGGGGAAGGTAAAGATGTCTTTGTGAATTAAAAAAAAAAATTAAACCCACAGATATTGTTTGTACCAATACCACAGAAGAGCAAAAAGTTAAAGAGTTTTTAAAAACCAATTTACTCATCACTATTTTTGTCTTTGTTACCTCAGTGATCTGGGCTGTGGTCTTCACTAATTTTTTAGATAGCTGATTTCTCTTGCAAGCCATTATTAGGAGTGCTGAACAAGGTGTGGGCAGATCCCTTGTGAATAAATGAAACACTTAGCAACTCAGTGTCATCAATTTTTCAGTTATCTGAAGAGAGAAGTTTAAGCTCATGAATATAAGCTAGTCAGCAACTATATTACATACAGGGAAAGCAATAGAAGTGGAAAGGGAAATACTTGCCTAAATTCTATACAGCTCTATTGAGGATTAGATTTAATTTAAGAGGTGTCTGACGTTCAGCACTAAGATGCCTGAAGTGATTAATAGGTAAACAAGTCACTGTGGAGGAAGAAAAAAGGTTTTACTACCCTTCTCTTTCCTAAATGGCTGAAATCCAAGTCAAATGGTGTAGTCTCATTAAGTCACAATAAACACTTTGGAAATCTCCTTGCTGGTCAATTGTACTATTTTCTAGAAGCACTACAGTTCAGATGCAATGCTAAGGAAACTTAAGGCCCAATCCAGCAAATCTTCACTTAAGGCCTCTGATTAATCAGGGGCAAATCTCTAAAAGGTTAGTACAAATAAGCTCTGAAAAGTTTCCACTGAACCAGTTTGCCATAGGCACTGTGGCCCAGATCCTCAAAGGTATTTATGTGCTTAGCCCTCAAATTAAGCACCTAAATACCAGTGAGGATCCGGACCTCAGATACCATGGTGATGGGTGCAGCATACAAGCTATCATGTTAACTGTAAGGCAGTTCCTAGCTCTGCTTGCGGGCTATGGAACACTTCCCCACACTCTGTAGGGAAGTGTGTGATGTGAGTCTTGTGCAATCAATCTGCAAGAGTCAGTCTAGAGGAAGATGGGGTGAGTTGTGGCTCTTTGCCCTAGGGCGCAGCCTGTTATTTTTTCTCTCGCGCGCGCTCTCTTTTTGGTTTGTATGTGTTAAGGTTCCGGATATTAAGAAATAAATTAGCGTTACACTGCAACCTTCTAGAAAGAGTATTTTATGTTGTTATTTAACTTCTCTCTTTGTGTGCCGTGAACATATCACACAAGAGCCTAAATTGAATCAAGTAGATTCTTGCTTATAAAGGGAATTATTTTGCTGGATACTCAGCTTACTTACTTGCCTAAATATGGATTTAGGCAAGTAATTTTAGGCACTACTTTTTTAAATCTTGATCAATATCTTTTGAGATATTTATTTGAATTGGCCTTTGTTCTAAAATATAAATACTTCAATCAGCCTGGGGCAAAGCTTCCATGATGGGCTTCCACTGACACAAACCAGGGATGAATTTGGCCTGTTTGTCTCAACAGGAACACAGACATACAACAGGGTCAGGTGACAACAGGAACATGTCTGTTCAAGTGTAACACTCCCAGAGTTAGAGAAACATATGCAGGGAGGCCCTACAGAGGTTAGGTTTTTAGAGAGATGGTTGGCACACTGCAAAATATTTTATTTTAAAAAACACCATTTATACAGTAAGAACATGATGATTTCTCAATGTTTCAGAAAAACTGTGAAAAATTTCATTCTTTTTGTTTCTATCACTAACTCTATTTTCAGTGAATGCTCTTTTCAAATCAAACTTTTATTTCCAGCCTCTGATATTTCAGCCTCTAGAGGAGTGATTCATACACGTATTTAAATTCACTAAATAATTCAAAAAGAAAACAGTTTTATCTGTTTGTTTTTACACTTCCTTTATTTTATTTTATTTTATTTTATTTTATTTTGCTTCCTCTCCTTTGAAAAGTCTGCATTGGATATTGGCCTTTTTGTTGTTGACAGATGAGAGTCAGTTTAGAATTTTACACTACTTATTGTCTATGGTCCCTTTTCCTGAGCCATTCTAGTAATGCAAGTTTGAAGGGAAATTGACATGCCTAGGATAAAGGAGCATATTCTCCCCACATTCACAATCCTGCTTGTCAGACTGATATTTTACAAGTGTAAGCAAAGTCACCATTTCCTTTGTTTCTTTTGCAGAAAACCATCCAGATGTGAGTAAGCCACCTCTGAAGTTTGTGCTGCTGAGAGGAAGTCAAAGCATTTCTTTGATAGAGTCATAAAAATGGTGCTGCATGGGAACAGCTATTTAGGTAAGTGATATTGCAACGGTAAACTATTTTTTTTCATTACAGTTTGTTTCAGTAATGAACATTTGAAGTGAAATAAATGGAAACAGAACATTAATTAGTATATGAAGCCCACTGTATTGTTTCGGAGTTGGCCTGTCACTGTCAACTCAATGACCTCTCACAGAAAGGAGAGATTAGGCCTCAGACAATAATTGAGGAGGATAATTGTACCAGGGATGGTTTCTTGAGCAAGAACCACTGGCCAGAATTGGGCTTATAGTTTGTATACTGACCAGTCAAGATTATCAATCACATTGAGATCCATATGGATAAAAGGCACTATATAAATAATGCAAGATCATTTACAAGAAGGTATTCCAAAGAGTCAGATGCCAGTGTGGTGCTTGGTATGTGAGTATGAGTTCATTTTGGACTCTTCCCCTATTGGACTTTTATCCAGACATGGAAAACAACTGTGTTGTTTGAACAAAGATAATGCTTAAATATTTACAGTACTGAATGTACTCACAAGTTGCAGGATTTAATGTAGTTACTGGAGCATTAGCAGTAAAAGTGATTGTCAAGTTCTGTGTAATGGAAACAATAATGTGCATGTCATTTGTCTTGATGTTGAAGAGCATATTAATACTTTCATAAATTTGACTGGAAAAGAGACAACATGCGGAGAATGTAACAAATAATTTTCTTTCTCTGCAGTATAAAGCACTATAAAGGGAGAAAAGGAGTTGAATTGCTGCAACAACTAAGTGTATCTAAATATGGACAAAATCCATCTATATTTTAAGTGCACATAGAGTGTACTTCTATAATCTTCTGCAAACTTTTTATAAAGGAAACCATTTTTTACAATGAATGCCATACTAGCATTTTAAGTAATTTAATATAGTGCATCATGAAAGTTTATTAGAAAAAAATCTAATTGGAGTAGACAAGCATATTGTGAAATGGATCAAAAACTAGCTTATAGACCAAAAGAAAAGAGTAATAATAAATGGGACTGCTTTTGGATTTGATGATGTTTTGTGTACACACAGGTCAATGTCACATCCTGCTCCATTAATATTTTCATCAGTAATTTGGAGGAGGAAGTAAAGAAGCCCATTAATTGAATTGATAGAAGATAATATGGTAGGAGGAGTCACTAACACATGAGAAGACTAACAGGAAATTGAAATGAACCTAGAAAAATCAGAGAAAAGGCCAGGAACACTTGTCATGTAAAAATTTTAGCTGGTACAATTAGGGGAAGACAGCATGAATCAGTGATGCATGATGGGTGCCAGAAGCTTGCAAACAGTAATGATGGAAAGATAGATTTGTCAGTGGTTGCAAGCCAGATTTAAGGGATTACTATTCAAAAGTTCTGAGCATCTAATAGGTCCCGTTGAAGGAGATGTGGTTCAGACATTGCAAGAAAGTGATACTTATAGGATTGGTCTGGTTAAACACTAGCCACCTTTTTACAGAGTAATTGCACATGATATAAGAACATAAGAACAGCCATAATGGGTCAGACCAAAAGTCCATCTAGCCCAGAGTCCTGTCTTCTGACAGTGCCAATGCCAGGTGCCCCAGAGGGAATGAACAGAACAGGTAATCATCAAGTGATCCAACCCGTCGCCCATTCCCAGCTTCTGGTAAACAGAGGCTAGGGACACCATCCCTGTCCAACCTGCCTAATAGCCATTGATGGACCTATCCTGCATGAATTTATCTAGTTCTTTTTTGAATGTTGTTATAATCTTGGCCTTTAAAACATCCTCTGGTAAGGAGTTCCACAGGTTAACTGTGCATTGTATGAAGAAATAATTCCTTTTGTTTGTTTTAAATCTGATGCCTATTAATTTCATTTGGTGACCCCTAGTTCTTGTGTTATGAAAGAGTAAATAACACTTCCTTATTTACTTTATCCACACCAGTCATGATTTTATAGACCTCTATCATGTCTATCCCCCCTTAGTCATCTCTTTTCCAAGCTGAAAAGTCCCAGTCTCATTTATCTCTCCTCATATGGCAGCCATTCCATACCCCTAATCCTTTTTGTTGCCCTTTTCTGAACCTTTTCCACTTCCAATACATCTTTTTTGAGATGGGGCGACAACATCTGCACTCAGTATTCAAGATGTGGGCATTACAGGTTGTCCATTATTTGTTGAATGAAAGGGAAATTAAATTAAATTACTGATGGGAAATTTTTCAATTTTCAATAAGAAAGCATGTAACTGAAATCCCAGGAACAATGAGTTACCATCCCAGTCTCTTTTTTCACTCCATTTTCTTCCTTCTTTCTTTCTCTTCTCTTCTCCTCTGCCTTCTCCTCATGCCCTTCTGTCTTGTTCTGCCCTGTGAGCAGCTCATTGTTGAGTGGTTGTATTATGATATCAGAGTAGTTCCTTCTTCTCCTGTTCCCACTCTTTTCCTCTCATCACTTTAACCATCTTCCTTCTTTGGTCCCCCTCCTCCCTACCCCTCACTGGTGAGTGGAGGGATTGTGACATTGTAAATGAGAGTGGTTACTCAGAAGACAGGTATGGCTGAATGGTGTAAGAGAAGTAAGATTCATTATGAAATGTTGGAATAATGGAAAAATAAGTTAATATATTGGTGAATATATTATAATTCATTGTGTTATATAGTTTGTTGCTAATGCATATTGGTTTTACCACTGGTATTCATGAAAATGATTGTGAAATTCCAAAGTCTCTCTGATTTGTACCACATGATTTTTTAAAATATTTCTTGGTTATTATTTCCGTTTAGCAGTAGTCATTCATAATTCACCTATGAAAAAGTTTCAAAGAACAAATCAGGGAGAAGAAAATGTGACATGCACACCCTATGAATAACAAATTGGGATAGTCAAAGTGAACAGGTCACAAACAACAGAAACTTGTTTATCCAAGGTAGCTGGTGAATATTTGTAAGTAGAAGATGTACTTGCAAAAATCAGAAATGGTTTACAAAATTATTCCATAACAAAAAGATGAGACTACATTTGTCAAATACTATTTGAGCTCTACTAATGATTATATTCTATAATCTCCTATCATTGTATATTGGTATCTGTACCTTAAAATATCACAAATTGGATTTTTTTTCCTAAGTATTTTATTACTTATACGTTCATCATCATGAATAGAGAACACCAGAAACCAAAGATAGTTTTTACTTATCCCATGATTACTAGATAAATGTATATAGCTATAAATATACATAATTTTATTCTCATTTTCATTTAAGCAAATGAAGAAATGTATTGTGATTTGTTAATGGAAACATTATGATGCTTATTGAAACATGGCAATCAGCAAATGATGTGCAGAAACAAACTCCATCTCTGAATATTCATGACAGTTATTTTGAATATGATTTGTTTACCAGATATTCAAGCTCCAAGTGATAAAGAAAGAATCCTCAGAATGATAGTACTATGAGCAACATAGGTGTTGAGAAAAGAAATTCCATGGATGTTTATTCTTATTGAATCAAATGATATGCTTTCTCTTTGCAAATGTTCACATTGATGTGCACATGAGAAAGAAATAACAAAATGTCCACTGATCAGAATTAATAAGTAGCGTCCCTGTTGGAATGCCTTATATCAGTATATACTGAAACAGGCACTGTTGGCAGGTTAATTCAGACAATTCCCCTTTTGAAAATATGTCATTGGAAGTGTAACTACTCCAACCTTTCCTTTTATTAAAGCACTTCACAAAGACAACCTAATTAAGTTCTATTAAGGGAAAAGACACTTCGGGCCCATATAGTTTCTCTAGCTGAAGTCTCATGAGACTTGGTGACTTGCAGGTTGCAACATCCTGCTGTCATTTTCTGACGTGCTACAACAAAGTTTATTCTCTCTAGAATCATATCAAATCCTGTTTTATTTACTTAAGATTTTTATGGCCTTTTAAAGTACTAGATAGGTCTGTCACAGTCATGAATATGTTGATATATTTTACATGTGTCTCAAGTGTTCATAGGTAAAGCTGGTCAGGAATTTTTCAACAAAATGGTTTTTCATCAGAAAATTTCAACATGTAAAAATGAAACTTTTTGTGGGAAAGAGTGGGTTTTGATGAAACTTTTGTCATGATCAAATTTCTGGTGAGAGATTAAGAGGTACCTCAAACTAGCCTGCCAGTGAGGGCACTCCCCTGGGATGTGGAGACCTGAGTGTCAGTCACTGTTCTGGACTATTAATTATTCCACAGTGGGGTTTCTCTCAGTCTCTCCTGTTGGAGTATTCCATTTCGTATAAACAATTAAATATCCTTGGGCCAGCAAGAGGGACTCTATAGCCCAATGCTTATAGCACTCATGTGGGAGGCCCAGGGTTAATGTTTCTGCTCCAGGTGAGTGCCCTAGCCATCAGGCAATTGGTTTTTCTGGGGTATGGGCTCACTCTGGTTTTTGTGAAAATTTTCGAAAGGTTTGGGGTTCATCCGGATGTAGAACAGGAAAAAATTCTGAAATCTCAATGTTTTTATTTTAGGATGGGAAACCTGATTCCTACCCAGCTCAGCTCTATGCATAAGACACTGTGGAAAAGACATAACTAGTTCTTGAATTTAACTCTGTAAATCTAAAATAATTGAAAAATAGATTCAGTTTCTCAGTATGGTTACATGATGTTGAAACAATGACAAATGGTTCATGGGTTCAGTTTGAAAGAAGGCCCAGAAAGTGTGGATATTTAAGTTGAAATTCCATTGACACAGCCTAACCACTTGAGTTTACTAAGTGGCCTGAAAAATCTTATGAGATCAGCCTATTCATGATCCTTATACCCTTCTGCTGCTTATCACATTCATGACTGCACCCAGGAAGCACAGTGATGCATGCAAAATGAGGGGAGATTTAACTTGGAGTAAAAAGCACCTAAGCCCCATTTTCAAAAGTGACTGAGGGTACAGCTACAGCTACACTTCAAGATGGAGGTGGAATGTCCAGCATGGTTAAACATACAGATGCTAGCTTTGATCAACCGATTGCACTAAAAATAGCAGTATAGCTGTGGTGGTGTGGCAGTAGAATGGAATAGTTGCCCGAGTAAGTACCTAGGGTCTCAGGCAGGACTGTACTAAGTAACTAAGGACACAAAATTATTAGTTATTGCTATTTAAGGATTGTCCAGGCATCAGGGTTGTTTAGAGAAGACAGGACAGTGGGTGGAGAGAGGGGGGAGATACAACCCTCAAGGTCTAAGGACAAAATTTCTCCAGACTGTGTGAGAAAACTTAGAATCTCTGCAGCCTTTCTCAAGAATTTGCTGTTGATCAGCCAAAGAAACTTCCATTTTTATATCCTGTCTGTGAATGAATGAAATTAAATTTATATATATAAATATACACCATAAAGTTATTATATGATGTGCTGAATACACAAATGAAAAAAAGGGAATTTGATGGAATCTAATATTCTGATTAAATGAAGTTACATGCATAAGAGGGACGTTGACTATAAGTGATGCCACTTTGGGCAAAATATTGGAAACTCTAATTACAGGGTTTACTTTATGGCTAATCAATCCTGTTAGGAAAGAAAGGGGGTTTGTTCATATTGATTTCTTTTACTTTAGCAACAAAATGAAGAAGTAAGGTTAATATCTGCAATCAAGCATGTGTATGCTATCAAATTAGTGAAATACATCTGTGCTGAAAGAGGCAGTAAATAAAAGGAACTGAAAGCAAATAGTAACACTTGATCACAGAGTGGAATAATCAGAGATGATTAATTTTTGATAGATTAAACTCTTTGATTAATAATGCCCAGACTCACTCAGCCATACATACCAAAGGCTCGCCATTGTTTAACAAGGAGTACAGGGATGGAAGATTTATACAGCTGTTCCAGCCTGTTGGAGAACAACAGTTCTTGAAGTGACTTTGCATTATATAATGGACTATTAAAACAAATTTAAAGAACATCATATAACAGGGATGTTCTATAAACTATTTTGAGCTTTAAACTGGACATTGAGCAGCTAGAAAAGTGTTGATGGAGAAACTGCAACTTGAGCAAGCATAACCTCAAAGTTGGTCCAAGGGTGCTCTGCAGAGTGGACTATGAAAAATGACTTACAGAGGTAAGTTGTTGACTAGTGTCAGTGTTAAATATATGCCCGAAGATGGTTGTGCCAATAGCTATGACTAAACTTGTCTAATACAAGCTGGTGTGACAAAATATGTTGCACAAAGAGACTGGAAAAGTCCAGTCCCAGTTGCAAGAACACAAAAATGGTACCTTGTTCCTTGATTGGACAGTGAGAGAGGGCAACTCTCATTTTGGATGGACATTTTCAAACCTTCAGAAGTAATATGGGTTACCATCTAATTGGTCCCTGCCAACATCTCCAAAAAGGGGAACAAAGTTGGACCACAGAAATGGGATAAAATGGGCCTCTGACCTGTAGCACTTCACTTCCTGAAAGCCAAAGACATCTGCAAGGGAGAAGACTGTGGTCTTAGAGTGGCCATTTCAGATTCCTCCTGGTGATATCAACTACCTATCTTGGATAGGGACCTTTAAATGTCTCTCTTTAATTTTCCTGCAATTTGGGTTCCCCTCTAGCACACTGGGAAAGACTATAGTTGTGTCTGTCCTTTGCTCCTCCTGTTTTTCAATGTCAACTCCTGCTGTGAAGAATATCTGAGCTGAAAGCAGATGGTTGAACAAAGATCTGGTGATAAGTAACTCCCAGACTTTCTCTTGGATTATGAAACTGGGTTCCTAATTAATAAAGAAGTATGCTTGTCCCACAGGGTGACCAGATGTCCCGATTTTATAGGGACAGTCCTGATTTTTCGGTCTTTTTCTTATATAGGCTCCTATTAGCCCCCCCCCAAACCCTGTCCCGATTTTCCACACTTGCTGTCTGGTCACCCTATTGTCCCAATATTATACTGTGACTCCTTGTTTTGTAACATGTTCCAGTCAAGATTGTTTTAATGTGCTTTGAAACTAAACAAGTTATTTTTGTTAACTAAGATTGCAGAACACCTCATATGTGACTACCACAGTTAATTGTTACATATTGCCTTTAAATTTCTGGGTGCATACAGAAATAAGAGACCAAATGTACAATCCTTTTAAACTGAACTCAGTCTATACAGTTTGTCATAAATGTAGTGATTTGTGCTACATAGCTAGGCATGTTAATCAGATCCTGGAATAATATAATTTGTGGGAAAGTAGATTAGAAGGATTGACCACTGTAGATCCATTAGGAAAGAGAGCTGGGTGAATTGGAATGTAAGAAATTAACCAGATTTCTTACGTTTTGGCTTTGGATGGTTTTTCCTCTGTTTCGTTTGCAACATCAGAATTGATAACCAGTTGGCACAAGTAAGGCCCTATTCTGAGGGACCCTTAGTTAAAAATCTAAAAAAAGTCACCTTCCCAAGACAATAATTGAATGAGAGTTATTTTCTATAGTAGTTGTGTTATTTGATTCTGAAAAGTTAAATGGTTAGACTAGAGCAATCAATTTTTTAGGTTGTTAGCCAAATCTTACTCCAATACAATTTCTGTTTTGTTCTTTCCCCACTGTCAGAGTCTTTGCTGTGGAGGGAAAGACTCCTGCAGCTGTCTGTGCTGGGGAAAGGCTCCAGCAGCTTGGAGCTGCAGGAGCCTTTCTTTCCCGCCTCCTAGCTGCTGAAACCTTTGCTCACTGGCTCCGAGTTGCCAGGGAAAGGCTCCAGCACTGGGGAGGTAGCAGGACACTATGCTGCTAGAAGTAGTAGATGAGGGAGGCACTGCTTAGTTGTTGAAAAAGCTGTGCAAGGTATGTACCCTCAGGGTTCAGGATGTCTTTACTTGCCTAAGCAGTGCCTCACCACATACATGGTGATTTATATCTGAGCTGGGAGGTATCTGGTGGATATACTCTACATGCCAGTCTAAGGAGTGTACCGTGTAGATGTACCGACAGGTGTTTACATCCCATTAAAGTCAAAGGAATTTTGGTTCCCAAGACAATTTTATGCCTTTGAAAATTTGAATTTTCCAAAATCTGGAACATTTTCAAACCCCAAAAGGTTACAGTCAGTTCTGATTTTACTCAAAATACCTTGCTTATCCCTAGTGATGAACTATTAGAAATCCACAATAATCCATTTGTGTATGATCAATATTCTTTCTTAATATGTTGTTTATCTTTGCTTCTCGTGTTGACTGAATATTTTTCCTTCTCAATTTCCTTATAGGACAAATAGAGCTGGACACAGTTCTATGTATGCTATCGTGTGTTCTCCATAATACCATTCATTAGTCTATCTGACTTTAATAGTATTCTCAGGTTGTTAAATTTAAGATAAACGAAGCAATCATTCTTAAACTGAAATCTGGTTAAATCACATTTTCTTCTAGTGAGTGTCTAGATTAATTAATGTAATTTCAAACTATTTTGAGTGAATTGAAACTGTGTTCCAGTGTGCAGTGTCCAAACATTGTGGCACTGATAATGACTTTGCTATGGCCAATTAACTAAACTAAGTAAAAATACAAGCAAAATGTTCATTGGTTTCTTTAGATAAAACATTCCTTTGGTTTCTATGAGCTACCATGGAAAGTTTCTATTCTTACAGAATACCAAAAATTGTTCATATTTCTGAAAACCCCCACAAAAAGCAAAGAAACAAAACAACCACATACAAAAAAAAACCCCTCACATCAGAAAAAGTCAAAGCTGGAGAGACTAACCTGAGTTTCATGAAATTCAGCAGTTCCACATGACTTTTTTGGTTTCTGTTCACATAGGTTAGTGGCACTCAAGTTTTGTTTTGAGATTTAGATTTAAATCATGGATAGTCAATAGGTGGACTGTCGACCAAATCCGGACTGCCAAATGCTTTTGAACAGACCACAAAATATGTTTATTTACTTCTTATTATCATCATTGTTGTTATTTCTGTATTATTTTCTCTAGAGTCTGGACCTTGACTGTACCTTGACCAAAACATTTGTACCTTAGAATAAATATTAGGGTTGGAAGAGACCTCAGGAGGTCATCTAGACCAATCCCCTGCTCACAGCAGGACCAACACCAACTAAATCATCCCAGCCAAGGCCTCTAAGGATGGAGATTCCACCACCTCCCTAGGTAACCCATTCCAGTGTTTCACCACCCTCCTAGTGAAATAGTGTTTCCTAATATCCAACCTAGACTTCCCCACTGCAACTTGAGACCATTGCTTCTTGTTTTGTCATCTGCCACCACTGAGAACAGCCTAGCTCCATCCTCTTTGGAACCCCCCTTTCAGGTAGTTGAAGGCTGCTATCAAATCTCCCCTTACTCTTCTCTTCTGCAGACTCAATAATCCCAGTTTACTCAGCCTGTCCTCAAAACTCATGTGCCCCAGACCCCTAATCATTTTCGTTGCCCTCTGCTGGACTCTCTCCAATTTGTCCACATTCCTTCTTGTAGTGTGGGGCCCCAAACTGGCAATACTCCAGGTGTGGCCTCACCAGTGCCAAATAGAGGGGAATAATCACTTCCCTCAATCTGCTGGCAATGTTCCTACTAATATAGCCCAATATGCCCTTGGCCTTCTTGGCAATGAGGGCACGCTGCTGACTCATATCCAGCTTCTTGACCACTGTGATCCCCAGGTCCTTTTCTGAAGAACTCCTGCTTAGCCAGTCAGTCCCCAACCTGTAGCAGTGCATGGGATTCTTCCTTCCTAAGTGCAGGACTCTGCACTTGTCCTTGTTGAACCTCATCAGATTTATTTTGGCTCAATCCTCTAATTTATCTAGGTCCCTCTGAACTCTATCCCTACCTCTCCCTCCAGTTTAGTGTAAGCTGCGAACTTGCTGAGGGTGCAATTAATCCCATCATCCAGATCATTGATAAAGATGTTGAACAAAACAATTGACCTTGTCAATAAATAATTGATTACCACTGGTTTAAATGATGCTTAAAACCAGCCTATTGTGTGCCTATTGGGGGAGGAGCGGGGTGAAACCATGAAAAGCTTGTTTTTTGTTGGGCTTCTATCAAAAACCATGCATCAGCCCAATTTCACTTAAAAACAGCTTTGCTGAAACCCTAGCTCAGGTTATCTGAAAGCTTTATGGACTATGGTAAACCTGACCCAATTTTAGAAAGACCCAGGGCTATGAAGGGCTAATTCAGGGATCAGCAACCTTTGGCACACAGCCCTCCAGGGTAAGTACCCTGGCGGGCCTGGCTGGTTTGTTTACCTGCCGTATCCGCAGGTTTGGCCGATTGCGGCTCCCACGGGCCACAGTTTGCCGCTCCAGGCCAATGGGGGCTGCGGGAAGCCACGGCCAGCACATCCCTAGTCCCACGCTGCTTCCTGCAGCCCCCATTGGCCTGGAGCGGCGA
>NC_048305.1:59509355-59648402 GCF_013100865.1 Trachemys scripta elegans
CTGCTCTACAGCCAAAATGCTTCTGAAATAAATGTAGTCAAACTTTACTAATTCTGGGTCACTGAGAACGAAAATGATGCTTAAAATTGTTGATTGGCTCTAGTTTTCAAGATATGCTATTGGGTCAGTATATGCAACCCTTGACTTGGGAATGGCGGAGGATAAGTGAGTTATAAAGGGAAGAGATCTCAATTTAAACCAGAAATGAGTAAACTACATCTTTGGCTGGATCTATGAATAAATCTATGACTGGGTTTGGACAGTACTTGCTTTTTAGGCAAAACAATGAATGATGCAATCTGAAGCTGGTATTGCTTCATCCATGATATGAATTGCAGCGTGTTATTCCTAGAAGTCATGGATGATGCAATCATAACGAAGCTTACATCACTCTGCTGAACAAATTGCCCTATATCAGCTCTAGAAATCATACAGTGTCGTGCTCTCTTATTTGTCAGTGTTTGATTTTGCAAAGGGACACATTTCTGTTCAGCCAAAGTGAGCAGAGATCCCTTGTACTTGTGTGAACAGTGCAGATAACTTCTGCTATGTTTGTGGTGAAGTGACTTTTGCATCACAAAAGCACAGTATAACCACTATGGTTAAGAAAGCCTATCACCTTTATTTTGGCTGCAAAATTGGAGATCAGGACAAGAGGTGGGCCCCACACATATGCTGCAACACTTGTGCAACAAATCTTCACCAGTGGTTGAACAGGAAAAGGAAATCTATGCCTTTTGCAGTGCCAATAATTTGGAGAGAGCCAATAGATCATACCAGCAATTGTTACTTCTGCATGGTGCCTCCAGTTGGGAAAGGTGTGTCAAACAAGAAAAAGTGGACTGTGCATTATCCAAACATTCCATCAGCTATACGCCCAGTACCCCACAGAAAAGGACTGCCGGTTCCTGATGCACCAGAATCATTCTCAATTGAGTCAGACAAGGAAGAGGAAGAGGATGAAACTTCTGGTCCTGAACCATCAATGTCACAGGACCCACATTTTCTCCCATCCTCCTCCTCTCAACCACACCTCATAATACAAGGTGAACTGAATGATCTTGTCAGGGATTTGGAACTACCCAAGAGTAAGGCAGAGCTGTTGGGCTCCAGACTACAGCAGTGGAATCTCCTGGCAGGTGATGTTAGGGTTTCCATGTTCCGTGACCGTCAAAAGGATCTTGTCCCATTCTTCTTCATGGAAGGTGATCTTGTAGCCTGCAACAACATCGATGGTGTGATGGCAGCCCTCAACATCGTTCACGATCCAGATGAGTGGAGACTGTTCAGTGATTCATCGAAGACGAGTCTTTAAGCTGTTTTCCTGCATAATTGCAATGTTTTGCCATCAATTCCAGTTGGTCATGCAGTCCATATGAAGGAAACCTATGACAACATGAAACAACTTTTGAGGTGCATAAACTATGACCAACATCAGTGGCAGCTTTGTGGCGATTTGAAGGTTGTTGCTCTCTTGCTTGGTCTGCAGACTGGATACACAAAGTACTGCTGTTTTCTCCGCGAATGGGATAGTTGTGCATTGCCAGCAGATTGAGGGATGTGATCATTCCCCTCTATTTTGCATTGGTGAGGCCTCATCTGGAGTACTGTGTCCAGTTTTGGGCCCCATGCTACAAGAAGGATGTGGAAAAATTGGAAAGAGTCCAGCGAAGGGCAGCAAAAATGATTGGGGGCTGGAGCACATGACTTATGAGGAGAGAGATTTGATAGCTGCTTTCAACTGCCTGAAAGGGGGTTCCAAAGAGGATGGATCTTGACTGTTCTCAGAGGTAGCAGATGACAGAACAAAGAGTAATGGTCTCAAGTTGCAGTGGGGGAGGTTTGGGTTGGATATTAGGAAAAAGTTTTTCACTAGGAGAATGGTGAAGCACTGGAATGGGTTACCTAGGGAGGTGGTGGAATCTCTATCCTTAGAGGTTTTTAAGGTCAGGCTTGACAAAGCCCTGACTGGGATGATATAGTTGGGGATTGGTGCTACTTTGATCAGGGGGTTGGATTAGATGACCTCCTGAGGTCCCTTCCAACCCTGATATTCTAAATTCTATGATTCTACAGGATTTTCTTTTTTTATTTTGCCCTATCAGCCACAATAAAGACTTTTATAACTTAGTACATATTTAATTTCTAAAGAATTACCTTTAATAGTATACCATGCCCTCATTATAAAGCTCTCTGTTATGGTATTCTTGGTGTAAAGCTACATAAAAATCTGCTGCACTTAAATGTATCATATTCACCTTTATTTTAATAATGTGATTGTACAATATTTCTGATTTTTGGCTCCCAGGGATGTTATAACAAGTATGGAATGTGATACCAATAAAAATAACCTTCTGTTTAATGCTGGGTAGGTAAATTACTGAAATGCTAAGAACAGATGTCTCCCTACTGCCAAACAGTACACTCACCCAACTGCTGATTAACACAGTGCCCATGTTCCATTTTTTAAATGGAGTGCGTACTTTATGTGTGCTTCATTTCTCCTATGAAATGGGGAAGATTGTCAGAAAAAAAAATATTTTAAGGAGTCACTGGCCTCTTTGAACGAAAAAAGGATGCAATTTTCATCAGGACATTTGTGCAATCTTAGATATATTGTTATTCTTTTGATCCAAGTAGTTAGCCATGTTCAGGATGTTTCAGGTTGTGTCAATTGGGAGGAGAAATGTATGATCATCACATTTCCTTCAATGTAATTTTGTTGATTTACAAAGAAAGTCCTGTTTCCCCAAACACAGGAAAAATAAAAAAGCAGGAGGCAATTTCTTTGCTTTTGGCCCCAACTCACTTTTGCCAGAACCAGACCCAGGAGCCCCATCTCTAGGCGTCTCTCAGTATCACACACCATTCTTGTCCAGGCCGTCTCTCTTCTCTCCTTATGTACTTTCTCCTACTTCTCTTACACACCCACTCACCCACCTCCTCAAACAATACACAGCAAACACCTCCACTTCAAGTCATTCACATTTCTGGGTAGTGTTACATTGGCCTTTGTTTTGAGTAGAGATATGTGCCAATGTAGGGTTTGGAGACTACTATTTCAGTCACTTCTTTACATTGTTATGCCCTTCCATAAACCCAACCCACAGTAACTCTGCCCACCTTAATTTCACCCCTCATCCCAATGTAGCCTAAAATGGTGCATGATCCATCCCAATCAGAAAGAAATGAAAGTGTTTAACAAATTGCAAATGGTTCAAGCCTCACTATTTCAATATTTCAAAAGACAATAGTCTTTCCATCAGGATATTTTCACACGACCAATACAAAACAATATTTTACTCCCACTGAAATCTGTGGGATTTTTTGCTCCCTGCTCTATTTCTTTCAAGCACTAGGGAGTGGCCTTTTTTGGTGGGGCCCTGTTGAAGTTTACTGGTTCAGTGGAATTTCTGAGACAGACTCTGCTCATGTTGTTCTAATGACACATTAATTTCTGTGACTTTTCAGCCTCAGCTTCCACAGCTACAATCTCAGTTTTAGAGGGCAGCCAAGCTGAAATTCTGTCCCCATGATACTTTGTGGATACCTTTGAGTCCAGGACCCACTTCATTTATTTGGGTCTGTATTGTGTAGGGTCTCTCCCACGGTTTATCCAGTTTAAGGCTCCTGTCCTTCCTTCTCCTACGATTATGGAACCAGACCAGCTTCCCTCTTTTAAAGGTTTCCCCATATGACCTTATATCCTTTCTATTTTATCAGAGGCTATCCTCACATTTTCTCCACTGAATGTGTGAGCTTTTTTAGTGTTGGACTGTAGGGTTTCTACACACTCAAAATCTATTTACACCTCTCCAGGAAGTCTATACAAGAGGTTGACTGTGGTCTCTAGTTCATGCACAAATATGAGGAACACTGCAGCCAAGGGAGGTTCCCAGAGATGGGTCTGATCTCCCTCGTGCTTCAGGATACGCCCCAGCCAGAGGCTCCTGCCGTGTGCCAGGCTCCAGCTGCTAGTCCTGGCTGAACTGGGGAGGGACAGGATTTCCTCTTCTATTGCACAGGGCAGTCCCAGGGCTTGGCCAGACTCATCTCTGGGAACCTCCCCTGGCTGCAGGAAGCTCCACAACTTTTTAAAATAATTTACACAATAGTAGAAAAGAAAGAATTTCTTCAGCTGAATTAGTTCCTGTTAATATTAACATGGGTTTTGTTTTGTTTGTTCAGGGTTAATTTTCTAAGTTTCCAGTCTGGAATGGAATTGAATGAGGGAAGTTCTTTCCAATACTATTTAAGAAAGAATTTGAATACAATCAGTCAAGAGTTGAAGACATTTCCAATTATGTAAATTAAGTTCAATAAGATTTCTTATACTTGGATAACAAATCAATAAGCTTTAATAATTGCTTTCTCTCCCTCCTAGTCTTTAGAAAATTTAGTTAATGAAAATATATTTATCAAGAAGCATTCACATGACACTATTAAAATACGTCTAGTTTATTTTCATAAGGTCTCATTCAAATTTACAGGTTTTTCTTATTTGTGTGTGTGTGTGTGTGAGAGAGAGAGAGAGAGAGAGAGAGAGAGAGAGATCACCCACACCCACACCCACGTACAAGCTGGACTGAGCCATAACGCCCAGCTCTGATTATTGAGAGCATGGCATTAACATGTGTTTGTGTCATCCCAAGGAGAGTACCTAGAAAATATTGCGACTAAGTCACATTGCCTTTCCTGCTCCATTCTTGTACTGAGAATTTTGGGAAAAGTTTACTAGAACACTGAAAAGGACACAACTTTCTTTCCCCTGCTGCCTAGCCAGTACACTGGCCAGTATGCTGTTGAGGCAGAGCCTGGGCTCCATCCCTTTTCTTCCCTTCTCTGAGGATGCTGCCTGAAAGGAGAACACCAGCAGCACAATGACCTAGAGTCATGGTCCAGAGTGGAGGGAAAATGGTGGTGTGACTCCACTGCACAGCTACTGTAGGCCTAGTGACAATTTGCCCCAAAGTTATTAACTATCATCACTTTTGTCAAATAGCAGTTGTCATCAGTGTTTAGAGTAGTACTGAATATGGAAGAATCAAAAGAATGCCTATAGTTTCAGACAATTTAAAACTAACATGCAGGGCCGCCCAGCAGATTCAGGGGGCCTGGGGCAAAGCAATTTCGGGGGCCCTGTCCATAAAAATGTTGCAATACTATAGAATAGTATATTCTCGTGGGGGCCCCTGTGGGGCCCTGGGCAAATTGCCCCACTTGCCCTCCCCTCCCCGCGTGCGGCCCTGCTAACATGTGCCCAAAAGGGTGTAATAAGGACAAAATTTCACCCAGTTAGTCTTGTAGAAACCAAATATTTCACTAAAAGAAAGTATTCTTCATCAGGCAGTAACATTTGACACTTTGTGTTAGGTATTATACTACATGTTGTGATAATAGTATTGTGATCAATATCACAGTGACATTGAGGAGCACTACACCACCTCTCAGCTATATCAAGGTTGGAGATCAATTGATTATTTTGCATTTGTTCATTTTTAAGCTAGTTTTACAAAAACTAAATTAAATTCAAGTATATCAAATAATAGCTTGAGAAGGCAGATTAAATAAATACATTTTCAGGGAAATTTGACATACAGTAGTTCAGGTGCTATGGGACCCTTAATCACTACTGTGCGAAAGGTTTCTTAGCAAAGAGAATAAACCAGTAGCTCCCCTAACTTAAATCCCATTCTAGAGATGTTCAAACACCCAAATGATAGGGAAAGTCACAGGGCATAGGACACCCATTCATAAAGACAAACCCATAAATTGATCCAAGTCTTTATAATCCATCTATTTCAGGTATCTATAGGACACAAATCACTTGTAGCTTCTAGGCATTGTAGTATCTTGGGTGGCATAATGTCTAAGAAAAGACAAAAGACTTGCATCTGAAGAAGTGAGGTTCTGACCCACGAAAGCTTATGCTCCCAGTACTTCTGTTAGTCTCAAAGGTGCCACAGGACCCTCTGTTGCTTTTTACAGATTCAGACTAACACGGCTACCCCTCTGATACTAAGAAAAGACAAGTATTTTACAACTGATTTGGTAGCAGGCCAAGGTATTGTCCAATGATATGCTGATACAGCTGAATCCTAGTGAGCACTCTAGCTGTTAAATTCTACACAAGCAGAAGCTTCTACAAAAACAGTTCAGAAAGTCTGCAAACAAGGAATTACAGTATTACAACTTTGATGTGATCAGACATAAATCAAGAGCCATAGACCCTGCTTAAAACAGCATTGTTTCTAACGTTGCTAAAGTCCTGACAGGGAAACATGAAGACTTAACACTATGTCCTTCAAAACAAAACGCAGGGTCAAAGATGACACAAAATTATTTAATGAGAAGGCTATTTAATATTTCCAAGAAATGGTGCCATAAATGAAATGCCACCTAGCACACATCTTAAATGAATTAAGCAACAAATGTTAGAAGACATCAGACGCTAAACATCTAGTAAGTATTTTTCCTTACTAGAGACAGTTCTGCCTAGATCATCATGAACCATTTGATATACCTGTTATATTTGGATGTCGTCAGCATAAAGATGGCAAGTAATGCCTTTCTTACTGAATAAATGTCCCAATAGGATCATGTACTATATATGTTAAATAGGATCTCCTGCTTTACAAGACCTATCAATAAAATACTCAGTTCCTGTGAATAGAAAGCTATTACTAGTGTGTTCCAAACTGAGCAAAAGTAACAATGGTTGTATTTAGTTGGGTTGGGTTCAAGTTAAATAAAAGTGTGATATAGAAAAACAGATCTGCATCTCACTGTTATCTTGCTCCCTGCCCCAATGTGTAGAGAATTAAGTCAAATCCTTGTCAATGTACTTATTTTGCTATCTGTTAACAATGGTTTAGTTTGTTTGTACAAAATAAAGGGACAAATCTGGCTCCCACTGTAGACAGTGGTAAATTTCCCAATGACAGCAGAGTTAGGCACAGCTGCAAGGAGATGAGAAACTTTAGGTATTTTTTGTAGTGTTATCATTATTTATTACTTTTATTGAAGTAGCTCCTAGAATCTCTAGCTACTACCATGGCCTCATTGGGCTAGACACTGTATAAACACATAGTAAAAGACAGCCAGCCCTAAAGAGCTTACATGGGAACATAGGAATTCCCATAATGGATGAGACCTCTAGTCAATCTAACCGAGTATCCTGTCTCTGTGCATTACAGAAAGTGCAAGAAACCCACAGTAGGCACATGGGAATGTAGCCTGGTACTCTTGCCTCTGGTGGTTATAAATTGCCAAGCCTTCTTTGGTTTTCATGCTCTCTGGATCAGTCCTTTCTTTCTTGAATTTTGGGTGATGCAAATTTCAGATTCTGGTTGTCCAAGTAGTTTTTAAAATCTCTCATGTTCTGTAGTGTCGGTATTTGTCCTTCCAAAGCACAAATCTTTTCTTCCAGCACAGCCACCAACTTTCACTTAATACAGATGAAGTCTCTTCTGGCTTTAGACAGGAAATAAAACATGCCACAGCCACTGCAGGTTATAACCACTGTTTTAGTACTGACCATGGCAGTATTGAGGGTAGCACTGTACCCAGAAAGAAAGCCTCACACAGGCTCTCTTGTAAACTCCCTTGTTTGCCTCTCAGGAGTCCACATGGCAATTGACGTATATATTAAGGCTTGCTGCTGCCTGGGAGAGACTAACTACTCAAAGACATCAAACACTGGGATGATCATAGACCCAACAGTACCAGCCACATGGTCCTCACCAAGCAAACAGACCTGTTTCACCTGACCTGCTCACAGGCACAAAAGCCTGCTGCGCAACCCTCATGGAGAACAAACAACAAAACCAGAACAAACCTTCCACTCACCAAGTCCCTCTACTTCCAAGCACAGAATCCACAGCTATGTCCTCCAGAACTGTCATTCACCACTCTTGTTAACCTGCTGACTATTGATCTAAGCCACTAAGTATGAGGATTTATAGCCTCTCTATTTTTGTATTAACTATTATAACTCTGGATATTCTTGATATCCATATGAATGGCTAATTCCTTTTTGAACCTTGCTGAGTTCTTGGCCTCACTGACATCCTGGGGCAATAACTTCCACAGTCTAATATATGCATTGTGTGGAAAAAGTATTTACTTTTATCAGTTTTGAATTTGCTGACTTTCGATTGCTTGTAATTTCCCACTTGATCTTGTACTATGAGACAGGAATAAGCTCATGATCTACCTCCTCTATAACATTAATTGTGTTGTATACTTTTATCATGTCTCCCTTTATTCATCTCCTTTTTATGTAAACAATCCCACTTTTTTCAATCTCTCTTCATAAGGGTTTTTCTATGCCCCAGTCAGTCTCCTTGCTTGTTTCTGAACTCCTAATTTTGTATTATCATTTTTAAGATGAAGTATTTGAGGAAGTGTAACTATTATGATCCCCATTTTACAGATGGGACTAGTCCAAGGTCCCATAAAGAGTCTGTGGCTGAGCCAGAAATTGAACTTAAATCTCCTGAGTCCCAGCCAAGTTCTTTAACCACTTTACCATCCTTCCTTTCTCGTGCATGTTTTTTTTTTCTTTTTACAATATATTGTAAAGCAGATTGTATCTTATAACCCTTTGGAACATGCTACTGGGGGTGGAAAAAAACTTCCCCTCACTCCTTGTCAATGTGCCTCCACCCTGTGTTCTGTAATGGCCACCTCTAGTGGTGAGAAGATAGCTAAGTTTCTTTGTCCGTTCATTCCTTAGCCTTGCTTCAGAGACTCCTGACTGTCCATGATGAACTGGACTAAGACCATCAACTCCATTCTTCAGTCCCATTAATCCACCGCTTTTCATGAGCAAAAAAGCCACTTAAAATGAAGCATTTCATTTATTAGTCAGTACAAAACACATTCTTAATTCGTTACTGTGATTGGTTCACTAAACAGCAAAAAATAAACAGTTAAAAGAACTGAAAAAAGGTACTCCTAATCAACCACCCCATTCCCCAAATCTCCATGTAAAATTAGAAGAAGAAAAAAACAACGCTTCCATTTGTATTCAATGGCCAAAGCCTCAAAGGCATATACAACAAAAAATGGGAACCAGATGGTATATTATCACAGGTTTAACAGGAAAACAGTCTTCCCACTAAAGAATGGTTAAAATCTGTAATGCAATATCTATAACAATAAAAAGTATGTTGAGTTCCTTGGGATAGTTTCTGATGGGATCGTCTTTACTCTCTGTCCATGGACAAGTATCGGGGTAGCCGTGTTAGTCTGTATCTACAAAAACAACAAGGAGTCTGGTGGCACTTTAAAGACTAACAGATTTATTTGGGCATAAGCTTTCGTGGGTAAAAACCTCACTTCTTCGAAAGCTTATGCCCAAATAAATCTGTTAGTCTTTAAGGTGCCACCAGACTCCTTGTTGTTTTTGTCCATGGACAGTGTGGTGATGAGTTGCTCTCAGACACTAATAAAAGTGTTTTTGCTGCTCATCTGAATATAAGCGGAAAATGACTTACACTGCAACAATTCAGAAGCTATGAGATCTGCTTATGAAATGAAATGCAAATCTAACAAGAACCCTAGGGATTATTTCAATGAGCCTGAATCTATCTGTTTTGAAGGCAAATTACATATAACAATATTCTTTACATGGAAAACAGGATTTGTCATTTATAACTTGCACCGATAAACTCAGCAATGAATTAATTAGGTAGATTTTTTTTTAAAGTCCCTAAGAAGAACAGGTATAATAGGCTTTGTGGCAAAATTCATTTGAAGTCAAAAGGCTGACAATAAAGAGAGACTGCAGAGGGCAAATTCACTGTGGCCTCCTCGGGAAATTTCTAGACAAACATCACAAATTATTTTATAAGAATACCGTGAAATAACAGGACTCAGTTGAAGAATTATCAAACAAATGCTTAAGGAAATCTTTAGGGTAAAAAAACAAAAAAAAATTAAAGTGACTGAGGCACTTAGGATCTTTAATCTCATTAAAAATCTGTGCAGTTTAAGTGCCTAAGAATTTTTGATTATTCCATTAGGTGCCTATCTGCATCTTTAGGACCCTAAATACCTTTAAAACTCTGGCTCTTAGGAGCCTAAATCCCACTGATTTCAATAGGAGTTAGATATCAATGCACTTTTGAAAATCCCATTAGGTGCCTATCTGAATATTTAGGCACCTAAATACATCTAAAAATCTGGCTAAATGCCTGTTACCTTTGAAAATGGACTGAAACTTCAAAGTCACTTACGGTCTTTTGGAAAGGCCACCCTTTGAGGCTGATATGTGCCATATCAGCATTTTTGAGATTGTAGGTGACTAACTTACAGTGGCCAAACCAATGTCACACTAAAGGTTCAATCCTGCCAACCTTTACTGACACACATGGGCTAATGTTCATTTTTACTAAGACCACTTTACACCATTCTGACAATACAGAGGGGCCTTAGAGTGGGTACAAGTTACATTACAGAATTTATCTTCCTTATTTATTTAGGACGACACCTCTGCCTTGAACCTGCACACAAGTGAAGGGGGAGTGCAGAAGGATTCTCTGGGAATACACTTATCACTCCCACAGAATACTAGGGGTGGCTGAGACCCCTAGTATTCCACACCAGAGGAATACACACACCAGCAGTCTGGTTTTACTGGAAATGGATGTGTCAGTCACCCATAGGGGGATCTCAACCCCATTATTCTGAAAAAAATATGTTCCTTCATAATTCTAAATTGTCCTACACTGAAATCTACAGCACAATCATTGATTCTTCTTTTCAGACAAAGAGGTAGAGGCAAAAGAGAAAAAAAAAATAATTCAACTGACTTTACTTCTTTCTCCCTGCTGTATCATTCTGATACTTTGGAATTGGCTTTGATATTACAACCATTCAATAAGTGGAATGAATAGGACGACAATTTCTGGTATTCAAAAAATTCATGATTTGTCTAAGGACCACATATCTTTGATATAGTTGATATATTCTGCAGTATTGACACAGTCAAAGTGATTCAGAATATAAAAATGCTATCAGTTTTCCTCAGGAGTCTAAGAGTCCATCTGATACTCAATTACAGCAGAAAGCAGATTACTGTCTACTTGATAAAATGCCAGAATAATTTAGAGCCTAACACAGATTGTTACCTTATCTGATCTCCCCACTCACCTCAGACTGGTTGACTCTAAGGGCATGTCTACACTGGGAGAGTTACAGCGCCGGCAGATACAGCATTGCTCAGAGAGCACTGAAGGGAAATCATTGTTGTGTGTACACACTGTCAGCTGCCTGTGCAATAACACGTTCACACTTCAGCACTTGCAGTGTATTTGGAGCAGTGCATGCTGGGCAGCTATCCCACAGAGCATCTCTTCCTCTTCTGCCGCTAAGTGTTGTGGGAAGGCGGAGGGGATCACGGGGCATTCTGGGTCCTGTCCCAATGCCCTGTGATGCATTGCTTCACATCCCAGCAATCCCTGTGCTTCCGTCTGCATTTGATGCCATCTTTCAATGGTTTGTGTACTCCGTTTTCTGCCTCTTCGGTCTACAGGAATGGATCCCACACTGTTGACCAATATGCTGCTCACTCTGACTAACACGTCATGAGTGGCAGTGGAGTTCTTCCTTAAACTACAAAGGCAAGAAGAGTGCGACATTGATCTCGCCACACATAGTAGCTGCGACACGAGATTGCTAGTGGCATTCACGGAGGTGCTGACCACAGTGGAACACCATTTGGGCTCGGGAAACAAGCACTGAGTGGTGGGATCACATTGTTATGCACGTCTGGGATGATGAGCAGTGGCTGCAGAACTTTCGGATGAGGAAAGCCACATTCATGGGACTGTGTAATGAGCTCTCCCCAGACTTGTTGTGCAAGGACACAAGAATGAGAGCTGCCCTGTCGTTGGAGAAATGCATGGTGACTGCACTGTGGAAGCTGGCTACTCCAGACTGCTACTGATCGGTCGCTAACCAGTTCCAAGTGGGAAAGTAGATTGTCAGATGGAAGTGTTCAGGACCATTAATCGCATCCTGCTCCAAAAGACTGTGATTCTGGGCAAGGTGTGTGACATTGCGGATGTCTTTGCACAAATGGGCTTCCCTAACTGCAGAGGGGCGATAGATGGCACACGTATTCCAATTCTAGCACCAGACCACCTAGCCACCGAGTACATTAATCGGAAGGGGTATTTCTCAATGGTTATCCAGGCGCTTATGCTTCACCATGAGAATTTCATGGACATTAATGCAGGCTGGTCTGGAAAGGTGCATGATGCACGCATATTTCGGAACACTGGCCTGTTCAGGAAGCTGCAAGCAGGGACTTTCTTCCCAGACCAGAAGATCACTGTAGGGGAAGTTGAAATGCCCATTTTGATCCTGGGAGACCTCACCTACCCCTTAATGCCGTGGCTTATGAAGCCATATACGGGGCAACTTGATAGCAGCAAGGAGTGGTTCAACAACAGGTTGAGCAAGTACAGAATGACTGTTGAGTGTGCTTTTGGCCATTTAAAGGCCCCCTGGTGCTGCCTATATGTAAGGCTGGACCTGGCCGATGACAATATTTCTGTGCTTACAGCTGCGTGCTGTACGCTCCATAATATTTGTGAAGGGAAGGGTGAAAGCTTTATTCAGGGCTGCATCGCTGAGGCTCAGCACCTGGAGGCTGAATTTGAACAGCCAGAGACCAGAGCTATTAGAGGGGCGCAGCGCAGGGCTATAAGGATCAGGAATGCCCTGCAGCAGCAATTTGAAGCTGAAATCCACTATTATTTGTTTCTATGCTCGGGAGTGCAGTGCTTGTAATGCTCAGAGGAGATTGTGATTGGTGCAGATGATGCCCTATGAATTGCCTGTTGCTTTGCAGGGCTCTGTTTGCTTTCAATTAATGGAATAAAGATTGCTTTCAAACCAAAACAATTATTTTATTAAAAAAACAACAACCAGAGGAGAGAGACAAACAAAAAAACACATCAGCACTGTGGAGGATAGGAGAAGGGATGGTCCCAGGAGGAGGTGGGTTCCCAGGAGGGTTAAAGATTTGTGTATGTCCAGGTATCATATCCAACCTTCTCCTTTGGAGTACAGTGCAGCGGGTACTGTACTTCAGCAGGGCTAAACTGCAGAGGGACAGGTGTTGAGTGCAGTGGGTACTGGGTGTCCACAGGGCTGGACTGTGATGGGACAGGAGTGGAATGCAGCAGGTACAGACTGGAGCCAGCAGGTTGATAAGAGTGCGTTGGTGGTGTCTGGGGTGGGGATGATGGGCATGGGAAAGAGTTTTGCAAGAGCAGCTGCAAGGGAAGATGGGTAAAGAGCTGTTCCGTTTGCAGTGCTAGTCTAATTGGCGCTTCATAACGTTTAAGATCCACTCCGTGGCTTCATTCTGGTATGCTGCGTTCTCCTTTCAATCCCTCTTCTCGCTGTCCCACTACTCTTTCAATTTTTGTTTTTTGGTCGTGGAGTGAATCATGACATCACACAGAAAGTTCTCTTTAATTCTTCATGGCCTCTTTCTAATTCTGCACAGCTGTTCAGCCGGTGATAACGAAGAGGGAGGCTGGGCTCCCAATGTCATATCTGTGAAGCCAAAATGCAACATTTTACAGAAGCAGTATTGTTTGCAACACACACAGACCACTGATTTAAAACACAGCCATTATTCACATACCTGTCACTAACTGGCTGACCCCAGGCAAGCACACATGAGCCCCAAAATGGTGAGTAACCACAGGGGCAATCAGTGTTCCAGGACTGTACTGTACTGTACACTGGGCATGTATCTCTTGGGGAGAGCCAGCACTGTAGGGAGGGAGCCTTATAATCATTGCTGTCCCCAAATTTTCCACAGGCTCTGTTAATAGAATATCAGGGTTGGAGGGGACCTCAGGAGGTTATCCAGTCCAACCCCCTGCTCAAAGCAAGACCAATCCCCAGACAGATTTTTGCCCGAGATTTCTAAATGGCCCCCTCAAGGATTGAACTCACAGCCCTGGGTTTAGCAGGCTAATGCTCAAACCGCTGAGCTATGCCTCTCCCCTTTATTATGGAAGATATCTCACTGCTGAGGGTGAGCAGGGAATCAAGGGCGAGTCTTCTCAAAGACTGCAGCTTCCGCTCTGGCCCTTATGCGGATCGCCTGTGTGCAGCAATGGTCCCCCCGCAGTGACAGCAGAGTAGTGCGGGAAAGTTACCCTCAATGGGGCAAGAAATAAAGCAGCTCTGCCAAAGAACCTATGGCAGCAGATTGCCCAGTATCTCCATGAGAGTTTCCTGGAGATCTCTGAGGCAGATCCCTGTGAAGTGAGGGAGTCAATCAACACCCTGTTCCACGACTCAGACTAGGCATGTGGTGGTACAAACATCATACAAACACAAGCCTGCTTTCTACAACCCTCCTGCCCCCAACAACTTGCTTCAGCAATTCCCAAAATCAAAGCCACTTACCAGGGGCCTCCTCTCCTGTTTGTGCTTCACCAAGCTCTGACAGCTGTGACCAGCTAGACTCCAGGGTAGAGAAGAGCTCTGGGCTGCATGCATCTCTGACCTCCGAGTCGTCCTCTGCCTCTGGGCTCCCTCCCCCCAACACACACCACATCCTCATCCAATATTTCCTCCTCCTGGCTCGGTCCACTCTCGACTGGCACACAAGCCACCAAAGTATCCACAGTGGCCTTCGCAATGGATGTGGTGTCGCTACCAAGTATCATGTACAGCTCTTTGTAGAACCAGCAGCTCATGGGCGCAGCACCGGAGCGGAGGTTTACCTCCCATGCCTTGTAATAGGTGTTCCGCAGCTCCTTCATTTGACCCTGCACTGCAGTGTGTCCTGGTCATCGACCCTTTCTGTCATGCATCATGAAATCTGTCGATAGGTATCATAATATTTATGGCTGGATCACAGCTGGGACTGAATAGCCACCTCTCCCTAAATGCTGATGAGGTCCAGGAGCTCAGCATTGCTCCAAGTGGGGGGTTGCCTGGTGCATGGAGCAGGCATGGTCACCTGGAAAGATGAGTTGAGACCACTGCATGCATCACTGAGCAAACAGGAAGGGGACTTTCAAAATTCCCAAGGTATTTAAGGGGTGGGAATGATAATTGGTCACCTGAGGGCAAGGTATTAGAATTCAAACCGATGATCAGAGAGGTGAGAACAGGCATTGTGGGATACCTCCCGGAGGCCAATCACAGTGCTGTAATGGACCAGGGTGTCTACACTGGTACCGCGGCACTGTACCCCTGGCGCAAAAAGCTGCACACCTCTCAGAGTGGTTTTTTTAGAGCACTGCAACTGCGCAGTTTCTGCACACTAAGTGGCTTGGCAGTGTGTACACCTCAGGAGTTACAATACAGAAAGCTGCCTCAAAGAAAGGGCCATAAAATTGGTGAAACATTGACAATAACAAAATCATAAATAGCTAGGAGACAATTGCCTTCTCTCATGCATATTTATAAATATTCATGAGTTAATGGACATTCTGAGCTACCCACTGGGAGTGTTTATGTTTGAATAGGCTAATCAATGTGGTCATACCTAGAATATGAATATTCCTTGTACAGTAAGAAAAGCAATTTTGGTTATAAAATCCAGTTTCTTGAGGGAGAATTCCATCTTTATTTTTTTTCTAATTAAATGCTCTCTGAAATTTGAACAAAAATAAATTACTGAGAGTTAGATTGGTAAATCTGGAAAGTATTTGTCTTTTACACCTGTGTATTTTAAGAAATATTTTATATTTTCAACATTGTTGAATAGTAAAGCTAATTTTCATTTTTGTGTGGGAGTTTTCCTCATTATAAGTCTAATTTTCATTATGAATTTAAATATGCTTCTGTATTAAAATTCAAGAAAGCTTTCATCTCTCAATCACCCTATTTTTAAGATAATTTCCTGAGAAAGCATACAGTACTTTGAAATGTAGGCTATTCAAGACAAACTGCAGATCAGAAGAAACAACGATTCTCAAGGAAGCTGATGTATGGCATTTTTTTTTCTTTTTGAAGATGTAATTTACCTGAAATCTGATCAGGCAAGAAGCAACATGCATTGTTCTGGTTATTAATGTTTGTAAAACTAAGTCCCTGGTGATTACCATCAAACAGCCTCCAGCTCCAGATTTCATATGGATCAATATTAACCTGTCTGGATGGGCCACTGAGCAATGGCAGCTGTCAAATATTTGTGCAGCATCATAGGCAGTGTGGGCGGATCTTGAAGGACATGGATGTTCATAAAGCAGCAGTTGCTGCCATGTTTCAGAGGCATCCTCTGAGGGGTTCTTGTAACATCAAGCTTGCTACAAAGCTCTGGATCTATATAGAACTACAGTTATACCAATTCTGTTGTATGGAAGTGAAATATGGGAGCCAAGGAAGGATGAAGAACACCAGATTGACATTTTTAATTCTCATCAGTTTCTCAAGTGGCAGGAGAAGGTCAGAAATGAAAATATTCATAGCCAAACCCAGCAACTGATTCCACCAGCACTGCTCACTTCCTGCAGCTTTCTTGGTCTGGACATGTGTGTTATAAGAATGAAAGACCAATGAATTCCAAAGTCTGTGTACCAAGAAATGTCACTACATGGCCAGCAATCAACATGGGCACTAAAAGCTTAGGTGGCAGGATAAGATTGCCAATGATGGACACAAACTGAACATACAAGTAGACTACTACCTTGTCAGAGATTGATCCAGGTGGGGCTTGATTTGCAAAGAGATCATGTCCTTTTGGGGTTTGTCATGATGATGATGATGATATCATCCATAATTTCAGGCATCTGATCCCCCAACAAAACATTTAAGCGCATATTTAACTTTAAATATGTAACAGGCTCTTGCAACATGTTAACTCTTTATGCTTAACAATCTGTTCCACCTTTTATTTAGCTGTGACATTCTGATTACCCTTCCCAGACCTGAAGAAGAGCTCTCTGTAGCTGGAAAGCTTGTCCTTTTCACCTTCAACAGAAGTTGGTCCAATAAAAGATATTGTCTCACCTAGCTTGTCTCTCTAATTGCTTACTTTACTAAGTCATATATAGCCAACAAGAACCATGATTTTGACTTGGGTAATGGACTAGACTGGAGTTGTCTCTTAAAGGAAATTTTCTTGCTGTTTTTTCTCACTAAAGGAGTCCAAGAAAAGCTTGAGCTTCTCAGTGTTCAGTAGAAATTGTTTCCCTCCCCGCCATTTAAAGATGCTTTTATTAAAATTTGACATTTTACAGTGTTTATTTAATCAAAATCATTCATCAGTCTCATTGAAGCTGTATCCATGTGTTTACTATGTTAATAATTCTTCATTTGCATTACAGAAAATAAGGGAAGTTCCAACATTAAAAAATACTACATTAACACTGAGTGCAGGTTGCTGATCTCTATTGCTAAATAACACAAACACTAAAAATACAGGTTTCAGTGGTAGCCGTGTTAGTCTGTTTCAGCAAAAAACCCGAGGAGTCCTTGTGGCACCTTAGAGACTAAGGGTATGTCTACACTACGAAATTAGGTCGAATTTATAGAAGCCGGTTTTATAGATATTGGTTTTATACAGTTGGTTGTGTGTGTCCCCACATAAAATGCTCTAAGTGCATGAAGTCGGCGGACCGCGTCCACAGTACCGAGGCTAGCGTCGATTTCTGGAGCATTGCACTGTGGGTAGCTATCCCAGTCTCCGCCGCCTATTGGAATTCTGGGTTGAGATCCCAATGCCCGATGATGCAAAACAGTGTTGCGGGGGGTTCTGGGTACATGTTGTCAGGCCCCTCCCCCTCCGTCAGAGCAACGGCAGACAATCGATTCGCGCCTTTTTACCTGGGTTACCTGTGCAGACAACATACCACGCCAAGCATGGATCCCGGTCAGCTCAGCTCACCTTCACCATATGTCATCTGGGTGCCGGCAGACATGGTACTGCATTGCTACACAGCAGCAGCTAATTGCCTTTTGGCAGTAGACAGTGCAGTATGACTGGTAGCTTTCATCGGCGATCTGGGTGCTGGCAGATGTGGGGCTGCATTGCTACACAGCAGCAGACCCTTGCCTTTTGGTAGAAGATAGTATATTGCGACTGGTATCTGTCATTGTCATACTGCCTTCCCAGTGATGATGATGGCTTTCAGTCGTAGTATGCTATTTTCTGCCAAGCGCCCAGTATTTTCTGCCAAGCACCCAGAAGATGCCGAGGGCTATCAGTCATGCTGCACCGTCGTCTGCCAGCTTAAAATGTAAAAAATAGATTTGTTCTGTATTCATTTGCTTCCCCCCATCCGTGAAATCAATGGCCTGCTAAACCCAGGGTTTTGAGTTCAATCTTTGGGGGGGGCATTCTGTGTGACAGTTGTTTGTGTTTCTCCCGGATGCATAGCCACCTTTGTTGATTTTAATTCCCTGTACCTGTACGCCATGTCGTCACTCACTCCTCCTTCCCTCTTTCTGTCCGTCAGATACTAGTTTCGCGCCTTTTTTCAGACCAGATGCCATAACACTGGGATCATGGAGCCCGCTCAGATCACCGCGGTAATTATGAGCACTATGAACACCACACGCATTGTCCTGGAGTATATGCAGAGCCAGGACATGCCAAAGCAAAACCAGGACCAGCCGAGGAGGCGATTGCAGCGCGGCGACGAGAGTGATGAGGAAATTGACATGGACATAGACCTCTCACAAGGCACAGGCCCCAGCAATGTGCAAATCATGGTGTTACTGGGGCAGGTTCATGCCGTGGAACGCCGATTCTGGGCCCGGGAAACAAGCACAGACTGGTGGGACCGCATCGTGTTGCAGGTGTGGGATGATTCCCAGTGGCTGTGAAACTTTCGCATGCATAAGGGCACTTTCATGGAACTTTGTGACTTGCTTTCCCCTGCCCTGAAGCGCCAGAATACCAGGATGAGAGCAGCCCTCACAGTTGAGAAGTGAGTGGCGATAGCCCTGTGGAAGCTTGCAATGCCAGGCAGCTACTGGTCAGTTGGGAATCAATTTGGAGTGGGCAAATGTACTGTGGGGGCTCCTGTGATCCAAGTTGCCAGGGCAATCAAAGACCTGCTGATATCAAGGGTAGTGACTCTGGGAAACGTGCAGGCCATAGTGGATGGCTTTGCTACAGTGGGATTCCCAAACTGTGGTGGGGCGATAGACGGAACCCATATCCCTATCTTGTCACCGGAGCACCAAGCCACCGAGTACATAAACCGCAAGGGGTACTTTTCAATGCTGCTGCAAGCCCTGGTGGATCACAAGGGACGTTTCACCAACATCAACGTGGGATGGCCGGGAAAGGTACATGATGCTCGCGTCTTCAGGCACTCTGGTCTGTTTCGAAAGCTGGAGGAAGGGACTTTCTTCCGGACCAGAAAATAACCGTTGGGGATGTTGAAATACCTATCATGATCCTTGGGGATCCAGCCTAGCCCTTAATGCCATGGCTCATGAAGCCGTACACAGGCAGCCTGGACAGTAGTCAGGACCTGTTCAACTACAGGCTGAACAAGGGCCGAATGGTGGTGGAATGTGTATTTGGACATCTAAAAGCAGGCTGGCACAGCTTATTGACTCGCTCAGACCTCAGCGAAAAGAATATCCCCATTGTTATTGCTGCTTGCTGTGTGCTCCACAATATCTGTGAGAGTAAGGGGGAGACATTTATGGTGGGGTGGGAGATTGAGGCAAATCGCCTGGCCGCTGATTATGCGCAGCCAGACACCAGGGTGGTTAGAAGAGCACAGCAGGGCGCGGTGCGCATCAGAGAAGCTTTGAAAACGAGTTTTGTGACTGGCCAGGCTACGGTGTGAAACTTCTGTTTGTGTCTCCTTGATGAACCCTCCGCCCCGCCCACCTGGTTCACTCTACTTCCCTGTAAACCAACCACCCCACCCTCTCCTCCACCCCTTGAGCACCGCTTGCAGAGGCAATAAAGTCATTATTACTTCACATTCATGCATTCTTTATTAATTTATCACACAGCTAGGGGGCTAATTGCCAAGGTAGCCCAGGATGGGTGGGGGAGGAGGGAAGGAAAAGGACACACTGTAGTTTAAAACTTTAACTCTTATTGAAGGCCAGCCTTCTGATGCTCGGTCAATCACCTGGGGTGGAGTGACTTGGTGGTCGGAAGCCAGCCCACCGTGTTCTGGGCATCTGGGTTAGGAGGCTATGGAACTTGGGGAGGAGGGCTGTTGGTTACACAGGGGCTGTAGCGGCGGTCTCTGCTCCTGCTGCCTTTCCTGCAGCTCAACCATACGCTGGAGCATATCAGTTTGATGCTCCAGGAGCCGGAGCATCGACTCTTGCCTTCTGTCTGAAAGCTGACGCCACATATCATCTTCAGCCCACCACTTGCTCTGTTCATCCCGCGATTCAGCCCGCCACCTCTCCTCTCGTTCATATTGTGCTTTTCTATAGTCTGACATTGACTGCCTCCACGCATTCTGCTGTGCTCTGTCAGCGTGGGAGGACATCTGGAGCTCCGAGAACATATCATCCCGAGTCTGCCATTTTCTCCTTCTAATCTTCACTAGCCTCTGTGAAGGAGAAACATTTGCAGCTGGTGAAGGAGAAGGGAGAGGTGGTTAAAAAAGATACATTTTAGAGAACAATGGGTACACTCTTTCACGTTAAATTTTGCTGTTCACATTACACAGCACATGTGCTTTTGTTACAAGGTCGCATTTTTCCTCTTATATTGAGGGCCTGCCGGTTTGGTGTAAGAGATCACTCACGCAGTGCCAGGCAACAGATTTCGGCTTGCAGGCAGCCATGGTAAGCAACAGTCTTTTGGCTTTTTTAACCTTCTTAAAATGTGGGAATGGTTTCAAACAGTAGCACCCTCATTTCCCATACCAAGAACCCATTGGGTTGGCCATTTAAAATGGGTTTTCAATGTAAAAGGAGGGGCTGCGGTTTCCGGGTTAACATGCAGCACAAACCCAACTAATCCTCCTCCCCCACACACACCCAATTCTCGGGGATGATCACTTCACCCCTCCCCCCACCGCGTGGCTAATAGCGGGGAACATTTCTGTTCAGCAGAGCAGGAACGGGCACCTCTGAATGTCCCCTTAATAAAATCACCCCATTTCAACCAGGTGACCATGAATGATATCACTCTCCTGAGGATAACAAAGAGCGATATGGAATGGATGTTGTCTGCATGCCAGCAAACACCGGGACCATACACTGCCATGCTTTGTTATGCAATGATACCAAACTACGTGCTACTGGCCTGGCGTGGTAAAGTATCCCACCATGGCGGATGGGATAAGGCAGCCCTCCCCAGAAACCTTTTGCAAAGGCTTTGGGAGTACATGAAGGAGAGCTTTCTGGAGATGTCCCTGGAGGATTTCCGCTCCATCCCCATACATGTTAACAGACTTTTCCAGTAGTTGTACTGGCCGCGATTGCTAGGGCAAATTAATCATTAATCATTAAACATGCTTGCTTTTAAACCATGTGTAATATTTACAAAGGTACACTCACCAGAGGTCCCTTGAGTGCCCTCAGGGTCTGGGAGCACGCCTTGGGTGAGTTCAGGGGTTACTGGTTTCAGGTCCAGGGTGATAAACATATCCTAGATGTTGGGGAAACCGGTTTCTCCGCTTCCTTGCTGTGAGCTATCTTCATTGTCTTCATCATCATCATCATCTTCCACGTACCCCTGAACCCACTTCCCTGCTGTGTGTTTCTCCATTGACAGAGTCAAAGCACACGGTTGGGGTAGTGGTGGCTGCACCCCCTAGCATCGCATGCTGCTCTGCGTAGAAGCGGCATGTTTGCGGCTCTGCCCCAGACCTTCCGTTTGCCTCTCTGGCTTTGTGGTAGGCTTGCCTTAGCTCCTTAATTTTCACGCGGCACTGCTGTGTGTCCCTGTTATGGCCTTTGTCCTTCATGGACTTTGAGACCTTTTGTAATATTTTGCCATTTCGTTTACTACTACAGAGTTCAGCTAGCACTGATTCTTCTCCCCATATGGCGAGCAGATCCCGTACCTCCCGTTCTGTCCATGCTGGAGCTCTTTTGAGATCGTGGGACTCCATCATAGTTACCTGTGCTGATGAGCTCTGCGTGGTCACCTGTGCTCTCCACGCTGGGCAAACAGGAAATGAAATTCAAAAGTTCGCGGGGCTTTTCCTGTCTACCTGGTCAGTGCATCTGATTGAGAGTGCTGTCCAGAGCGGTCACAATGAAGCACTGTGGGATAGTTCCCGGAGGCCAATAACATTGAATTCCGTCCACACTACCCCAAATCCGACCTGCAAAGGCCGATTTTAGTGCTAATCCCCTCGTCGGAGGTGGAGTAAAGAAACCGTTTTAAAGCGCCCTTTAAGTCGAAAGAAAGGGCTTCGTCGTGTGGACGTGTCCAGGCTTAATTCGATTTAACGCTGCTAAAGTCGACCTAAACTCGTAGTGTAGACCAGGCCTAACAAATTTATTTGGGCATAAGCTTTCGTGGGCTTTAGATGTATGAAGTAAAAAATACAGGAGCAGGAATAAATGCATGAAAGGATGTGGGGTGCTTTACCAAGTGTTAAATCAGTCTAATGAGATAAATCAATTAACAGCAGGATACCAAGGGAGGAGAAATAACGTTTGAAGTGGTAAGAGAGTGCACCATTACAGAGAGTTGACAAGAAGGTGTGAGTAACAGTAGGGGGAAATTAGTATTGGGGAAATTAAGTTTAGGTTTTGTAATGACCCAATCACTCCCAGTCTTTATTCAGGCCTAATCTGATGGTATCTAGTCTGCAAATAAATTCCAATTCTTCAGCTTCATGTTGGAGTCTGTTTTTGAAGTTTTTTGTTGAAGAATTGCCACTTTGAGGTCTGTAATTGAGTGACCAGAGAGATTGAAGTGTTCTCCTACTGGTTTTTGAATGTTATGATTCCGGATGTCAGATTTGTGTCCATTTATTCTTTTGCGTAGAGACTGTCCAGTTTGGCCAATTCACATGGCAGAGGGGCATTGCAGGCACATGATGGCAAACTTTAGAAATTACTTCCCTTTAATGTTCCAAAATTCAGTTTTTCAATGGAAACAAAAAAATTCAGGGGACAAAAGTTACAAAATGTTTGATTTTCTTTTCTCAATTCATAAATAATATTTTTCAATCCTTTCAGAGATTAGGGTTGAGGTGTATGTGTGGGGTAGGTGGGTAGTGTGGATATGTATACAAATACACAAACAAATATCTCATATACTTAGCCTGTGTAAAGGGCTTATTGATTTTTCACCTTTGAATTACATATTGAATCGTCTCCTCTCTCTGACCAATTGTCTCATGAAAAGGATGGTGTTCAAGTGTTAGTTTAGTATACGAATCCTCCTCTCTCTACTGATATCGATAATGCCCTTCCCTGCCATTTCAACAGGGTAGAAGTTTGGTCATTAAACCAGGGGGATGGCCAGCCTCTGAGAAAGGGAGGGAGTGTTCATGCCCAGACATGCTGGAGCCAAGCCTCTCCTCGTGCACACTGAACCCAATTCAATGCCTAGTATGAGGGAGGAAAGGGTCGTGGATAGGGTTGTGACCCAAAGTTAAGTTAATATAGTTGCAGCTTGCTGTTTAAATCTATCCTTGTGTCTGTCTTTTGTACGCTGTGTGACCTAGCCAAAGTTGTGTTTGTGCACACACCATAGCTTCGTTCCTTTACACCAGGGGTGGGCAAACTACAGCCCATGGGCTGGATCTGGCCCGTCAGGGCTTTGGATCTGGCCTGCGGGATTGCCACCCCCGTGATGCCATGTGGCTAAGGCAGGCTCCCTGCCTGCCCTGGCCTTGCGTCACTGCTGGAAATGGCCGGCACCACTTCCCTGCAGCCCCTGGGGAGGGCATAGGGCTCTGCGTGCTGCCCTCGTCTGCTGGCACTGCCCCCCACAGCTCTCATTGGCTGGGAATGGGGAACTGCGACCAATGGGAGCTTCGTGGGAGGTACCCGCAGGAGAAAGCAGCGCATGGAGCCCTCTGCCTCCCCCCCACTTCCCTCCAGGGGCCGCAGGGACGTGGTACTGGCCACTTCCAACAGCGGCGCAGGGCCAGGGCAGACAGAGAGCTGCCACCCTGCAGCTGCTCAAAGTAAGCAGCGTGGGCCGAAGCCCACACCCCGCACTCCAATCCCTTGCCCTGAGCCCCTTCCTGCACACCACATCCCCTCCCACACTCCACACTCCCTCCCGCATCCCAACCCCCTGACCCAGCCCTACGTTCAGGGCCCTGCATGCAATTTCCCCACAAAGATGTGGCCCTCGGGCCAAAAAGTTTGCCCACCACTGCTTTACACCATGTTTATGCCATTCACCAGTTTAGTCATATTTTTCCAACTTGACATTAAAAAATTAATTATTTTATTTCTTCTATTTTGTTACATGCAGTTTTTTCTTGGTTTGACAGAATTTACATTATTTTAATTAAGTGCACTGGGAATTGTATGCTAGAGAGAAGAGAAAAATAAGAAGGACTAAACAAACAACTAAAACAAAAGACTCAACTAGAGAAATATTAACTTTTCATGAATATCATTTTATTTCTGGGAAGTATAATCAAGTATTTCATGCATTCATCACTCACAGTACAACCTTTAAAAGATGTATTTTGTCTTTGAATTTTTTTTTTTTTTTTAGTTTTATCTGGACAATGTTATAGATATTTGTTTTGGGTGTTGGATTCTGTTTGTTTGTTTTTACTTTTACTACTGATCTGCAGACATTTTCATCATGAATGTTAATTATTTTATCTCCTGTATGTATGCATCAGTCACAGAGATGCTATTCAAATATAGCTTATTCTGCGTAGCACATGACAGCCATCAAATTTCACACACAGATTCTAATTCCTCCAGTTAGATTTTTATCAGAGTCACAATATTTGTTTAAAACTGAACTAGATTTATCAGGGAATTCATAAATATAAAAGTCTGGAGAAGGTCATACTACAAAATTAAATGACAAAGACAACATTCCAGAAATTAAAGTGTAATAAGTCATGACAGCTATAGCTACACATACCTCATAGAAGGAATAAATGCCTTTAACTGTCATTTTACTTTAATTCATTTTCAATTGTTTTTTTGTTTTTTCAAAAAAAGTTTTGCTGTTACAATATGAGTCTACTTTTGTTGTAGGTCTACTGATCATGCATCTTGTCATCTCCAGTTGTAGTCTTGCCAGATCTCAGAAGGAAAGCACGATCAATTACAAATCAGTTCTTGGATGTGAGCTCTAAAGGAGAAACCCAGATACTAGTATTGTAAGAAGCAGCTTTGGTGAGTAGGTATTACTCACTTTCCGATTCCATACTGAACCATTGCTCAATATGCCAGCTCTATTCTATGATGTTACTAGAAGTCTTTTCTTGGTATAAGACATAAAACCAAGGCCATTTTTCCCATGACACATTTTGAAAGGGTAGGAGTGTTAATCCTGGAGCCCTTGACAATTTCTAAGTTTCTAAATTCAGTCTACCTGGGATGGCATGGTAGAAACAAGGTGAAGTTGAATCCTGTGATAGGATAGAACAGAGTATACATGATGAAGATAGTGGCACCCACTGTGGTATAAGAACCCACTTTTGACATTCTGAATTCTGTAAATTTTGTCTGTGGCCCTGATTAAAAGAAAGCTTCACTTTTAATGTTGGCTTCAAGCTAGTTGTTGGGTTCATTGTAATAAAATGCTTTCTACATCTCGGGTAATATATCCCCCACTTGTAATAAAATGTGTTAATTGCTAAACATCTTGGAGTAAAGAAAAGAAGCTACATAAGAAGTAATTTGCTGCATACCATATTTACACTAGACATACCCTGTAAGAGACACAAGCAAGACCAGACAAAACTGTTCAGCACAGGACCCAAAGGATAGGAGGCAGAGGTGGTTTTACCCCTTGGATCCTGAGACTGGTTGGGAGCTGAGATACTCTAACTTGCATCCAGCAGGAATGTCCACAGTGATCTTCTGCCCAATAGCTCTGTGTCACCTGTACACCAGCAGAATCCGCAACTAAGTACTAAAGCCACTTTTCCATTTGCTTTTTGTCACCAGAGAAACACAAAGCAGGAGGAATGGAGGGTCAGGGGTCTGGTATCTGTCAGCAGCTGCTTTTTGCTGAATATTTAATAATTATATAGATGTTAACTCTATTGTATATCCTGTTCCTTATTCATCCTTAAATATGATTATTTAAAACCATATCAGTATATCATCTTGGAGGTGGTATCTATGCAGCAATCAAAGATGTGATTGGCTGCTTGGGTAGGCATAACTGCACTAACTTTAATCTAGCCAGCTCACTAAAAATAGCAGTGAAGATGAGGCATTGCGGGCTTTTGTGCAGTCTATCCAAGCCTGCCCAGTCCCCCTGGTACTTATTTTCATTTCTAGCAGAGATATAGCCTGAATGTACCTTGTGGATGTGTATTTCACCATGTGGAAGGATGTACTGCATTGAGGTAACATGAACAAAGTTTATAAAATGTAGCATAATGCTGAGAAATACTCCATGATGAAAGTGTTGCATACGCTATTTCTACCCCCACTACATATAAGGCAGATAAAATAGTAATCTGAAAATAGAAATGCAATATTATTGACTTTCTGAGTGATGCCCACATTTAATATTAATCAGTTAAGACAATCTCTCTAAGTGTTTGTGTCTGTTTGAAAATGTATAACAATTTTAATCAATGGATATTAGTATGTCGGTAGTGTTTCACTAGTGGTAGAGCAGATTAAAAATAGACTCTAAATTGCCTAAATTTCTTTAGATGAAAATAGACCTTTTAGCTGGGATTTTCAAAATAGACTTCCACTCCTAAATCCCATAGGTGTTTTTGAAAATGGAATATCAATTGGAGTATTGTTCCTAACTTATATGGGCCACTTCAAAAAAATCTCTGCTTTGACACTAAAAAATAAGAACACAAAGTTAACTATAACAACTTAGAGGACACAAAAAGGACTCTTCTTGTTTTCCTTTAAACTATTTCTTATTGTAAAATGTATTCCATCAAAGTGGCCCCTGCTATCTTGTCTAGGAACAATAGGTTATTTTGATTTGTGCAGTGTTCCTAGAACATGTCAAAGTATGCAATACCCATAATCATGAAAAGTTGCAAGAAATGCTTGATTTACTGGGATCCTCAGGAAAAAAAAGTGCTGTATTTAAAACATTACTGGAACCTGTTGTATTCTAGTTACTTACAGGTAATCTGACATCCTTGATGCATACTTCTCAGGTTTCTGAATAAAAGGCTATTTCTTGTCTGACAGCATCTCTGCTGTATATGTATAAAGAATTAGGTGATTGCAAAGAGAAAAACAATATTACTATGTTAATAGTACATTATTGCTGTGTTTATTCTATCAAGTACAGATATACAACATATTACATCTTTATTAAGAACTCAGTGCTAAATAAGTTATTGAATGTGATGGGGTTCTTACCTATGATCATATAGCTCTTTCCTGTGCATACAGACAGTACAATAGAAGGTGAAAATGTGGCCTTCTATGTTAACAGATTGTAAACCAATGGTTAGAACATATCCCATAGGCTAAGAACAGCATGATATAATAGTTAAATGCTACAAGGTCTTTATCATAGTTTTCTCTGTAATATCTTTTGATCTTTTAAATAATTGTTTGGGATATTTTAATGAAATTGGAGCAATAATAATATTGTTTAATAGTGTCTTTGGAATTTTTCCATCTTGGAAGCCAAAAATGACATCAGTCAGTTCTTCAAAGAAACTTCCTGAGAGTGAAAAAGTACTGAAACGTTTACACATTATTCTAAAAGATGCATGGTCAGGCTATAACAGAGAACAGTTATCCTTTAGGAAGAGATAGAGGTGCTAAATAGCACTGGAGAGAAAATTCTTAACTGCATACATGAATTCCTAACATCAAAAAAGGGTGGGTTTTTTTTTATATGAGCAAATAAACACTGATATATGATGACTACTCAGAATACTTATTAGAATTGTCCTCTGTTCTGGAGTATCAGACTCTCTAGTTTTAAATGCAAATGGTAACTATATAAGGATGCTTAGTTGGAGGTAAGCCATACTAACACCCTAATGATGATTATTGCTCAAATCAAGAAGCCTCTGAAATCTGTAAATGGAATTTAGACCATTTGTGTTTTATTCTGCTGAACTCCAAATAATGGAGTTTAACTTCTCTTTGGCAAAGTTTTTGAGTGGGTCAGTGATTATTAAAGGAATGCTATGTATGAGTATATTGAAATAGAGAGACATTATCTCTGAATATACTGAAATCATTTTGACTCCTTCTGTTGTATTGGGAACATAAAAATCAGGTACCCTTATGTTCTTTAACATGTAGGGCACTCCATTTGAATGAACTTTAGCTATATTATATCCCAGTGTGTTTTGAATACATGTACCTGACCCGAATATAATGAAATTGCGGAGTATCCTTTTCTTCTAGAGCTAAACCTCTACTTTCAGTTGCTTGTAAGTCTCATAAATACTAAATTTGCAAACATCACATGGTCTTGGCCAAAGTGAATATTTCTTTTTTAAAATCATGAGCAAAATCAGATCAGCTTTATCAGTTTCCCTTTAGGATAAGTTTGGCTTAGAAATTAACTTTTGATTTGTTCTGAGACCAAATCTAAATCCTGTTGTTCATCATAGCATCTGCTACATTTGTCATGCTGGATTTTTAATATCTTGATGGTATATTTACTGCAGCTGATTATTACTATGTTTATTTGCAGCCAATAGAGGATATTCAGACTCAATAAAAAAGTAACTTTCCAAAAAGTAAAGAGTAACAAATTACTAGTGATGTACGTAGGTTCCATGTACACATCAATAAATCACCTCCTTTCTTACTCCCCATTTGAATATGAAAGCAGGTCCCATTGGTAAACTTCACATCAGGTCCCACAGACTCCTCCTGCTCCACTAATTCTGAGTCCTGAACAGTATGCTGTTCTACAACACCAAATAACCTCAGCCAATGCGGTCAGTAGTGTTGTTACATCATCAATATAACTCAGTTCTTTGACTAAAATCTGGTAACCAACAGAAAAAACTTCAAGCCAATTGCAGTATTGATGTCATTTCTACTTACTGGGGTATTTTGGCATAAGAATTCCCCCCCACCCAATTCTTTGAATTCTTTAGCACCTTCAGTTTCCAGTGAACTAAGAGTTCTCAGAACCATGTGACAGGCATTCATCACCACACAGGTTCAGGCCTTTTATTGGCTGGTCATCTTTCATCATTCAATCAGCCGAGTGTAGTCTTCTGTATACCCATCTCAAGGGAAGAAAAACTTGACATTGACATAAAACTTTAACTGAAACCAATGTTCAGTTAGTACTATATGTTTATTTTTGAATTTATCAGTCTCTCTTGGGCCAGCGAGAGCATGCTTGGGGTACAGATGAGGCAGGAGTTCAGGTTAAATGTTACTTGAATATAAATGAGCTCCTGCAGGTTTGCTCCAGAACCTGAATTATATAATGTACTCTGCCTGATAGGATCTGTTGTTTCATCTGGCAGATGCAATTAGCAGGAGATTTATTGTCTGCCAAGAAAAATACTTAATACACCTCTACCCTGATATAACGTGACCCGATATAACACGAATTTGGATATAACGCGGTAAAGCAGCGCTTGGGGGTGGGCGGGGCTGTGCACTGCGGTGGATCAAAGCAAGTTCGATATAATGAGGTTTCACCTATAACGCAGTAAGATTTTTTGGCTCCCGAGGACAACGTTATATTGGGGTAGAGGTGTAGTTGGGCTACTCAAAACCTTTTCCAAATTTTAGGTGAGGATAAATGCTTATAGCAATTTTTGCTGAAGATGTTTGAAACAAATCCTGCTTTACTCTTTTACTGGACTGAATACATGGAGGACTAAATTAATCCTTGATTTTGTGGTATAAACTAGAATAACATATACTCTTACCACTGGAATATCTCATATGTCTAAATTGTCAGTATTTTTACATTCAGTGGCCTCATTTGCTAGGGGAAAATCAAGAAAGAACAGCAGACAGTTGCGTATATTGGGATTTTTATGTAATTTTAAAGGTTATTCCTCTATTGATTCTAATTCCAGCCACCAAAACTGTAAAGAGGTATCATATTCAATCAATAATCTTGTCATATAAACCTGTGTCTTGGAGAATTGGGAAGTGATATTTCAACCTTGTACTGTCAAGTTCTTTTTCTTTTTAGCATCTAATAATAGAATTAAGAAGCCATCTGAACCTTGTCTACTGGCAAGCAATCCTGATTTATCCATATAGAACAAGCATTGAACATGGGGAGTTAATATATATGCTGTTATTCTGGCTACTATTTTACATTCAACATCTGGTAAGGATATTGACCAACATGAGAGACAAAGTGAAGGAGGGAGTGTTCTTTGGCTTTAGGAATGATATTTGTCAGTTGTTTGCCAAGAGTAGGTAGCAGGGTATTATTCTATGGATATTAAATGTGCTTAATTAATGTAACTGAACATTATCAGAGTTATATAATCTGCCCTGTAACCATCTGGACTCAGAAATGTATTTCTGATAAATGACTCAATTACTATTTTTGCTTCCTCCAACGCTGCATGGGAAAGTTGTTTTTCTGACTGAGTTTGAGAGTTTAGTAATATCAGACATATTAAGCAATTGGCATGTTCTTAATAATAAACCATTAGGGAAGTTTCTGTTTAGAGGATCTGATAATATTTGGGAAAGCATCTGCTATCGCTTTTTGCTGTGCTCTTATGTTGAGACCAGGACCTAAAGCATCCTTTTCATGACTCGGCCCTCCAGACATTCCATCATCCATGTTTTTCTCCTTCGGGGAAGAGGGGAAAGAGAAGTATCTCACAGTTCTATATTCCAGCCAGTGGTGAATAGAGGGGACCTGGACCCACCCACTTCCTCATGTCCCATCCCAGGGACTCCATAGCTAGCAGCCTCCTGCTTCCTCTCCTTAACTTCTCCATTAGTGCTGCTTCAATTTCCTAGGCCACTTCCTATCAGCTCCAGCACTTTCTTTGCCCTCTTCCCAGGGCCTCCAGCCTGCAAGTCCCAACAGCCAGCCAGAAGCTCCCCCCTGCTCTCTGAATTCCTGCCTGCAACTGCTCTGTCCAAGGTGCTACCTTTCTGCAGCTCACTAGGAATATTGCCCTCCCTCCTTTGGCTATAGCAACTCACACTGCTCTGCCCTGCGGCTCTCTTTTATGTGAGCCTGGTGGGCCCTGATTGGACCATGCAGCCTCTTTCTGATTGGATACCCCCTGTGCAGCCTCTCTAGGTGGCTTTTAACCCATTCTTTGCTTGTGTGGGATGATCGCCCCATCACACATGCCTAAATTCACAATCTAACCTGGAACTAATGTGAAACTCAGCTGTGAAAGTAAATACTGATATTTTGTTAAAGCACTGATATATTTTTTTAAATAATCTATGCAGGCTGTATTTATCAAGGACTTCATATTTTAAAACATTTTGTCTGTAAAACATTATTTAGTTCTGTAAATAAGTACAACAATATGTTCTCACTGACACAGGCCAATTTTTACTCGAAGTAAATTGTACAGGATAATTAATATGCTCAGTATGGAAAGAGTTACTGCCAGCGCTAATGAAATATCACCCTGACAAACTAAACTATTTTCTAGACTATATTTCTGGACCAGATTCTGATCTCATCTACCCAGGTCTTAATTCTGAATATATCCATTGGATAAATGTTCAGTACAGCTACAGTAAGCATTCTAATTGCCATCAGACAAATATATTCAATTTACATCAGCCATTTGATATTTTTAAAAGGTTGAGTGTTTACTATATTGGAAATAAATATCTTGCAAGAAGTAATGTGACGATATTTTATGTCAATTTCTAGCAAATGGCAGGAGTGTGAGAGCTTTTTGAATGGGTTCCTAATTATAAATCCTGTCCAAAGCTCAGCACTTTTAATGAAGGTGAGTGCACAACACTGTCCCTGTATGTAGCCAACATCTGTCTTTGAATTATAGCAGGAGGGTAACTGCATTAGTTAAGGTTGCATAAAAGTGTTCATTCTACCCTGCTGTTTTTTGTTCTTCATAATGTATGAATTCTATTTCATTCACTGCTTCCCAAGGAAAATCTTATGCACTCATCTTGTACAAATGCAAATAAAACAAACAAAACCAACAATGAACTTATTCTACACTAAGGTTGAAATTCACTCTGATGAAAGAGAATGTTAAAATGAGACCTGGCTGGGTTTGGATTAGAGAAGAAGAAAGATATATAGAATAAGGGGAGATAGTAATTTAAAAGGCTTTGGTCGATCGTCCAGATTTTTAGGGATTTGATTAAATCTATGAACCTTTTTCTATTTTTGCCCATTACTAATTACCCAATAAACCACATTGATTTAATATATTTAAAACATTTTAGAATTGCAATACGTGCCAATATAAAGTTGAGTAAATTGCCAATACTTGGGACTTGAACAGGATATTCAACATTTTTCACATTCTGTATTAACTAAATTATCTAATGCAGACATAGTATGTAAAACTCAGCTAGGCTGCTACTTTACTTCATGGTTACTGGGATTCCTGATAAAAGTCTCACACTGAAATAATCTCACTAGGAAACAGAAAGCAAAAATGGATTTAGAGCTCATATATAAAGTTAAGATATTATTCCCTAAAATTATGTATTGTACTACATTTCAGTGGTACATTCTGCAAAATTACATGATCAATATTCTTTTACGAACTCAAGTGGAACTCAGTTGAATTCAAAACCAAAACTCAACATGATGGCATACATTTCACTTTGTTTTGAAAGCAGGGCTATCCATGCAAGTAGCTATTACAGGACTTTTCCCCAATCATCTTAAATTTAAGTACTTTATAATGTTCCAACTTTATAGAAATATCTTATCTAGTTAATGTAAGCAATAATTTGCTCAGATTGCCAATGAATTGTCTGGAACAAACGGCATTCTAAAACCGTAGCTGTATTATTTGTCATGTCCAATACTGCTCATACTTTTGGTATATTGGAAGAGTTCAAAGTGTTGATTTTTTTCTTATATACTTGTCCACATTTTTAAATGATGTTTTTTCTATTTTTTTTCTCCATGCCATTTTCCTTTTAGGATAGATCCTATTAATCCTTATGATTTAGGAGCAAAACAAATGAGTTGATAAATGTATACTTATTTGTATATATTGTACAGTCAACTCCAATATTCAATAGACCTAATACTACAAGTACTATTAATTATTTATATTGTGGTAGAGGCCTCAATTGAGATTGGGGGCCCATTATAGGCACTGAGCATAGAAAGGGATAGTCCCTGTCCCAAATTGTTTACCATCTAACTGCAAGGGAAAGGAAGGATTATTATCCCAATTTTTACAAATAGTGAATTGAGTTACAGATTAAGGGTTCAGTTCTCAATCTGGCTATTCACTGATGCATGAGGATATGGGGATATACAAAGCCCGCTATTCTTCTCTGAGGGTCATCTGCATTACTAGACCTTGTAAGTGCAGGCAATAGATTGTGACTCAGAATGTGGTTCTATGCTAGTTCTAGAGGCAGCACAGATGGATTTCAAGTTGTCAATGAAGCCTAAGTAACTTTCCATGGTTGCACAAACAATCTGTGGCAGAACCAGAAACTGAACTAGGTCTCATGAACCCTAGTTCAGTGCCTTCACTACAAAAACATCCTTCCTCTGTGTTGAGATCTGATATTATGTTAGCTGACATGAAGCATAGCATTACCCGTTACAGTTCTAATATACATAGTCCATGAACCTCATGTCACTTATATAATGTTAACAGTAAATCTGCTTTTGGAGTAATGCAGTATATGTATTATACATGTGTAATTTAGATTCTCAAGTAGACATATTCAATACAGATGAATTAACAATTTATGTGGAGTAACAGCAAACCAGAGTATGGATCCTGAGGCCCAGAGAACTACGTTTTGAATAATGTAATGAGAATCAATTGTTAGTGTCACCTCTTATTTTTGCTATTGAACACGCCTTGTCAGAATAACAAAGTTATATTGCACTCTATTCTGTAATCATTACAGATTTTGCCATAGCAATAAAATATCCAAATATTTTGTCATAAAAGTATGGCTCCAAAATTTCAATATCGTCTGCGCTGTAAATCATCACATTATGTTGTACATTTTCATGGTTTAATATGTCATACATTGATTAATAGGCAATTCTGATTCTGATCTCATTGTCATGAGAAAGAGCCCTAAATTAGCAGAAAGTAACCTTTATCCATTTTCAGGACTTAAGTGCATTTTCTGCTCTTGTTTCAGGCAGATATGGCCTTAGGTGAATGCAATCTATGCAGCCTCATAAATCACCCCACTTTTGAAGGGGTCCTGCGCCTCACAAATACTACGATCTGCCAGCCAGTGAAGAAATGCAAGAACCATTCATAGCAGAGATTTCTGTCCCAGTTCCTTTAATAACAATAATAACTATCACACATATATATAATTCACATTGTTGTTGTAGCTGTGTTGGTCCCACAATATGAGAGAGAAAAAGTGGGTAAGGTAGAGAGGCAAGGTTTTGAACTCCACAGTGCTCATCTTCCAGTTTTCTTCCCAGACCTGAAGAAGAACTCTGTGGAGCTCAGCAGCTTGTCTCTCTCACCAATGGAAGTTGGTCCAATAAAAGATATTACCTCACCCACCTAGTGTCTCTCATATGTCCCATATAATATTTTTTCACATCTAGATTTCAAAGCTCATTATAAAGGAGGTATGTTTCATTCTCATTTTGCAGCTTGGGAAAACTGAGGCACAGAAGAGTAAAATTACTTGTCCAATGTCACATACCAGGCCACTAGTGGAGAGATGGTTAGAACTTAGGGTTTGTTTACATTACAGGATAGGTTGGCATAACTTATGTCGCTCCAGGGTGTTAATAAGCCCCCACCTTGTGCAATGTAAATTGTGCCGCTCTAAATGCCAGTGTAGATAGTGCTATGTTGGCAGGAGAGCTTCTCCCACTGACACAGCTACCGTTTCTCACAGAGGTGGTTTGCTGACAGGAGAGTTCTCTCCTGTTGGCATAAAGCACCTTCATCAAATATGAAGCATGTCTAGTCTAGACTAGCTCTCAGCATTTCTGAGTGCCTGTCTGCTGCCCTAGCTGCTGTTCCATGCTAGGCTCCAAAAGCATTGATTAGCATATCTATACCAGATGCCCACACTGAACCTCATTTTTAAAACAGCATACTATAATAGAAGTAACACAGGTAAGCAAGCAGAAATCTGAAACTAATGGAAAGCCTGAAACTAATACAAAATGGTAGAAGATAACTTAAATATGACCCTTCCAAAAGGAACAGAGAAAGGAGTAACAGGATTGCTGCTTCTGTATTATCTATCCATAAAGGAAAAGATGTATTAAAAACTGAGTCTAAAATGTAAAACAACCAAGAAGCTAGATATCTCACACTTCTTTCTTGTAACCTAAACCTCAAAAGAACCTGACTGGTCTTTGCATCTCTTCGTTAGTGCACCATCGATAGGTGTAGGAAAGTAAGTATTCACCTAGAAGCCTTATAATTGAATGCAGCTGAAGAAAGGAAAATGAGTCAGCAACATAAAGCGTAAACAAATTTAGCTATTTTCAATGGCTGTGAGCTCTGCGGACCAGATCATCAACATGGGCACACTGATTTACACCAGTTGAAGATGTGATACTGATTAGTTTTAGTTGGTATCAGTGTATTCTGTGTTACGTGACAGTGCATCGGTTTCTCAGGAACACTGTTAGGCTAGATATTTCCCACTGGGGAAATGCCAAAAGAGCATGGAAATATGCAGGTCTCCAGCTGTTATCTACAGTAAGAAGCTACCTGCTGCTCCTAGAAATAATCTGGGGAATTAGTCTACATTCCAATCCACATCTTGGTTGGGTCTTGCATGTCCCAGGGAGCAGAACTCTTGTAGAGTGGATACCTAAGAGTTCCTCTTTCTCTAGCAGGTTTGGGTTGATGGAAAGCAGCTGTGCTGATTGACTTTCCTAGTCAGAACAGATGAACATCATCATCTTGATAACTTATTAAGGGATACATTAATAGCTTGGCTGTGGACTGAAAAGAAGGAAGATCCATGGTGTTCTTAGAGGCAATGGGAATAGTAGTATGCTTATTTGAGTTAATCAAAGTGCCCGGTATACACACTCACACAGTAATAAACCCTAGTTAGCTATGACTATTTGCAGTGCTGTACCTAAGCTTTTCAGGTACCAAACTAAATAAATAAATGCCATCACTGCCTTAACTTTGAATCTCTATGTTTTTAAGGGTGAAAACAGACTCTGGTTCAATAGGACTTTATAAGACTCTTTTGCCCAAGAGGAAAGCATGTGTGCTGTGGAGTTATTCCAGAACATGAACTAGTAGAAAAAACAAAGACTTGGAAAGTGGTTGGCTTTTTAGTACTGCAATAAAATCCCTGTTGGCAACTAGTCTGAATTAAAACAAGTATTGCATTATCAGCATTCAGCAATACTCTTAGGGCTTGATCCAACGTCCACTGAAGTCAATGAAAAATTTCCATTTACTTATTTGCCTTTGGATCAGGACGAGAAAAATATCAAAACTATAAAGATAATAGGAAAAAGAGAATGGAAGTTCTTGTACTGAGCCCAAACTCTTTATTGGATTGAATACATGTTTACTCATATTTCTGAAATTAATTTTACAAGGATCATTATAATTCATATAAATGATACAGACTATATTGAATGCCTAGAGGATCCACGAAGGACATAAAATATTATGGGAACAATAGGTCCCTGAGATCTTGTTCTTGGTGGGTTTTTTTTTAAACAAAACAAAATCCAGATTTTACAAAAGCATGATTTAATCCATGATTTTTAAGGACTCCAAACATACTCTAAATCAGGTAATGACTTCAGATGGATTAGCTCCCGCAAACACACACACACATTGAATACACCAATGGCCAATTTTATTTATTTGTAAATAATTTTCAGTCCTGCCCAGTACTATATACATAAGGTTAGTTTGAATCCAGCTCGATGTCACCAGGCTATCCAACACTAATAGAGAGAAAAGATCAAGGTAATAGTTCCAATTAAATATATTCCCAAATACTTTCTAGTTATATAGAAGTCCAATGTATTGATATCAAAATTAAGGAGAAAAGCTAAAGTGATTGTTTCTTAGTCCAAAAGTCTTCTCAGTATATGAAATGAAAGGCAGCCAAGGATAAATATATGTTTTGTAGGTCATTTATTTTAGCCTCATGCTTTTTTCCCCCCATGGATATACATATTTTTAAGCCATGAGTCCAAGGGGCAGGAGTTGTTTGATTTGTTTATTTAATTAGTGGCAACTAAAATTCATTGTTAGTAATCAAAAATATATTCTATTCACCTTTTAATTGTTTACCATCTATTACTAGTAGAGGAGAGGAGAAAATGTACCTGCTCTTTCAAAAAATTAAATTATGCTGCTTTTTATCAGAAAGCAAACTTCTTTGATGGAAGCATCCAAAAGTTATGTTTCAGGGAATCTGACTGCCTGTACTTTCTATACGTAAGTCACTTTGGACCAGACTATCCCTCTGAAGGTAAAAATCTAAAAAATCCCCAATGATTGTGTAGAAGGTGGTATGTTTTCCCTGCTCAGTGATTGAACCCTGAAGCCTGATCCCAAAATCCAGTGGAAACCCTGACAACTGTTCAGTGTCGGGACCATTTATAAATAGGTTCTAGTTCAGGTTTTGGTCAGTGGCCCAAATCTACAAAGATATTTAGGCTCCTAACTTCCATTGATTTCAGCCTAAATATCTTTGTGGATCTGCGCCTGTCTCTTATATCCCCTAACCCTGGCAGTGCAGATCCTATGAAGCTATGCTATCAGGGACTTCCTCTGGGTGTAAATCCCTGTGAAACTAACTACTGCAGAAGGTGCACCATGAGATCGATAATCTGCATTTCTCTTAGCTTTTGAAGATGAATAAATAACTAGAATAATATAATAAAGGAAAGGTCAGATTCTAATGCAACCACCTTTGAAGTACACTGCTCAATGATCCAAGTGGGATGCAAGAAGATGACCCTTAAAGCACATTTAAAAAGGGTCAATACTGTGTCACTGAACATTTAAATTATTCCTCCTCTGACAAAAAAAATAAAATAAGCTCAATTGTATTGTGTGGCCAGCTGATTGGCTAGGGATCGGGTATAATCAAAGACGCCTTTTATAAAGTCCTATAATGGTCTTCTTATGGTAAATCCTAGTGTGCATAGGGTGTCCTAACTGAAAACTTAAAAAAAAAAAAAGGCATTTCTGGGAAAGGTAGCAGAAAATAACCGCTCCTAAAAAGAAAGAAATTCATATAAATTAAATATAGTCTTCTGTATATTAGATAACAAAGTAATTTGAAAAATGAATTTCTCTCTCTTCAGAGAAAAATCTGCTACCAAACAAAAAGACATTTTCTTACATCTACTAAGGGAAATCTCCCACTATACCCATGCAGGGTTTGAATCTTTACAGAAGAAGCCATTTACTTTTTTTAGTTAATTTTACAGTCATTTACTCCAATACACTAAAGCCTTAGAAATATTTCAGCTCTGTAAGCTTGAAATATCTTGCACTGAATAATGCTCTAAATGCCCCCTTATCTAACAAACTTTTACTTTGAATCTACATGACAATGTTCATTTGCTTAATGGGATTGCCATTAATGGTGTTATAAAAGTAGTAAAGAGTCATTCCAAAGACTTCATTCATCAGAAGAAACACCGCATACAATAGAAAATGTAATCTTGTCTGGCATGATCTTGTATTTTGCGATACAGGAGCTGGATTAATTATTCAGATCTGCACCCTTTGTGCTACCCGAGAGGTGCAAAAGGGCCAGAAACAGCTGTAAATAGCCAGTAAACACTTTCCCTGGTGTAGGGTTCTCGGTCCTGTATCTACCACTTCCATACCATCTTGGCACTGGAGATGTTTTGGGAAATGGTAAGGGGCATGATTTCAGGTACAGGTAGGGGGTGGGAGAAGCAATAGAGTTTCACTAAATCTATGCTCCAAGACATTGGGGTCCATTAAGGACTCCTAAACCAGGGGTAGGGCTTGGAGTTGCCTAGCAACATCTGTAAGTGACATCAGACCAGGAACTCCTCAGCCAGGTATTAACTGGTTTTATATTCTCCTGTCTGCGGAGTCTTCATTTTACCAGTCAGAGAAGAGAAAAAGGGAAGAGGAGTTCAGTTCCTTCAAGTCCACTACAGTGAGAGGATGGGGAACTTTACCTCTTTTTGGCCATGTTCCCACATGGTTCTCCCTTTAACTTCAGCTCAACCATTTCTAGCTTGCTGTTCAGATGCCAAACACAGGTCTCTATAAGCTCACTAGCTCAGCACCGTATGCTAATGCACTAATGTCCAGACAGACTTTTGTGAGGTTGACTGAGCACTGTTAGCTTAATGGGCTGATTTTAAGTCACCGTTTTCAGCAGGGTTTCCAGTTCAGCATCATTAGCTTGGTGCACTGATATCGGAGGATAGACCTCTGTGATGCCACTATTCAACCCCTTTATATTTCTGGGCTCATGTCTAGAAATGGGCAAATGTGAGGTCAGTGACTGAACACCTCTAGTTTGCCTGGCTTATGTTAACACTCGGTCTCAGTCAGGTCCCTGGATCAGCACTACTAGCTCACTGGCTTTATGTGAAGGCCTAATCTGTGTGGCCTCTGGTTTAACAACTCTAATTTGCTAGGATAAAGCAAAATCACATGTCTTGGTGAGTTCACTGGCTCAGCACATCTAGCATGCTGATTTGATGTTAAAAGATATACATATGTGGTGTCACTGGCTCAGCACTTCTACCTTGCTGAGATTTTCCAGATCAAATGCCCCTGTCACTAGCTTGGCACTTCCAAAATGTTGACTTAATACAAAAGGGCAGGTCTCTTAATGTCACTAACTGCATGAGTCCAGGTTGGTAAGATGATGCGAAGACACTGGACTTTATACGTTTATTGGTTAAGGGTTTGGCAAACAAAAATGAGAGAGGCAATCAACAGCAGCACAGCAGCTGCGTAAAATGAGCTATCCGCATTGAAGAGGAAGTCTGAGAAGAATGATGAAAAGGTTATCTGTGCAGATGCCCTGAGATCAAGAGAAGACATACATGTCCCAGGAAAATGGATTTTGCTATCTGAAGGGGAAAAAAAAGACCCTGTTCTATATCTTCTTATTTTCTTACAGGAAGCTCCCATGTAGCCTCAGAATGGAATCAAAGGACATGTAACCATTCTCTCCATGCCTGTATTATATTGACTTATATGCAATAACAGGGCAAAAAGCCATTTTGGGAAGGGAAGCTTCAGTGAAAAATTTAGAGTGGAGAAAAATAGCTTTTTGAAGGTAGTTCTTGCTTTTTGTCAAGTTTTGATGAACAGTGAATGATCACAGCTGTGTTTGGGCATTTGAACAATGCCACATAATTTCATGTTTAAACATCATATTTGTAATACGCAAATCAGAGGATCACTGATGGATAAAGGGCATTGTTTATAGCATTCATTCATTCTGGTGGCCTCATATACATTCAGCATACTACAGGCAGTGACTCTCCCTCATGACTACAGCATACTGATTTCTTATTCATTCAATGGATTCTTCTAAGTATAAAGAGAATTTTTCCACACTAGTCTGTAAATAATTGATGTAGCTATTGATTTAATATATTTTAGTCATTTTTTGTGAATTTGTTTACTTTACAATTGACTTAATGTAACATTGGGAATGACATTTTATGGTAATCAGAAATGGATACTCAAGTACAAATATTCCTTGTCCAGCACTTCTTGCCCTTCTCCAGACACACATGCTGACATAAGCAAATAATTCATTTTTTCATTGCTTTTTAATAACTCTTATGAATGCAAATATTGCCAGCGGTTTGTTAACCCCACCTTCTACCACCCAACAATATTGCAGACCAACAAGTATATTTAGGCTTTCTGTAAATGTTTATCCAAAGGAAATTTGCATTGAAATCCAAGCTAATTTACTGTAAAGCCAAGATAATCATGTATAATGCAGTTAACCATAGTCTCAAATGAATGTATTCATCTAAAGTGACATTATTACACTTGAGTGTACATAGGGCCTGACTGACAGCCCACTAAGTCAAGTCTTTCCACAAACTTTGGATCAGACCTTTTTGGCTTTTGTAAAGTGATTTGAGATCTGCTGATAAAAAGTGCTATATAAGAACTAGGCATTATTTATTGGTTTCAGAGTAGCAGCCGTGTTAATCTGTATCCGCAAAAAGAAGAACAGGAGTACTTGTGGCACCTTAGAGACTAACAAATTTATTAGAGCATAAGCTTATGCGCTAATAAATTTGTTAGTCTCTAAGGTGCCATAAGTACTCCTGTTCTTCTTTTTGCATTATTTATTGTTATTATTATTATTATTATTATTTATTATTATTACATGCTGTTCTATAAATGTAACTGACTGTGACTTGGTTACAGCTGGGTCTGCTACACATCTGAACACAGAGCTGTGCCTTGTGTCTGATGCTCTTTTTCTGATTCTTCACTTCTTTTCATTACCCAGGTGGTCCATTCAGAAAACCTGAGTTGATAATTATCATTGTTCAGTGAGAAAGAAAAAGGAGGGAATATTTGTGCAATAACCGTTTTCAGAATCTGAAGGTAGAAGGAATTAGGAGATCATGACTGAAAAGACATCTCCTGCAGCAGACAAGAAGAACTGGAAGAAGATAAGACTTGAAGAAAATAACTAAATTGATTTTTTGTTGAGACAAAATTTGTTTACAGAATGTTTCACTGATGATGGCTTTAAGACTGATGCTGGCCTTTAGGGGAATCCTCTCTCACTCTGATTTGATACACAAAATGTTAGATTTGTTCAAACCAATAGTATACATCAGGGGAGAGCAAACTTTTTGGCCTGAGGGCCGCATCGGGTTTTGTAAATTGTATGGAAGGATGATTAGGGTAGGAGGTCGTGGCCTGGCCCCCACCTCCTATCTGCCTCCTCCCCTCACCCCGGGACTCCTGTCCCAACCAACCCCCCCCCGTTCCCTGACGGCCCCTCTGGAACTCCTGCCCCATCCACACACCCCCGCTTCCTGTTCCCTGACTGCCCCCAGACCTCCGCTGCCCCATCCAACCCCTCCTCTCATTCCTGATGCCCCCCCAGGACCCCTATCCCATCCAGCCACCCCTTCTCCCTGTCCCCTGACTGCTCCCATAACCTCTGCCCCTGACTGCTCCCTGCCACCCTATTCAGCCCCCCCCCTTCCTGACTGCCCCCTGGGACTCCTGCCCCCATTCAACCCCCTGTTTCCACCCCGACCACCATCCACACCCCCACCCCCGACCACCACCCCAAACTCCCCTGCCCTCTATGCAACCCCCCCTGCTCCCTGCTCCCTTACAGTGCTGCCTGGAGCACCGGTGGCTGGCAGCACTACTGCCACGCCACCCGGCTGCAGCAGGCCACGCTGCCACTGCTGCCACCACCACCACCACACAGCACAGAGACCGGTCAGGCCAGGCTTTGCAGCTGCACTGCCCCAGGAGCTCACAGCCCCACCGCCCAGAGCATTGCACCCGTGGCAGGGCAAGCTGAGGCTGCGGGCCAGGGGAACAGCGGGGGGAGGGGCCGGGGCGAGCCTCCAGGGCCAGGAACTCAGGGGCCAGGTAGGACAGTCCCGCGGGCTGGAAGTGGCCTGTGGGCCGTAGTTTGCCCACCCTGGTATACATAATAGTTAATCATCACTAGGCAAGACTATTTAGCTGACACCATCAGAGTTACTTGATTGCAGAATTATACGATTGTAAGGCAGCCTTTAGAAACAGAGTTGGAATTAACTTGGATTCACTGGTATTTTCACAGTTGAATATTTTCAGAGCTTCTGATTACATTTCTTCACTATGGGTCTGATCCAAAGCCAAGTGAAGTCAATGAAAAGACCCCCATTTATTTCAATAGACTTTTAGGCCACATTATGCTTGAAGAGGTGAATGGGTAAATAAAGAGGACAGAAATTTGATAACATAGAGACTGAGGCTGTTCTCCTTTTATGTTTGCTTAAAAAATCAAGTTTATAAATCAGGAATTTTCTGTAATCAACCATGGCAGCATCAAAAACTTAACTTTAATTTAAAATATGTTTCTGAATAAGAATAATGAAATTCAAAATGAAGAAATAACCTTAAATTTAGGATCAAGTTTTTCTGAAATGTCTTAGGAACAAACTGGCATTAATAATTAATAATCAATAATTAATAATTTGTCAGTAATCAATAATGTATGAAACTTCTTGAGTATGATCATACATTTAGTAGGTAGCATTCTTTTAATTTAGATTTCTAGAATCACAGGACATGAAGGGACCTCAAGAGGTCTTCTGGTCCAGTCCCCTGCACTCAGGACTCAGTATTATTGACCATCCCTGACAAGCATTTGTCTAAACTGCTCTTAAGAATCTCAAATGCTTAACTACCCTGACAAGAAGTTTTCCCTAATGTTCAGCCAAAAGCTCCCTTGCTGCAACTTAAGCCCATTGCTTCTTGTCCTATCCTCAAAGGTTAACAAGAACAATTTTTTCCCTCCACCTTGTAAAAGCCTTTTATGTATTTGAAAACTGTTTTCATGTCCCCTCTCAGTCTTTTCTCCAGACTAAACAAACCCAATTTTTTCAATCTTCCCTCATAGGTCATGTTTTCTAGACCTTTAATCATTTTTGTTGCTCCTTTCTGGGCTTTCTTCAATAGTCTACATCTTTCCTGAAATGTGGCACACAGAACTGGACACAATCCTCCAGCTGAGTTCTTAGTGCAGAGTAGAGCAGAAGAATTACTTCTTGTGTCTTGCTTAAAACACTCCTGCTAATACATCCCACAATGATGTTTGCTTTTTTTGCAACAGTGTACACTGTTGACTCATATTTAGCTTGTGATCCACTATGATCCTGCAGTACTCCTTCCTAGGCAGTCATTTCCTATTTTGCATGTGTGCAATTGATTATTCCTTCCTAAGTGGAGTACTTTGCATTTGTTCTTAATGAATTTCATCCAGTTTACTTCAGACTATTTCTCCAGTTTGTCCAGATCATTTTGAATTGTAGTCCTATCCTCCAAAGCATTTGCAACCCTTCCTAGTTTGGTATCATCCACAAACATTATATGTATACTTTATCATCATCATCATGTTCCCATTACACCTCTGGTGTTTAGAGCAGCAATGAAGCTCCTCAACTCCTGTCTGTTTCTAGCAAGTCTTTTAATGGTTCCCCAGGTTTTTCAGCTTGGCTTCCACACTCTTCGCCATGTTGTTTTTGCTTGCCTTCAGGTGTCCATCTTATTGCTACTCTGGTGATGGAATCAGTTTCCATCCGAAGCACATGGCCAATCCATCTCCAACACCTCCTGGCAATCATGGTGCTCATATCTTCTTGGCTGCACCGTGTCAATAGATCTTGGTTTGAGATTGTTCTGGGCCAAAATATTTGGAGGATTTTTCTGAGGTAGGTTGTACGGAATGAAGACAATTTGTATTCTATGCCATTATTTAAATAATTGATTAAGATATTGAACAGAACAAGACCCAGAACTAATCCCAGCAGTATCCCATTTGATATTCCCCAGCTTGACAGTGAACCACAGGTAACTACTCTCTGGGAATGGTTTTCCAACCAGTTATGCACCCACCTTATAGTTGTTCCATCTAGATTGTATTTCCCTAATTTGTTTATAAGAAGGTTATGGAAGACAGCATAAAAAGCTTTCCTAAAGTCAAGGTATACCACATCTACCACTTCTTTGGTCTATTTTAAGTTTCAACACCGGCTACACTTCAATATCAGATTTGTTGTATCCATCTTTTATACTCTTTTTGTTTTCTTCTTGAGCAAAAATGTTTTAGAGAACAAAGCTGGAAAATGTCTGTTGTCTATTATGTTTTAAGCTCTCATCTCCTTTTTATATTATTCCAAGATACTGATATATTACAAAATTTTGTTCCATATTCTTGCCTATTTTTGAAAGATTCTTCTACAATCTCCTACTGCTACAGAAGAAAGATGTAAAATAGTTTCATGTTTCATTATGACACAAAATGTGGAGTTTCACAGATAATCCATATGATTGGGTTATAAGTACAGGAAGGTTAATGCTTGAATGCCAGGTGATGCCTGGCTTGATGGAACAATCAGTTATATGTGAACCAAAGGTCATGCAGAAGAGAGATTTAAAAATGAAGGTGATGCATGTGAAGGAAGAAAGGTGGCAGTAGCTAGCATATAGTCATGATGTGGCAAAAGGCCATTCTTCTTTGAGTGATGGTCCCTATATGTATTGCAAATGTGGGTGCACATATACACCATGCACCAGAGCTGGAAGATTTCTGTAGCAGTGTGCATTGACCCACATGAGTATTGTATGTAGCCATGTGGTTCATGCAAGGTTATATGAGGCTGTGCAGGGCAACACCCTCTCAGCTCCCTCTTACCGCCGCATGACTGGAGTTGGAATCTCTCTTCCTCTGTGATCGTGGCTTTGCCTAACAAAGCCCTTTCATGCATTCATAGCTAGCCTTCTTTTGTTTTTCTCCTTAGTTAACTGTACATAGTTCTTAGCATAGTCAGTTCTCTGTGTCGCACCCTAGGAACTATGCCCCATGTCCTGGGGTTCCAAAACTGTGTGTTGTGCCCTCACTTGTTCTCAGTGAGCAATGAGCACCAGTGCTTTCTCTACTGTCTCGAGGAGACTCATCTTTCTGTGAGATCTCTCACTCCTTCCTTCATGGACTCCGGAAGCATGCCAACTTCGCTTCCGCAAATTCCTTATGGAGAAAGCGCTCCATCTGTGTGTGCAGTCCGACCCTGGACCGTCAGAACCTTTGGTGCAGCGCTTTTCACTGGTGGTGAGTACTCCTTCTAGTGCGACGGTGCTATGTCCCCCACAGATTTATTTCCTGACACCACCTGGAAAACAGAGACTTATTACCATAGCTTTGGGTTCAGATAACCCCAGGTCACAGGTCCTTCTACACTGGCACCATAACCTAAACAGCAGCACCAACCCTTCCATCCCCACTCAGACATGACATATCAGGCCTCCAATCTTCGATAATGAGTTCCACAGCTGGGGCAGGATCATGGATCATTGGGTACTAGAGGTCATGCAGCATAATTACTCTATAGAATTTCTCTCCTTTCCCTTGCATCAGGGACCTCCACAAATGCCTTCCAGGGATCTTTCCCATCATGACCTCCTACAGCACATCGGCCGGGGGGGAGAGGCCTATATCCTATACTCGATCTTCCCCTCCTCAACACCTTCATCATGGAGATCAAGTTCCATACAGTGACACTCACATCGGTCATCCTCTCCCTTATTCAGGGAGCATGGTTTGCAATTCTTGACATGCAGGATGCATACTTTCATATTGACATCCATTTGGCTCACCCAAATTTCTCTGCTTTCATGTGGGTGACTAGTTCTAGGTTCTCTCCTTTGGCATCGCGATTGCCCCATAGGTTTTCATGAAGGTATTCATGGTTGTGGTGGTCCAGATGAGACATCTGGAGTACTACATGTACCTTTACCTGGACTACTGTCTTCTGGTCACACTCTCCCACACTGAGATTACATCCGCAGTTCACACTCTCTGCTCTCTCCTCACCACGTTTGGTGTCTGTATCAATTTCATTGGTGCGCACTTGGATTCCATGGTGGCATGTGCCATTTTCCCTGCACACCGCTTCACAGTCCTCACCATTGTCGTGGAGGACTTAAGCCGTAAGTCAGGCATCACGGTATTGCCGCTGCCTCCTCAGCACATGGTGGCCTGCACCTAAATGACACTGCATTCCTGCTTGCACACGCGCAGCCTACATATGTGGCTCCTGTCGGTCTTCGGACCCCACCAGGATCACCTTAGTGCCACAGTGCTCATCCCATGGTTGCCTCTGGCCTTCTTCACCTGGTGGACCAATCCTTCCAAGCTGCTCATTGGCACCCACTTCCCCGCCCTATCCTGCATGCCTCCCTCTCTGGTTGGGGCAGCCATCTGCATCAGCACACCGCTCGGGGGTTTAGACAAATGCAAGGCTGTCATGGACATCAATATCCTGGAGCTGAGGGTGGTTCGTTTGGCCTGCCATGCATTCCCACCACTCATCTGTGCCCATCATGTTTAGCTCTTCTCTGAAAACATGACAGAGGTCGGCTACATCAACAGAGAGAGGGGCACCAAGTCCCTGTCGCTCTGCTCAGAGTCCATCCACTTCTGGAACTAGTGTCTCCCCACTGTGTTACCCTCCAAGCAGCATACCACACATGTTGAAGAACCTCCAGTTACATATAAGTAAGCTCAACTTTCATGCAAAGATGGTGAAATAATAAAGTAAAAAGACCAAGATTTAGAGTGAAAGGGTCTCGGCATCATCTTACAAGAGGTTGGGTTGGATGCAAATGCAGTAGACCTGGTATCAAAGAGTGAATAAGAAAGGAATATAACGCTAGAAGATGTAAGTCAGCAGAACCTCTACTGAAGCCAGAGGAGCTATACTAGTGGAAAATGAGTTTACAATCAGGCCCATATTTTAGACTTCTACTTAAACCTCTCTCCTACAATATTACAATTCCTTTCTACAGTACAAGTAAAGACTGTCCATTCAAACAATTTATGATATTGAATAGATCCTGTTCATATGATACTCAGAAATAGCGAAAACTGGGGGTTTTTTTATAGCAAAATAAAAGAGAAGTGCAGCGCCATTTACATGAATTGCAGAATTACAATTTTAATTGAAGCAAAGGGGACAGAATCACTTTTGGGTTGTGCCACTATTAACCCAAGTACAGGGTTTGTGCAAGAAGAAAATGCACCCAGGAGGAAGATTTTGATAGCACAAAGTAGCTACAGTCCCTCTTGGACTGGGCAAAATGATCAAGTGCATCCCAAAAAGGGTCTGTTTCATCACATGACTAGCAGTCTCACCCAGTAGAGCTCCTATGGAGCTGCTGATTACCCTCCAGGGGGGAATCCAAGCTGCAAACTCTGGATGCCTTTTCCAGAATAGTAATTCCACTACCAGCAATCCTTCTCTACACCCAGTGGTGGCTCCAGGCACCAGCGCACCAAGCGCGTGCCTGGGGTGGCAAGCTGTGTGGTGGGGGGGGCCTGCCGGTCACTGTGAGGGTGGCCATCAGGGAGCCTTTGGCAGCATGCCTGCAAGAGGTCTGCCGGTCCCGCGGCTTCGGCAGCAATTTGGTGATGGGTACGCCGAAGGCACGGGACTGGCGGACCTTCCGCAGGCATGCTGCCGAATCCGCGCTACCAGTGGACCTCCCACAGGCATGCCACCAAAGGCAGCCTGACTGCCCTGCTTGGGGCGGCAAAATACATAGAGCCGCCCCTGCCTACACCAGCAAGATGCAGAGAAATACAGTTTGCTTCTCCTTGCAGTAAGCAGAGTGAATCTGACCATGTGTCTGCTTAGTGATTTTATGTAATGGGGAATAGCTTCCTTACAATAAAACTCCAATATGTGTCTATGTTTGTGTAGCTAGGTATGATTTACTGGGCTTTTTGAACTTGTAAACTGCCGGCAAGCAAACTGGAGGGTAAGGATTTTCATTCCCTTTACAAGCTCATAATTAACATTTATGCTTTCTATCTGCTTCCTGCACCCTAAAGTGATATCATAGGCATTTAAATGATGAACTTGGATTGTCATAAACCCTACAGCCCTGAACTATTTTAATTGTTCATCCTTGTGCAGAGATGATGGATGTTGAAAAGAAATCAGAGTTGCTTCCCAGTGCTACTTAAACAGTTCTTTTCCATATATCATTCTTTACACAGAAGCCCTCAAGATCAGTTTTGTTTAAAGATTTTTTGCAAAAATTGCAGGATATATTATGTCCTGTGTATTTTATGAATGAGGTTAAAAGCTAAAACCATCAGTTACTTATTCCCTTAAATAACACTGGTCTACAATTTTTGAGAAGTCATCTGCTTCAGAGATAAAATGTGCTATTTATTATGTATTTTGATGTGCTGAATTCAAATATGACAATTAAAACAACTGATTGGCTACTGTTTCTAAGATATTTAAGTTTTTACATTTTATGTCTATGTATATTGTGTAGATAGAGTTTTAATCATAAATTGTAAACATAGGTCTTTTCATGTGTTTATGGTTGCTTTACATGATTATATTTCACCTGTCCTGTTTATGTAACACTTTCAAAATCAGCAAAAGGGTTATATAAATGAAATTTATTATGAAACAAAAGGCAAAAAACTATTATGTACATAGTTTAGTCCTATTCAGTGTCTACTCGGCGCTTCTTGGCTTGTCTCTTGTATTCATTAAATGGAGCATCTCTTGTCACTGTCCAGCAATAGTCTGCAAGCATTGATGGGCTCCATTTGCCCTGATAGAGTTTCTCCATTGTTGCAATGTCCTGGTGAAATCGCTCGCCGTGTTCGTCGCTCACTGCTCCGCAGTTCGGTGGAAAAAAATCTAGATGAGAGTGCAAAAAATGTATCTTTAGTGACATGTTGCAACCGAGGTTTTTGTATGCTTTGAGGAGGTTTTCCACCAACAACCTGTAGTTGTCTGCCTTGTTGTTTCCGAGAAAATTTATTGCCACTAACTGGAAGGCTTTCCATGCCGTCTTTTCCTTGCCACGCAGTGCATGGTCAAATGCATCATCTCGAAGAAGTTCACGAATCTGAGGACCAACAAAGGTCCTTCCTTTATCTTAGCTTCGCTTAACATTGGAAATTTTCCATGGAGGTACTTGAAAGCTGCTTGTGTTTTGTCAATGGCCTTGACAAAGGTCTTCCTCAGACCCAGCTTGATGTGTAAGGGTGGTAACAAAGTCTTCCTTGATTCAACAAGTGGTGGATGCTGAACACTTTTCCTCCCAGGCTCCAATGACTGTCGGAGTGGCCAATCTTTCTTGATGTAGTGGGAATCTCTTGCACGACTATCCCATTCGCAGAGAAAACAGCAGTACTTTGTGTATCCAGTCTGCAGACCAAGCAAGAGAGCAACAACCTTCAAATCGCCACAAAGCTGCCACTGATGTTGGTCATAGTTTATGCACCTCAAAAGTTGTTTCATGTTGTCATAGGTTTCCTTCAGATGGACAGCATGACCAACTGGAATTGATGGCAAAACATTGCCGTTATGCAGTAAAACAGCTTTAAGACTCATCTTTGATGAATCAATGAACAGTCTCCACTCATCTGGATTGTAAACGATGTTGTAAACGATGTTGAGGGCTGCCATCACATCATCGATGTTGTTGCAGGCTACAAGATCACCTTCCATGAAGAAGAATGGGACAAGATCCTTCGACGGTCACGGAATATGGAAACCCTAACTTCACCTGCCAGGAGATTCCACTGCTGTAGTCTGGAGCCCAACAGCTCTGCCTTACTCTTGGGTAGTTCCAAATCCCTGACAAGGTCATTCAGTTCACCTTGGGTTATGAGGTATGGTTCAGAGGAGGAGGATGGGAGAAAATGTGGGTCCTGTGACATTGATGGTTCAGGACCAGAAGTTTCATCCTCTTCCTCTTCCTCGTCTGACTTAAGTGAGAAGGATTCTGGTGCATCAGGAACCGGCAGTCCTTCTCCGTGCAGTACTGGGCGTATAGCTGATGGAATGTTTGGATAATGCACAGTCCACTTTTTCTTCTTTGGCACACCTTTCCCAACTGGAGGCACCAGAAGTAACAATTGCTGGTATGATCTGTTGCCTCTCTCCAAATCATTGGCACTGCAAAAGGCATAGATTTCCTTTTCCTGTTCAAGCACTGGCAAAGATTTGTTGCACAAGTGTTGCAGCATATGTGTGGGGCCCACCTCTTGTCCTGATCTCCAATTTTACAGCCAAAATAAAGGTGATAGGCTTTCTTAACCATAGTGGTTATACTGCGCTTTTGTGATGCAAAAGTCACTTCACCACAAACATAGCAGAAGTTATCTGCACTGTTCACACAAGTACGAGGCATCTCTGCTCACTTTGGCTAAACAGAAATGTGTCCCTTTGCAAAATCAAACACTGACAAATAAGAGAGCATGACACTGTATGATTTCTAGAGCTGATATAGGGCAATTTGTTCAGCAGAGTGATGTAAGCTTCCTTATGATTGCATCATCCATGACTTCTAGGAATAACATGATGCAATTCAGATCATGTATGACGCAATACCAGCTTCAAATTGCATCATTCATTGTATCGCCTAAAAAGCAAGTACTGTCCAAACCCAGTCATTGATTTATTCATCGATCCAGTCAAAGATGTATTTTAGTCATTTCTGGTTTAAATTGAGATCCCTTCCCTTTAGAACTCACTTATCCTCTGCCATTCCCAAGTCAAGGGTCGTATACTGACCCAATAGCATATCTTGAAAACTAGAGCCAATCAACAATTTTAAGCATCATTTTCGTTCTTAGCGATCCAGAATTAGTAAAGTTTGACTACATTTATTTCAGAAGCATTTTGGCTGTAGAGCAGTGTAATAAGGTCCACATAAGCAGTTTGAACCAAGGCATATTAGTTTGAGTTCTTCAGTTTTCAGCAGCCTGCATATCAAGGACATAAAAGAGGCAAATCTCTTTGGTGTCTGCAAGGTTCAAGGCTAGTGTACAATGTAGTGGGATAGTGGCACTAGAACTAAGTCCTGAGATCTGAATAAGGAATAAAAGAAAGTTTTTCATTGTCCTGAATAGCACCTTTTGTAAAGACACCTTCATTTCTTAATGGATTTTCAATAACTTAAATTATTTTGTTATTTTACAGTTAAACTCCAAAACAATAAAGACAGTGTTAGAAAAGTAATAAAATACTAAAGCAATGTTAAAAGTGTCAGTTCTATTACATCTAAAAGCATTTCAATTCTAACTGTAAACAGATGTTTAAATTCTATTGTTAGGAAACCCAGCTATTTTTTCTCTATACTCAGTTTGAATAAGTGCAGCAGGTCGGTCATTCTGAATAACAAATCAGCTTCTTAGCCTTTCCCAGAAATAATTCGTTATTTAAATAATACTTGGTACTTTTCATTTCTGAAAGGTTGATGAAAGACATAAAGGGCCACATTTTCAGATTTCAGGACCAATCTATTTAACAAAGTGCCAAGAATCCAAAATTCTCTTTTCAGACAAGGGAATAATAAAATATGGACAATATAATTAAAACAACCAATTGTGAGATTAAAATCTATGTGTTGTGTCTTCTACTTGCAACAAGTGAACCAAGAGCAACGTATCATAAAAAGCCCATTGCAATCTATTAGAGAAGACTGCAATGATATTCTTGTGAGTGTAAAAGCCTCAAAGCACTCATTTGGTAGCACTCCTATCTGACTGTTCAAAGCATTATGGACTCAATCCTGAAAGATATTGACAGTCAAACACTCTGACTCCAGTCCAGATAACACTGAGGCATGTACTTGGAATCTCCCATTGACTTAAAATAATAATGCTTATGAGAGTGTAAGTTACTTAGAGACTTCATCAAAAGGCTGTTATAACACCGGTTTGCATGCTATAATTTCCAGTGCTACCAGTAGTAGTGAATAAATAGAGCTGGGAACATTTCATAATGAAGAAATTATTTGACAAATGTTGACTCCTTTTAATTTCCATTTATTTTCCACAGTCAGTTTTTCTTGAACATATTGATGTTATCCACTATATATATGTGTGTTAGGTGAAGTATATACCACATTCATAGGTGTTATGTACATGGTGTTAATCATATATATATATATAATACATATATATATATGTATATATGTATTGGAAAGTTATGTTTGTGACCAAGATAGCAATTTTCTACAATAAATTTAAGTACTTTAGTACATTGTATTAAGAATGGAAATGGTTATGTACACCTCTACCCTGATATAACACGACCCAATATAACACGAATTCGGATATAACGCGGTAAAGCAGTGCTCCAGGGGGGCGGGGCTGCACGCTCCGGTGGATCAAAGCAAGTTCGATATAACGCGGTTTCACCTATAATGCGGTAAGATTTTTTGGCTCCCGAGGACAGCGTTATATTGGGGTAGAGGTGTATTATTGTGGAATGATATGTAATATTTTTGAGGAGGAGACATGGCTAATATGAACACTTTTGAGCCTCAAAGTACTCTTTGGAACATTGTGCTAGACAAATGAAGTTAAGGGGGATTCCTAGAAAATACTTGGGAGGAGGAGAATGCAAATTAACCACCTCTAGACCCATCCTTTTGAAACTGAAGAAAACCCATTGTCTGGCTGTTTACCTAATCATGGTCTCTTCAAAGACCCAACTTGGATAAAGGAGTGACTCAGATTGATGAGTGTGCTTGTTCTGAGCCAAAGCACTTATGAACTAGTAACCACAGAAAAACCTCTTGGTGGGGTTTGAAGGACTGTTCACCAGCCAGAGACCTTGCTGGAGTTGGGGTGGTCTCTGGTAAGCTTATTAGCATGCTCGTAGGTCCTTTTATTGTTTTAGTGTGTTTACTTTGTAATGCTGTTTTACCTTAAGAATAAATGAGCTTGCTTAGAAAGAGCTGCGTGGTAACTTAACTGTGGCAATTACACAATTTACTGTCTCTGAGGAGAAAAGTAAATCAGGCCTGCATCAGTAGTCAGAGTTTACTGGGAAATGCACAGTGTATGCAGGGATTTGTGAACCCTGGAAATAGTCCAGTCAGGAGGGAACAAGACACTTATCTCTGCCAGAGAGAAGTGGTGGCTGGTGAGCTAGAAGCCTAAGAATATGTGCCCTTTGCTGATCCATAGAGGGGGAATACAGGTGCAGTTGACCTTAACTTGGACAAGATTACCCGTCTTCCCACAATTCTGCTTACCTATGCTAAATGTCCCACCACACTTTGCAAAGCTGAAGTCAGCTTTGGCATTAGAAAACAGAAAACCTGTCAAAGCCAAAATGCATGATTGGTGTGTCCTAGCACAGGTTGGGATGTACTGCTGTTCCCAACTGGTTCGGAAAGCAGTATCCTAACAAATATAAGGAAGCTGCACCATGATACCTAAAAACAGGGTAAAAAGATGATTGGTGAATTTTAGTCTTGGGTGATGTGTATACTGCTTTCTAACTTGCAAATACTCATGATATAAAGAGAGGTTTTTGAGGTGTATCTTCAAAGATGATAATAATAATTATATGTTCAGCTTATATTTTCTGTCTCTTCTCCCTGCCCTTTATCTCTGTTGTCAATTAAATTGTAAGCTGTTTGGAGCAGAGACTGTCTAACACTCTGTGTTTGTATAGTATCTAGCACAATGGAGCCCCATTTTCATTTGGTCCCTAGGCGCTCCTATAATACACATGACTATTATTAATATGTTTTACATGCACATACAGTATTTCCAATAGATGGATCAGGTGTTATAAGAAATATGTGGGAAGTGAACATTTTTCACTCTTTGATCATTGCTACATAATAATAATAAGCAAAGTAAATAATTTCACTGAATCCCCAAAGAGCAATTTGAAATGACAGGTTATACTTAAAGTTGAGGGCCTAAGCGTGGTCTGAGCGCCAACTGCCTTTCCCCAAGTGGCATTCGCATAACAGCTGATAATCTGTTCCACTCCAAGAAGATTGCACCATTTGTTTTTCTATTCAAATGAAAGCAGTAGAATTATGTGTAACACATTTATTCTCTTATTTCATTACAGATCTCATATCTGAAAAAATAATATGATTCTGGAGGTCAGCATGAAATGCAAACAGAAATGATATGTTGCTCTATTGCTGTACTGTTACAATGATGTTTATAATTCTATGATGTTATCATTGGCTTCAATACAGTAGCCAAACAACTAGAGAATAACTAAGATAATTCCCAGTAAAATGCTTCTATCTATATTTGCCATCTTATCTATCTTGGTGCCTCTATGCCCCACACCAAAAATTTAAAAATAGAACTCACTTTCTCCTTTTCCAGCCTCTAGGAAAAATAGTTTTAATAATTTAAGCAGAAGGGAAATGTTGTTTGCTTGGTTATGCCTGTGTGTGCATATGGATTTGTGGTTCTGTATGAAGAAATTACTGAGAGAAAGCTATGTCAGAAATGGGTTTTACATTTCATTATGAAAATAGCTTGGTCCCTGGCCATCTTTATCTTTTATTTAAAAACAAATAAAAACGCTTTGGGGTCAGATCCTGTGCTATGGCCAAGGAGTGCTTTATGCATCTCAGGAGGGGGAGGCAAAGGTGACTTTTAAATCAACATGATCCTGGAATTGGTCCAATCTTTGGCATCAATTAGAGCAAACTGAGGACTGCTCTAAATGATGCTAGCTGCCAAGAGCTTTTGTGAGTGCACCAGCAGCTAGGGATCAAACAGATGCTCGAGAGATCCACCATGTCCCATTTTCTGGCCACTGGCAGCTGCTTCAAAAGCTCTACACCACCCAAAGGTCCATCCTACTCTGGGATATCTTCCACTGGGTAGCTCAGGTGTCTACAGGGCAGCTTTGTACTGCAAAGTTGCCCCAAACATCATGAAGAATGGGGCTCATAATATTTAAATTATAATAGAGAAAAGCTACTACTCATCTTTAGCTTTTGGCATCAGAAAGATTTGCCTTCCTATTTTGAAAGAGCAAGAAACAGCAAAATATAATAAGTATTTGCTACTGAATATATAAATGTGCTGTTTGAAAGGCTAAAAAATAATGCTAAAAGCATGTTTCCCTGATTCAGATACATTAGACTTTATCCGAATACCAACATCAACTACACTGCTTACATCTTCAATAAAAGTTACTTTGTTAGGATCCTTTCAGTGAAATTATGTTTGTGCTGTTAGGTAGGATATATGAAATTCTGCATGTGACAAATTATAATAAATGAACAATGACTATTAGAGAAAGCCTTTGAAGATATTTCATCTAGGATATCTTTGCTTTAGTAATCAGCTTCCATTACAAGCAGTGAAACAGCAATATTGTTTTTGACTATACATGAGCATACAAATTGAGGCTACTAATTGCAGAGGAAACTTACCCAGAAGTTATCTCTTTTCTATGTTTTTAAAGGGCCCAGTACAAAGAGTACCAAATCCTAATTTGAGGCCTTCAGGCGCTACCATAATAGGAATGTTTAATGATGATGATAATAATAAAACTTGTAATAGTTGATGTAGGCAATATATTCCTAGAACAAAGGGGAACATCAAAGATGAAAATAATATTCTGATTAGTATTATAATGAAAAACAGAAAGAGAATTACATAAACTACTGAGATAGTCAGTGCAATTAGCAGAAGTTAAGTGAAATGTCCATTTTGCCAGCAAGCACTTGGAAGTGATCACACACACTTGAAAATTAAAAAGGCCATAATGCTCAGCAGGAAAGACAACTCTACAAGGAAGAAATGCTTCAGTTCACTGTCCTGGAAGGAGATTTCCTCTCTCCCTCCCCCCAATTTATGGTGCAAATAGATTGCTGAAACAAACGGCCATATTTGGAATGGGATTATTGCATCATACTAAAAGATGGGCAAACTTCTTTAGGGTCATAGCTTTGGTTCACATAAGTCCACAATTGTTCAGGGATTGGATTTTCAAAGACAATTGGAGGACTTGTAAAAAGCAACAGAGGGTCTTGTGGCACCTTTAAGACTAACAGAAGTATTGGAGCATAAGCTTTCGTGGGTGAATGCCCACTTCTTCAATGCCCCTTGCATCTGACGGAGTGGGCATTCACCCATGAAAGCTTAGGCTCCAATACGTCTGTTAATCTTAAAGGTGCCACATGACCCTCTGTTGCCTTTTACGGATTCAGACTAACACGGCTACCCCTCTGATACTTGGAGGACTTGGACTCCCAGTTCCATGAATGTTAAGGGCAACTATGCAAATCTCTTAGGGTACGTCTATACTTACCTCTGGGTTCGGCGGTAAGCAATTGATCTTCTGGGATCGATTTATCGCGTCTTGTCTAGACACGATAAATCGATCCCGGAAGTGCTCGCCGTCGACGCCGGTACTCCTGCTCTGTGAGAGGAGTACGCGGAGTCGACGGGGGAGCCTGCCTGCCGTGTGTGGACCCACGGTAAGTACTTTGTAGTTCGAACTAAGGTTCTTCGACTTCAGCTATGTTATTCACGTAGCTGAAGTTGCGTATCTTAGTTCGAACTGGGGGGTTAGTGTGGACCAGCCCTTAGACAGCTTTGAAAATCTCAGCCTAGGTGCTTATCTAAAGGATGCAGAATCTGAATCATTTGAGATCTCCTGTCTCCATTCCTAATCCTTCTCCAACTCTTGTCTTTTTCTTTTTCTTTTGTCAATGCAACCATATCCTCCCCGCAGTCTGATCTGACCCTTTGTTTTCTCTCTCCAACCCTACACTCCTTCCTGCTGGCCCCTAAGCCAACCAGTCATTCTCTGCTATCACTGATGATATGGTAGTGCCTTCTCAGCTCCAGTCAGCTCCACTATGCAAATGACCTTTGTTTCTTATACTGGCTTGATTTATAGGGTGACCACTTTTTCAAGGTGCAAAAATGGGACACGTGCAGGAGCCCCACCTCCTCTGTGGCCCCACCCCTGCTCCTCCGCTTCCTGCTGAGGCCCTGCTCTTTGACCAGGCTGGAAGCCTGAGCCAGGCAGTGGTAGGAGCCAAGGAGCCTGGACCACCATGGGGATCCCTTGAACTTCCACCTGCCTTGAATGGGGGGCCATGGTGCCCAAGAGCAGCCCCTGATCTGTGTCCCTCCCTGCCCCCTGGGGCATGCTGCCTAAGGCAGGTGGAGTGTCCAGAACTCCAGGGCTTCGCACAATGGCCTGGGCTCCCTGGATGGCAACTTAAGTCATGTATATTGAAGTATGTCTGTTAAATGAATATCCCTCTGTTGTAAATGTGGTATAATTCACAATCAATAGTAATTAGAAGCTAATTTATTTTAAGTGTAACTGAATTAAAGCAACACAACTGCTAAATAGTATACACTGCAGGTAGGCTTCATTAGAACATTTGGCTCTCAGAGCTCACTCATGTAACAGTATTGAGGGCCTTGTTCATAACTGAGAGATCTTTATTTGAACGTGTAAATAATAGTTCTATAGATTTAAGTTAGGCCAGATTTCCAGTTTTTATTAAAATTATTTTCCTATTAAAATGAGTGTATAATGAATGAAAGATTCCTGCCAGAACTTTTATTTTATTTGTTGGTTTACATCTGATAACTTATTGAGGAGAAAAAAAGACATTGAGTCTAAACCACCATACTGTGGCCAAAGGATGTGATCTAAAGACCAGTGAAGTCAACTGAAAAGCTTTCATTAACTTCAACAGGTTTCAATTATATCTAGTCTACCCATATTTAGTCTATCTAACCACTTTTACACTATCCCTCCCTCTCCCATTCTTTGCAAGTGTTTGCAAGTCCCCTTGTTGCATCTTGTCTTAATAAACCACTGATCTTGCAAATATTTACATATGTGAGTAGTTCATTGAGGTCAGTGGGACTAACTATTTGCATAAAGACAGGTTTCAGAGTAACAGCCGTGTTAGTCTGTATCCGCAAAAAGAAGAACAGGAGTACTTGTGGCACCTTAGAGACTAACAAATTTATTAGAGCATAAGCTTTCGTGGACTACAGCCCACTTCTTCGGATGCATAACTTATGCTCTAATAAATTTGTTAGTCTCTAAGGTGCCACAAGTACTCCTGTTCTTCTATTTGCATAAAGTCAATCATGCATAAGTGTCTGCAGGATTGGTGCTTTATAATACAAACTTGTCAAGGTAGGCACTATTTTTTAGTATGCATATACAGAATGTCCTGCACAGTGGAGATCCTGTGCACTACTATAATGAAATATTAATAAATAAAATGAAATGAATAGTCTAATTTATACATTTGTATTTAACCAAGGAATTGATTTTTTTAAAAAAAGTTGTATATTATTTCTCAGTCTATAAACACATTCTTTGCTTGTGGCACAATGTGTGTCTTTGCAAATGCATTAATGTACCATGGGGGCCATTTCTGATTTCTGTTGCTTTGTGAAACATGGAATTGCACAAGAAAGAAGCATATGCAGACATCTTGTTTATGAGAAGTTTTGTCATCTGCAAGAAAGGATTCCCAAGAGAATGATCAGTGGATGATTACTGTTGCTGTTGCACCAGATCATCTGCTCCCATACACAGTGCTTTAGAGAGGAAATTTCTGATAAGATCCCATTGCAGAGATCTCTTCTATATCACCACATTTGGATTCCCAGGGATCAGCACAGAACCTCTAGGTCTCATTTTTTCTAGTTCCATGGCAGTGATGGGGGAAAGGGAGCAAGCCCTTCTTATCCTCAAGGAAATGATCAGGCAGAAACTTTTGAGTTTTCCAACTCACAGAGTTCATAGACCCTACACAGGAATAGCTCATGCAGGGGACATTGTGGTTCTGAAATGTTACCTTAATGCTGTATGATTAAAATTTCTATGTCCCTAGTGAAATCATTCTGTCAGTTCATAAATAGCACATTTCCCTTAAAGACACAGAATGCTGGAAGTGAATGTATGTTCAAATATAGTATATAATCTGCTATGTTATTTTATATCTTGAGAGAGTAGACAAAGGTAATGTCGCTACCGATCAGGTAGAAATTATCAAAATAGACAGGGGTTATTAACCTATTGTAACACACATGTCAAAGACACAGATTTGATTGCTTGTTTTTCCTCTATGTTATTGTTAAAAGTAATGGCAAATTGTATACAAATAAGTCATTCTTGCTTTCTTTGTCATGATTAATGACCTCTGTGTTAGCAATGCGTTCAAAAGGTTCCTTTCATGGAACATCAGGGGGTAGCACTGAAGTTAGTTATTCTTTGAATGTTGTATTGTCTGCTCTTAGGTAAGTTCATAATGAACTTCTCAAACTTCTTTCATTTGTGCAACTATATTTTTGAGAGGAGTGTGAAACTACAATTATCAGAATGTAAAAAATACAGCAATAATAATCCATGAATTAGAAAGTAGCCAAGGCTGAAAAATAATTTCAGGGGAAGAAGAGAACTGCAGAAACAAACTTCCAAATTGTGAACTTCCTTTATGAACTGAAAAGAGCAAGATAATGATGAATATGGCAATAGCAATATCTCTTCCTTCCATCTGCATTGTTATCACAGAAGTAAGCAAAGAGGCAAAGAGACTAGCAATGGCAATGCAGCGAGAAGTGAACATATGGCAGGGGCAATATGTGGCATGCATCCCCATCTCTGCTTCCTTTGTAGTTGAACAAGAGAACTATGTAACCAGTTTTTCTCAATTTAAATTAAACCAGCACATCACCCCAGACTTCAAAATAACCGCCTCTCTAGGATTCACAGCTGCTACAGTAGATGATTGCACTGTGAAAAGAAGCAGATAGAAAAAACTAGATGTATGCAGTAAGCTATTCCTATTCTGATATCCTAAAGCATCATTTTTAAGGCCAACACACAGGGCCTAATCATTCCCTCTAGCAGTAAAACCCAGGTGAGAGTCGCTTGTGGAGTTACCGCCTTACTCTCACCTAGCCAAAGAAGTCTGTGACCATATGGAAAGGAAAAGGTGATGTGGTTCTTTGGATTAAAGTTTTCATCAATATTTCAATATCAAAGAAAATTTTCACAAATGTTAAATCTAGGTTTCAACCAGCTCTACATGCAAAACAATCACAATGCTACAACCATAGTTAAGGCTAAGATTTTGTCATGGATATTTTCAGTAAAAGTCACAGACAGGTCATGGGCAATAAAGAAAAATTCACAGAAGTCCATGACCCGTCCCTGTCTTTTACTAAAAATATCTATGATAAAATTGGAAGGCACTGGGCAGCTGCAGGGTGGCTGGTAGCTCAGGCTACCACAACCTGTTGGGCTCAGAATCCCCCGGCTCCGAGCGGCAGAGGGGAGCTGCAGGGTCCCCCTGCAACCACCAAAGTGGGGAGCTGCGGGTGTCCCCTACCCTGCTGTGGCAGCTGGGGGATGTGGGGGTCGCCCTGCCTCGCCACACAGTAGGGAGTTGCAGGGGTCCCCCTGCCTCGCCACCACAGTGGGGAGCTGTGGGGGTCCACCTGCCTCGCTGCCACAGTGGCACCAGCGGGGAGCTGCCGGGGTGCCCCTGCCCCATGGCGGTGGCTGGGGAGCTGCTGGGGTCTCCCAGTGGCAGCTGGGAGCTGCCAGGGTCCACTAGCCCCGTGCCGGTGGCAAGCTTCCAGGGTTCACAATCCCCATGGTGGCAGATGGGGAGCTGCCAGGGTCCCCCTGCCACCGCTGCTGCCGGGTAGCTGCTGGGATCCTCCTGTTCCCCGCAGCGGCAGGAGCTGTGGGGTACCCAGCTGCCCATGGTGGCTGAGAGCTGGGGGGCCCGCTGCCTCAGGCGGCAGAGATACCTCACAGCTCCCTGCCGCTGCGGGAGGCCCAGGACCATGCAGCTCCCGGCCTCGAGAGCTGAAGTCACGGAGGTCTTTGGAAGTCACGGATTCTGTGACTTCTGCGACCTCTGTGACAAAACTGTAGCCTTAACCATAGTACCCTGGAATTTCTCAGACTTCAGTTTACATAGAACGAGATCACAGGGTCTCAGTGGAAGAATTTTAAAATTTGGTTTTCAGCTTGGCTGACACAGTGCAGCCAAGAAGATATGAGCACCATGATTGCCAGGAGGCATTGGAGATGGATTGGCCATGTGCTTCGGATGGAAACTGATTCCATCATCAGAGTGGCAATAAGATGAACACCTGAAGGCAAGCAAAAACAACATGGCGAAGAGCTGTGGAAGCCAAGCTGAACCAAATTCTTAGCAGGGCCATCTCCAAGAATGCAGAATTTCAGTGCTTTTTATGAACATGCAACATTTCATGTGCACTTTGCAGGGACTGTCAAATTCATGCATACTTAAAAAATTCTAACATTTGAATGGATACAAGTGTTAAGAGTTTGGATTCAGAAAATACATTAGGAGAATGAGATTATACAGGTGCCATAGTTTTATGGTTCCCCTTGGTCAATCAACTGTAACTTTCTTTGCAAGAAAACTACACATATTTTGATATATATTTTAAAAAATTCATTAGGAAGTTGGGAGGGGGGATAAGTCCACTACAAATTGGATAGGAGGTATAAGATTTCATGTTAGGAGGGATATAATTTATTGATTCATTTTCCTGCAACAGTAGAGATCAAATACTCATCTCGTTCAGATTAATCCATTATATAAATAAGTAATATAAACTATAAAAGATACATCAAACAGATTTGCATGAGACCCACAAAATAAATAAATAAAAATGCTGTGTCTATTCTTGATTGTGAGACACCAGTTGTCTTTGTGGAACTTGGTGTCCTTTAACATCCTGAACTCCTCATGCTCTGTGGATGGCTAACTGCTATGTATAGTGGTTAGGTTAGTTAGAGGGCTCACTCTCTTATCCGTTAGTGTGCTGCCTTCTGTACCACTGCTACCTGATTGTCATCTGGATGGGTGATTAACTGATTCACTCATTCCCTTCACAGATAGCTGGCTGGCTGGGTTCCTACTTCCTGCATTCAGGCTAGTAAACTCATGGGGCCTGCTGGTTGGCTGTTCCTAGACGATGCTTAGATTTTCCCTGCTCTTAGTTAATCTAACAGCAGTTTTCCTTTTTCTCTCTTGTTTTCCATCCTGAAGGTCAGTGAGGCTTAAAGCAACATTTCCCTTTGTCTCTCACCAACTGCACAGCATCCTGCCACACTGAGAGACTGTGGCCATAACACTAAAAGCACCCCCCTTCCTAAATTACTACTCAGATGTTGTACTTTTCATTTCACCCTGAACGCTCCTTTAATTCCACTCATTCTGCCCAGATAGTAAATTATCTGGAATAACAAAAACAAAATAATAATAATAATCAAGAATATATGTGTTGTATTTCTCTAGGTTTGTCAAGATTGTGAATCAGTGGATTTCTGCTTTTAATCTAAAAATGAACGTGTATAAAGCCAAGATCATGACCAACTATCTTGCAAATCAAGGGAAATTATTACTGAAGAATCCCTCCTGAAGAGAATCAGTGGCTATATATACCTGGGACAATGGCTAAGCATGAGCCAGAGAATTAAAATAATGAAAGAGAGATAGGGTGACCAGATGTCCTGATTTTATAGGGACAGTCCTGATTTTGGGGGCTTTTTCTTATATAGGCACCTATTACCCCCCATCCCCATCCCAATTTTTTACACTTGCTATCTGGTCACCTTAAAGAGAGAGTCTCATAACTGATCAGAGAACCTTTGGAACTCTTAGAAAATCTTATAAGAAGTAAGCATCTGATTTGTCCAAAAAGAATTTAGTCAAGGTGCTTTCGTATCCATCACCTACATAGTGTACACATGGATGCTAACCAGGTGCACCAAGCAGAAAATACAGGTAGTGCAGAGAAGCATGAAGTGACTGATACTGAGGAAACAAATGACTGGGTAAGGAGCCAGATAAAAATCAAGGACCTCATGCACATGTGTGAGTGGTGCTGGATAAGTCAGACCTTTTGAGCTTATACAGTGCTCTTCAATATTGCAGTTATGCCTAAAAAACCCAACAGAGCTAGGGACCCCATTGTGCTAGCCTTAGGTAAGGATACTTAGTAAGAGACAGTCACTGCTCTAAAGAGCTTAGAACCTAAATAGACAAAATAGTTAAAGGGTAGGGAAGAGGAACAAGCATAAACATAATTTTACAGATGCGGAAGTGAAGCACAGACTAGTTAAGTGACTGGCAAAGCATGTAATTGAAGCCAGAATCCTAGGCTATTGCCTGATTATTTCCTTATACTCTCCTGTATGTCTTTCTGTATTCCTCTATTGCCTCTAGCTGTATACTTAGATTGTAAGCTGTGTGTGTGTGTGTACATACACGTATGTATACAGTGCCTAGCACAATGGGGTCCTTGTCTGTGACTGAGACTCTTAGGTCCTACTGCAATAATGATGATTAACCAGAAAGCCATCCTTTCTGCGTGCTGCCTACTTTTTCAATGGGAGAAGTCATGAAGCTTTAAAAAAGGTATTATATTGTTCACCGATCTGTATTCTTTGGAAATCCATGTGGGATCCTCCTGCTGCCTGTGTATTCTCAGGATATCATTACAAAAACAAAGTCAAAAACAAAACAAAGAATGCTCTTATCTGTCTAACATGTTATAGACCTTTTCACTAAAATGTGTATAGATTTTTTGGGGGAGGAGAGAGGGTTATGCTCTACAGTATGGAATTTATTATTATTTTCTCCTCTTGAAAGCTGATCCTGTGCATACTTGTCTGCCATATGAACTGTGCAAAATCAGTGAGTTCTTCAAGCCATGACAGGGAGTTAGAGTACAAATGGATGCAACACACAGGAATAGTGCATGCATCCAAGAGTATATTGTAGTCTAGCTAGTAGCTATCCCAACAAACCCTGTGAAATATTACTGTTTCTGATACTAAATATAGGGCCAGAGCTTGTATTCCTTAATCAGACAAAAATCTCATTCAAATCACTAGGAGTTTTGACTGAACAAGGATGACCGATCTATACCATTGGTGAATTTCATGTTTGCATAAGGGGCGGTGAGATATCTTTTAAAGGCGGTGAGTTGCTGGTGGTAGCTTTCACTGAACAGTAAATCAGATAGCTATTTTAAGGCCTTGGAATAGCCAGAAAATACTCAGTTGTTATTGTGACTATTCTATTGAGAAATATGAAATTGTTGTCTTCTGCTGAATGTAACTAAAGAAGGATTGCTAAGCTTCTAGTCAATTATGCGGGACGAGGAAGAATCTCTAGAGCTCCTCTATCTCAATTTTGCACCTGCCAGATTTCCCAAACAGTTATTAACTATTAATAATTTTTATATTTTAATACAGTCCATATATGCTCACAGCATTTTATAGACAAATAAAAGGCATGCGTAAATGCCTTAAGGTATTTATAATCTAAGCATAGACATAACAGGACAAGCAATGACAATAAACAGTTTAGGGTGGGAGGGAGGAAAAAATTACAATAAGATCCCTATTCTTTGGTTAGTTTTGAGCTGTGCATGGAATAAAGGATGCATGTTTGAGATCACGTCAGAAGAATTGGTGAAATGGTTGGGAGGGCAAGGGTTCAAGGATGTAAAAGGAGGGGAGAGAATAAGTTGATGGAGGAAGGGAGGGCAAAGAAGATGAAGCAAAAGTATAGTCTGGTGGATTAGGGCACTGGAATGGTAATTTAAGAAAGCTGTGCTAATTAGCTGGTTCAGCCACGGACTTCCTGTGTGATTTTTGGGCAAGTCACTTAATGTACCTGGAGACTCATTTCCCCATGTAAAATGAGGATAATACTTCTTACCTCACTGGGCTGTTGTAAGGGTGAAATCCATTAGTGATTGTGAAACCTTCAGATATTATAGTGGTGAGGTCAATATAGGGTATGTCTACACTCACAGGTGCTAGAACCTAAGCGTGCTGCCGCACCTCCTGGCCTGAAGTGGTTTCTATCAGCTACAGGGTTTACAGTTTGGATCAATGGCTCTAAGCACTTCCACCATACAAATTGTTCCAGCACCCCTGTCTATGCTGCAATTAGACACCCGCAGCTGGATCATGCCAGATGATTCAGGCTAATGGAAGTTGGGCTGCGGGGCTCTTAAATTGTGGTGTAGACGTTCCGACTCAGGCTGCAGGTCGAGCTCTGGGAGTACACCACCTTGCAGGGTCCTAGAGCCCAAGCCCAGAAGTCTACACAGCAATTACACTCCCCCACAGCCCAAGCCTCACGAGCTTGAGTCAGCTGGCATGGGTCAACCATGGCTTTTTAATTAAAGTGTAGACATACCCATAGAAGCTTCCAAGCATGAGGGCAAGGCAGAATGAAATAGGGCAGATAAGGGCTCATGCATTGTGTGGTACCAGTGACGCTGGTGACATTATCAGCATCCAAAGGGTTCGGTGGGGGTGAAGTCTAGAATTGGCTGGCTCTTGTCTCTTTTTTCTTATGAGGAACCTAGTGATGCTCATGGCCTAATTATTATTACCTAAGTTTCCATATGTTATGATCAGTGAAAACTACATTACATTTAATGTTTAGTTTGAGAGATCAATATTTGCTGGCTTTTGCATTAGAAGGTGCAATTGGCCATAAATGTCAAAGTGGAATAAGGCATGATCATTGTTCATCAATAGTATGGGAAACAACCCTCCCCCCCTCCTTTTTTTTTTCTTTTTTCTTCTATGTCATGTAGTTTAGTAGTTTGATTTCAGGTTTGTTATCTCTAGTATATTTCCATTTGTAAAACTGTTAAAGATACTAAGGTGGGAAAAGAGAGTGCCTCCCTTTGCACTGAATGAGGCAGGGATCCCATTGAAAAATAATATGTAATCATGTAAATAAAGTTTCTCTTAACTGCATCCCCACAAGAAGGCAGAATTAAGTTTGCATGGGCAACCTTAATTTTGTCATTTCTTAACTTTCAAATGCTTGACTTTGTAACTTTCATAGCATTTTAACACATTTTGTGTGTAGCTTAATATAATCAATCTAATTGAATTACTTTATACAAATGCAATATAACATGCAAACTAGTCTTTTTAAACAAATGCTAAAAGCATATGAGCAATATATCCTTTCTGTACAGACTTGCACGGAGATTCTTCTTGCTGCCTCTGAACACACACTCATGGAGTAAAGTGTGGGGTCTGATTCTCCACTCCTTTACAGCATTGCAGACTGGGATAATTCTATTGACTTCCAGTGACTTCAGCTGAGTTACACCAATAAAAAGCTAATGCAACAGAAAAGAAAATCAGTCCTATAATTCCTAAAAGCTGTATCACACTATTCAACACAATATTCATACCCCTTCAATCATCTTCAGAGATTCCATTCTCTTGTGTGGCCTAAATATATTATGTATCATGTGTATTCTTCTATTAAGCGGACTGGAATAAAAACTGTCATGTGTCTTGGTCCATACCCAAAAGTTTCTACAACAATAAAAAAATATCAGCTCTGTGTCATAGTCAGTTCTAATGTCAATAACTGACATGTTCCTACTTCCATGCTGCCTGAAGTTAGTGATACAAGGTCTGAACTCCAACACATAAAACAATCCATGCTGTGGGTATCCATGAGGTTTTCAGGGGGATTCCACTCTTATCTGGCATGATCCTTTCCCAGTGAGGCTGAATCAGAAAAAAAGATTTGGAGATCCTTGTCTTATAGAGCTCTGCAGCTATTGTAACTAACAGAGAGGGTCACAATCAAAACTATCTAGTGCATACCCCAGTGACAAGACCTCCCATCCTGGGGTCCATATTTATGCCTTAATTTTACAAGGATATCACAGCTATGTATATAAAGATTAGGCATTTTGGATCAAAGGTTTTTTCCGAGAGAGATTTTAAGGGTTTCATTGAAAATGAACATTTTCATATTAATTTTTTTAAAATCAACACAAAAGACAAAATTTGTAAATATTTTTGATTTTTTTTTTCATTTTTACCAAACACTGGGACAATTCCAACTTTCAAATATGTACTGCTCCAAGAAGGGGAAGGTGGAAAAGATAGGGAAAAATGAAACACATACATACACAAACCAAAAACACTTTTTTCTCACTTATTTACTTTTTCCATATTGAAAAAAGTTGGAAAGGGGGTTTAAAAAATTAGAGAAAAAGGGGGGAAAGCCATTATCTCACATTTTTAGTTTTTTTTTTTCTTTCTTTGTAGCATCCCTACCAACCCATTATTTTCCAGTAGAAAAAAAAAAGGAGAGGAAAGTAGAAAAATAAAAGAAGGAAAAACACTCATTTTTTTTTCTAAATGAAAAAAATGTTTGTTTTCATTTTGTTCAAAAATTATGATTTCTAATTTTTCATTAAGAAATAAAAGTGAACAAATTATAAACAAAATTAAAAACTGTTTTCTTTTTTTCTTTTGGTATGGAAAGTAAAACAAAATGACTGACTCTCTCAGATATTGGACAATAGCTAGACTACACTTAAGCAAGACAGAAAGAGATGCAACTAAACTGCGTATTTTTTCAGGTTCTCTCTCCCCCAGCCCACCTGCCTTCCTGAATCTTGCAGATGGATCTGAATGGCTATCCTATGACCTCTTATTGGCTTGATTCCATGGAATTCTGGGCTGGGGGTTGTAAGAAATCTATGTGCTATAGACAGTGGTCAAAATTAGTAGATAAATCATACACACTCACTCACTCTTATACATATCCCTGAAAACTAGGACTAGAACCCCATTACATCAGCTCCACAATTACCATGACTGATAAAAGGCCCAAAAGGGCAATATGATCACAAGGTGTGTGAGTTACCTGCTCTTTATCATAGTTTCTACATTGATTTCAAGCAGCTACTGAACATGCTCAGTAACTATGAACAACCTGCTGGCTTTTTCACCACTTGTATCTGTGCTCCCTCATATACTATACATGTTTTAAAAACTGGGACGATTACAACAAATCCTTTAATGATACCCACTGCTGCTCTCCCTTGTCTCTGGCCTTTAGGTGTGAATATACCATGCTGTAATATAAAGAAGATGGATTCTCCATATTCAACTTCTACTATGTGTCTTGTGCAAAAAACTCATACATCCAAGGGCCTGATTTTTGAGAAAATGCTTGAGTAATTGCATATCTAGTTTTCACTTACAATAACTATGAGTCTATATGCAAATAGGGTATTTGTGCATGCAAATAGTCAAGTATACGATATGTCTAACTGATCATTTGTTTCTGCAAATACCCAATTTACACAATGAGTCACAGCCATTGTACATGCAAATTAGTTGCATGCTTGCCTGTGCACTTTTGGAAATTACCCCCTCCACCCCCACCTCGATGTTCCATTAACACGCGTGCATGGAATTTTATCTTCTATGCGTATTCCAGTGAGACCATTTGTGGTGTCTGTAGGGAGATAAGAACAAGGTGGAATTTTTAATCTGTTCATTAAACTAAATCCTATTGTGCAGACTGAAGTGCTTGGAGACAGGGAATGGTCTCAATTAACCACAGAACATTTTGAATCATTTTTGGCTTGTATCTCTAAACTGAAGCAGATTGTAAGCATTCTCCTTCATCTTATTTACTGTTAATTTCAGAGTAAACCACTCACTCTGAACACATTTTTCCTCATCACTTAAAATTCACCCAAAGTGGCTAATGAGCTGTAAAATTTTATCATTTCCAAGTGCTGCATAAGTCTCTGCATCTATCATGGGCCAAAGAGTACAGTCAAAGACACTGACATTTATTTCCTACTGAGGTGCTTGAAATATTTTTCAGTGTAGCTAATGGCATCATCAGGTAGGTTTTTTTCCAATTCAGTTTCTTCATCCCCCAGACAAGTTCATATATTTTTTGGTTTTTCCCCAAAGTGCTTGTAGGTTGGGATCAGGTTGGTGACAACCTGGTGACTTGTAAACATATACATGTACAACAAACCTCTGCTATATGGCATTCATTGATATCCTTATCATTATGTCAAGTACATCAAAACCAGTAATGCAAAGTTTTCATAAAAGTTAAATTTCCCCCCCCTTCATTTATACATTTTTCCCCCAACTTACCCATAAATCATAGGACATTAATTACACTACTCTATAGCCAAAATGCTTCTGAAATAAACGTAATCAAACTTTACTAATTCTGGGTCACCGAGAACGAAAATGATGTTTAAAATTGTTGATTGGCCCAATTTTCAAGATATGCTATTGGGTCAGTATATACGACCCTTGACTTGGGAATGGTGGAGGATAAGTGAGTTATAAAGGGAATTTAAACCAGAAATGACTAAAATACATCTTTGAATAAATCTATGACTGGGTTTGGACAGTACTTGCTTTTTAGGCAAAACAATGAATGATGCAATCTGAAGCTGGTATTGTGTCATACATGACATGAATTGCATCATGTTATTCCTAGAAGCCATGGATGATGCAATCATAACGAAGCTTACATCACTCTGCTGAACAAATTGCCCTATATCAGCTCTAGAAATCATACAGTGTCGTGCTCTCTTATTTGTCAGTGTTTGATTTTGCAAAGGGACAGATTTATGTTTAGCCAAAGTGAGCAGAGATGCCTCGTACTTGTGTGAACAGTGCAGATAACTTCTGTTATGTTTGTGGTGAACTGACTTTTGCATCACAAAAGCGCAGTATAACCACTATGGTTAAGAAAGCCTATCACCTTTATTTTGGCTGTAAAATTGGAGATCAGGACAAGAGGTGGGCCCCACACATATGCTGCAACACTTGTGCACCAAATCTTCGCCAGTGGTTGATCAGGAAAAGGAAATCTATGCCTCTCTTTGGAGAGAGCCAACAGATCATACCAGCAATTGTTACTTCAGCATGGTGCCTCCAGTTGGGAAAGGTGTGTCAAAGAAGAAAAAGTGGACTATGCATTATCCAAACAGTCCATCAGCTATATGCCCAGTACCCCACGGAGAAGGACTGCCGGTTCCTGATGCACCAGAATCATTCTCACTTGAGTCAGATGAGGAAGAGGAAGAGGATAAAACTTCTTGTCCTGAACCATCAATGTCACAGGAACCACATTTTCTCCCATCCTCCTCCTCTGAACCACACCTCATAACACAAGGTGAACTGAATGACCTTGTCAGGGATTTGGAACTACCCAAGAGTAAGGCAGAGCTGTTGGGCTCCACACTACAGCAGTGGAATCTCCTGGCAGGTGATGTTAGGGTTTCCATGTTCCGTGACCGTCAAAAGGATCTTGTACCATTCTTCTTCATGGAAGGTGATCTTGTAGCCTGCAACAACATCGATGATGTGATGGCAGCCCTCAACATCGTTCATGATCCAGATGAGTGGAGCCTGTTCATTGATTCATCGAAGATGAGTCTTAATGCTGTTTTACTGCATAATGGCAATGTTTTGCCATCAATTCCAGTTGGTCATGCAGTCCATATGAAGGAAACCTATGACAACATGAAACAACTTTTGAGGTGCATAAACTATGACCAACATCAGTGGCAGCTTTGTGGCGATTTGAAGGTTGTTGCTCTCTTGCTTGGTCTGCAGACTGGATACACAAAGTACTGCTGTTTTCTCTGCGAATGGGATAGTCGTGCAAGAGATTCCCACTACATCAAGAAAGACTGGCCACTCCGACAGTCATTGGAGCCTGGGAGGAAAAGTGTTCAGCATCCACCACTTGTTGAATCAAGGAAGACTTTGTTACCACCCTTACACATCAAGCTGGGTCTGAGGAAGACCTTTGTCAAGGCCATTGACAAAACACAAGCAGCTTTCAAGTACCTCCATGGAAAATTTCCAATGTTAAGCGAAGCTAAGATAAAGGAAGGACCTTTGTTGGTCCTCAGATTCGTGAACTTCTTCGAGATGATGCATTTGACCATGCACTGCGTGGCAAGGAAAAGACGGCATGGAAAGCCTTCCAGTTAGTGGCAATAAATTTTCTCGGAAACAACAAGGCAGACAACTACAGGTTGTTGGTGGAAAACCTCCTCAAAGCATACAAAAACCTCGGTTGCAACATGTCACTAAAGATACATTTTTTGCACTCTCATCTAGATTTTTTTCCACCGAACTGCGGAGCAGTGAGCGATGAGCATGGCGAGCGATTTTACCAGGACGTTGCAACAATGGAGAAACGCTATCAGGGCAAATGGAGCCCATCAATGCTTGCAGACTATTGCTAGACAGTGCCAAGAGATGCTCCATTTAATGAATACAAGAGATAAGCCAAGAAGCGCCGAGTAGACACTGAATAGGACTAAACTATGTACATAATAGTTTTTTGCCATTTGTCTCATAATAAATTTTATTTATATAACCCTTTTGCTGATTTTTAAAGTGTTACATAAACAGGACAGGTGAAATATCATGTAAAGCAAACATAAACACATGAAAAGACCTATGTTTACAATTTATGATTAAAATTCTACTATCTACACAATATACATAGACATAAAATGTAAAAACTTAAATATCTTAGAAACAGTAGCCAATCGTCATATTTTTAATTGTCATATTTGAATTCAGCACATCAAAATACATAATAAATAGCACATTTTATCTCTGAAGCAGACGACTTCTCAAAAATTGTAGACCAGTTTTATCGGGAAAAGTGCAATAACAATTCATCAAAGTATTTAATAATTTCCCATCATAAAATTTCATCATTGGGAAAAAGGCACTTTTGCTTATTGCTCTTAAACTTATTGCTCTTAAAGGATACTCACTATTTTTGTTTCCTCTCTGCAGAATCACTTAAAGGGAAAGACAGAACAATGGAATAGAACAGAAGTTGTTAGCCAGTATCTTGATAGACAAAGAAAGGCGCTAAAAAGAAATTGTGATTTTTCTGGCAGGGACAAGGAAAACCCTGAAAGGGTTTAGCACTCTGTCAAAGCCCTTATATATATTTTCTTTTATTTGTTTTGGGAGGCGAAAGATAATTTTTACATGCCCAGTTGGTTTGATTTTTAGGTATTTTTTTGGGAGGGGGAGGAGAAGGGATTATGCGTACTTGCATTTTTTACATAACCCAGGTATATTGGACAATAAAAATTTCGAATGAATCACAAAGACCAAAACCACAAATCTCACTAATATTTGTGAATGTGATAATTGATAAGCTTTCTGTGAGATACTATCATAAGGTCATTAACTCATTTTAAACATGCCTCCAGTCAGTATCAGTCAGATGATAATGACTGTTAGACATTAGTGACGTGAGCAGGATTTGAAATAGTGTTCTAGAAGTAATAGCCTCTCAGTTTTCAGTACTTTCCTGCCTATTCCCATTATGAAATTGTCTTCAATGGTATTACATCAGGGCTGCATTTGACCCATTATTGTACTGTATGCTTTCAGCTGAAACACTAATAACTCAACTTAAAATATATATGTATGTAAAGTTTATGAAAAAACACCATATGAGCATTTTCTGGAAGAGACCGGCAGCTGATATTGAATCAGTGAATTTGCACAGAGGAAATGAAGTTTCTCTTTGGGGAAAAAAAATCATATCAGCCAGATGGGACAGGAGGAAGAGCTCAGCTTGTGCTGAGAGAGCTCTTGTAAAGCAGTATTGATTCACAGAAAAAGGTTTTTTCTAGATGATATTGGTAATAAACCTAAATAGTGATTTATTCAGTCAGGACATTGCTCATGAGTATTTAAACTGTGACTATACTTCATGTCTTTAGTAGATCTGGCAAACACGTTCACAAGTTACAGCCTCTCCCCAAGGGAGACTAAATGGATTATAATATAAAAGGCGGGATTTCTGATGTGCATAGTTTTTTGGTCATTTTCTCTTGAAGATATGGGTAATAAACCAAAAGAATGATTTATACAGTACATTGAAACTGCTGCTGCCTGGAATTTCCATTTACTGTAGATAGAGAAAGGTTAGAGCGCTATTCTGAACAGATTGCTGCTGACTCCCAGTGCTAATGGTAATGCTTAGGAATAAAACCATTGCACTTTTTCAGCACCTTTACAACCCTCTTCCAAGAGAAATTACTCCCTGGGTAAGCTCAGTTAACACATGTGTGGGGATTCTAGTTTTCTTTTACTAATTTTCTGTGTTTGTTTTGGCTACTTTAATGCATTCTAACTTCCTAGAATACTCGGTTTCATTATTAGTTTTCACTGATAGCTGTAATCCTTACACATCCTGAAGGTGAATGATTCCCCCATTGAATTGATGGGAAAATGTCATTCTTTAACACTGTGGCTGGTTTTTGCTCTGTAATAAGACACTGTGCTATAGTAGAGGGGTTAAGTGGCACAAATAAATTCCACTGGTTCAGCTTTAATCAGCTTTAAAATTGTACACTGACACTGGTACACCTGGTAACCCAGAATGCCATTGAACATGGTACAATTGGCGGAAATCTTTACATATAGATCAGTTGTTCTTGAATAAATGCTTCTGTGTATTAGACAGATGAAGTTTTGTTGTCACGACAACCTGAAAACATATTTATTGTGGCCTGTGGGTGGGAAATCCCAATCTCCATTCAAAGTCAATATTTTTTTATTAATAAATGTAAATACAAACACAAAAGTAGAAAGGTATATAAATCAAGCCTATCTATTATCCAGAATTTTGTGTCCAATCAACCATGCTTTCCTCCTTCTCCCCAGGTATCCATACTCTTGCCAAGTTCTGTTGGTTGTTTTCTCTACAACATCTCAAAACGCTGACTCTTACTTTTTGTCCGTTCTTTGGTTGTCACCAGTTTTCACTACTTCAGCCTCTTTGCCTCTGGCTTCTCAATTTCTGTCTCACTCCCACTTCACTCAATCCAAAATGTTGCAGTTTTAAAATCTTCTGTCTCACCCATCAGTTAGATTTAACTCTCCACTGGCTACTGCATTATGACTTATGCAGCCTGGGGCACATTGTCCAACTGCAGAAAGTTCCAGAAATTCTGGAAGAGCTTATACTTGAGAGATTTCCCATGCAGGCCTAAGATGAGCATGTGACCTTCTAGCGGTTTATCTGAACGTCAATTGTTGCTGTTTACCCATTACTATGAGATAGAAATGTTTCCAGACCTAATTTGTTGCATTCTTCATTTAAATTTCAGATTCTAGTGTCTTGAGCACTGGGGCTGCCCCACAATGGCAGCCCCAGCACTTCTCTGCATACCACTGAAATCCAAGAAGCATTATGCCATCATGAATCCAAGACGATGGGCATGTTTACACTACAATCTTAAGTCAACCTATGTCCACATTACTCTCCTTCTGTTAGTGGTGTGTTTCCTCACCAGGAGTTCTACCACTGATTGAAGAGGGACGGTATTGGGTGCTGACAGCCAGGGCTCCACACTGACTAGGGAGCAGTGTGCAGCCACACTATTCCAATGGGAGCGCCCAAAGGCTTCCAGGTACAATGTCTCTGAGGGTACGTCGATTCTTACCCACTGGTTCGGCGGCAAGCAATCGATCTTCTGGGATCGATTTATTGCATCTTGTCTAGATGCCGGTAATCCTGCTCCACGAGAGGAGTAGGCAGAGTCAACGGGGTAGCCTGCCTGCCACGTGTGAACCACGGTAAGTACCTTTAAGTTTGAACTAAGATACTTTGACTTCAGCTACGTTATTCATGTAGCTGAAGTTGCATATCTTAGTTCGAACTGGGGGCTTAGTGTGGACCAGCCCTTAGTCATCAAAGGGCATTAAACATTATCTGTGGAATTTTTTGAAGTGCTTTGCCCAGGCACAATTCGGCTTCTGTTGATGTCAATAGGAGTTTTTTCCACTGACTTCAACAAAGCAGAGTTAGGCTTCTGAAAATCCCACACTACCAGTTTAGTGGATTCTTATAGAGTAATTGGGGGCAGGGGTGGGGGGAGAAAGGGTTGCAATTTTTCACTGTAATATTTTTAATTTAGTATTTCTACTTATTACTTTATCGTGAATGCTTACTTTAGGGCTAGTTTAATGTGCTCCTTGACATTTCCTTTACTTCACAGCTCCTTTTCTGTTTCCAAACCAGTTACTGACAACTGATGGAAAGAGTCTTTATGTTGAGTTCTATAGACAGCCACAAGCAATTAGTATATATACTAATTATTCAGTATTTAGAAAATAAATTGTTCTGAATGCTTATGAGGTACAGATCTATTGCTACACTGGGGCAGGGATTGTAATTTAATATATGTTTGTACAGAACCCAGCACAATGCCACCTCATCCTTGTGGGTCTTGAGGCACTTCCACGATATAAGTGGTAAATAAAAGATTAATAAAATACTAGAAAGAAAGTCAGCCTTCCTCCACCTCCTCTTCATTTTAGCTGTAGTTTATGATATATAATTTTCCAGTCTTTCTTGTGAATCTTCTGTTGTGCATACAAACAAACAAGTAGGAAAATATAGCTTTGAAGCTAAAATTCAGTACTTTACTTATAACTTGGTGTGCTTAGGTATTATAGAACACCTGGAATACCTTGTCAGAGAGATAGGGTATAACACAAATTGTAATTAAACAAACTGCTTAACTGATTACCCATATCACATTTCTTAGAGTTCCTTGAATTTTGATTGATGAAAGAAATAGGATTTGTGAGTTAAATTTAATTTATATAGAATTTTACTATCCTTATCAACAGCAACTAATAATATAGAATATAAGAAGGCAAAAATAGTATTGGGCTATGATTTTGCTAAGATAAACTGGAAATTTGGTCAATACAGTAACCATCCAGGTTTTAACACAACCACAATAGAAAATAACACTTAATCACTATTCTGAGGAGGTGACTTTGTTTAGATTTTGACAAAGAGTAGGGCCTCACTTGTGCCAACTGGTTATCAACTCTGGTGCTGCTAACCCAACAGAGGAAAAAAAACAATTCAAAAAGCATTAAAAATTTGGACAAATACGTACATGCCAATTCACCCAGGTCTCCTTCCCAAACCATCCACAGTAGTCAACCCTTTTATCCTACTTCCTGACTAATTATATAAGTCCCAAAATCTGATTAACATCCCCAACTATCTAACATAAACTCATACATTTCTAACAAACCATAGAGACTGAGTGCATTTCAAGACGGTTGCATACTTGGCCTTGTTTTATGTCTGCATATACCCAGAGCTTAAAAGGCAGCATTTAACAATTAACTCTGGTAGACACATATACAATGCTTCAGTTAACAATGGTGACTTGTTCAGTTTCAAAGCTACTTTACAACAGTCTTGATTGGAACTTGTAACAAAACAAGGACATATATATATACCTAACTATGTGGCAATCTTTAAAGCACACACACAAACACATAAAAAGAAAGAAAGGTGAAAGTTAAAATTGTTTAAATGAATCAGTTACATACAGTAATGGCAAAGTTCTTGGTTCAGGCTTGTAGGAGAGATGGAATAAACTGCTGGTTTAAGTAGTCTCTGGAATACATCCAAAGCGTGGGTGGATCATTCAGTCCTTTGTTCAGAGCTTCAGTTTGTAGCAAAGTTCCTTCAGAGGTAAGAAGCAGGATTGAAGACAAAATGGAGATGTTTCCAGGGACTTTTATAGTTTTTGCCATGTGGCGGGCATCCCATTGTTCATACTGTGGAAAATTACAGCAACAAGATGGAGTTTGGAGTCACATGGACAAGTCACATGTTCATGCCCAATTTCTCTCAGTCATTGCAGGAAGCCATTACCTACACTCCAGACAGCACGTTTACATGACAGTCCACTCAGTGTAGATGGGCGTCTCCCATGGTCCATTGTCAACCAAGTGTTTCTTGATGAGCCACTTAACTTTAATAGTCCCTCTAAGATGTGCTGGCTAGCTACTTTGTGGGCTGTACCCTAGGAGCCACATTTGAAATCAAGATATAGAGCCAATGCTTATAACTTCAAATACAAATATGATACATGCATACAGATAGCATAATCATAACCAGCAAATCATAACCTTTTCATAGACACTTCACTTGACAACCTTTGTATAATATTTGCTGCAAATATAGGTTGCAACAATGATCTATATGGTCATATTTTAATCAGATAACATCACACCAGGATTTTTATGGACACTCAGGGCCAGATTCTGATCTCAGTGACAGCTGTAAACCCAGAGAAATTAATTTGGCCTTAATGCTGTTATGCTGTGTTTACAATGCTGACAATGGGATTAGAATCTGACTTTTAGTATTGAACTGAATGTGAGCTGTGTACGGCTCAAAACACACATTTTCTCTGTTCCTCCCATCACACATTGAAATGTAAAACATTAAGCCTCTGAGTCTTCATTGTCCATTTTATATTCTAGTTGATCATGTTCTTTTTAAAAAAATAAACTATTTAATAAATGATTCCATAGATATTTACATACAAAAACAAAGGGTGCAAAAATAGTACATTGTACTGAGTCACAGAAAACAATCCCTTAGAATTTAACATCATTCATTATTTATGGTAACAAGGGAGAGAATGTCTTTCTACATAGATATATCTTGCCACAAGGCTTGAGGCTTTGATTTGTTTGTTCATTAAAGAAAAAAAAAACTTCCTTCCTTTCAGTGGGTTATACACTGAGCATGTTCCATATTGAATAAGCATTCCTGAAAGCTCAGTATTACCAACCAAGGCTAAGAGCCAGATTCTCATACTTACTTCAGTGGATCTAGGCTGGCATACAGCAGCTGAGACTACTAAAACCCTTGAGGTGAAATCCTGGCTTTACTGAAGTCTATGGGAGACTTCAGTGGGACCAAGATTTCATACTTTGGGTTGGGTTCCCATTGTGTAGGCAAAAACAAGTTTAATCTCATACATACATCCAAAAAGCCTCTCATAATTTTGTACACACTGGTGATAAAATGTTTGTGATATTCAGTAAAAGACATTAAATGGTCCTGAAAACCACATAATAATTTTATGATATAAGTGATATTCTGCCAAATGTCAATCAACTTGCAAAATTACATGTGCATTAGGATAATTTTGCATTTTTTAAAATTAAGTAGTTCCAAAAGCATCTGTAAGAGGGCAGGACTAAGTCTGAGTAGATCTCTTTTGGAAAACAAATCATGGGGTAATTTCACTGTATTGTCCCTTTCTCCCTTCAACCTCATGGAAGTTCCACTGCTGGAGTTCTGAAAAAGTCTGTCTCTGCATGATGTTGTGGGCATGGCCAGGGGCAGGATGGTATGCAGTCCATGAGCTGGTGCGCCTCATTAGAAGCAGCATTAACTCCTGCTTGGCCCCTCTAAGGCTGCTTCTGTGTAGCCCCAGGGGAACTCAACATATGTCAGCATGGCTTCTGAATGTGATGAGTTGCTTGAGCAATAAGAGGGACCAACCTAATGGTTTGCACTGATGCCTCTGAATATAGCAGTCCAGTGGGAGTTTTACCTGACTAAATAAAATGACTAATTAAAGATTGCAGCATTTGGCCCACAATTATATATATGAATGGAAACACAAAAGGAAAATATGAATGGAAATATTTGAGGGATCTTTAAAAAAAAAGTGTGTGTTTATATATATATATATATATATATGTACACACACATACACACAAAATAAAAAAGTTTTCATTCATATTTTCTTTGCTGAATGTATATTATACCCCTATTAAAAAAAAAAAACAGACATGTCCTTGTATGTTAGCCTTAGAACCTTAGAATGACACACTGTTTAATTTGGTTCAACAGTTAATTGGAATTGTTTTACTTATTTAAGTACTGTTGCCCTTTGCCAAATAGTAGATTCCTAGGCTTTGTTAGTCAGTTTACTGTTGAAGAAGAAATTGGTGACCCAGAATGACAGACCGAGCACCCTCAACTCACATTGACTTCACTGAAAATTGAGAGCACTTACTAGCACATATGCAGAATTCTTTGTATCCCACAATCAGGCCCTTAGTTTATAAAGTGATTTGGGTCCTTTAGTATTAAAGAAATAGCATCAGGATTATTTGATTATTTGATTAGGATTATTAATGATAATTGCAATGGAACTTTTAAATGTAAATTCTGTTTGTTACCCTTGCTGAGAAGGTTGCACTGAACTGTGTGCTGTGCTACTGAGCTCTGGCAGCAACAGGACTTAAATACGAGGTGATAATCTTAGTAATTCCTTTGTAGGCAGTTTGAATGCATGTTTTATGATGAAAAGGTGCACTGGAGTGCAAGGGGACTACTCTTTAAACTGAAACAACTTGACAAGTCATTTTGCCACTCAACCATCATTTGAAATCTTATATCTGTTTTAGTACTAAACAATGAATGGAGTAACAAGAAACCCTCCTGGTAGTTTCATATGGGCCCAAAAGCAAAAAGGAAAAGCTAAAGCATGCTCTCTGTTTTAGTTGAATGAAGTAAATAGTTAATCAGATACTTTCCTGGTTTCTGACTGGCAACTGAGAATTGATTCAATCGCAATCAAGGAACAGGCAAATAATCATTGCACTCCTGTTTTCATGTTGGAAAAAAAATACTAGCAATAACATCAGAATCAACAACAGTATTAAAAAGCCTCATCACAATTTTATAGGGCCAGATTTAGCCTAGCTGTTGTGTGGGTGCAAGATGGCACGAGGAGCCACACAGAATTCCTGTCTCTGTCTTCAAAGAAGTGTACGCACTGCTCAATTCCTACTCCCACTGGGGTATAGGGAAAGGTTAGGAGGAGGTGGCAAACTTGGCTCCAACCCCTGTCACTAGCTCCTTAAAGACTGTGTGTGTTCAGGAGCTCTAGGACACATTCTCTCTTTTCTTTTATTAATTTGGTGGTAGGTAGATAGTTTAGGTGCAGCCCTGAGCAAGGGTTGGGATGTAAGCTGCATTATCCCAAAAGGACTTCTATCTCTGAGACACACTCAGAGACATCCCTCTGAGGCACAATTCCTCCTCTGCTTCCATCTTGCTCCAGGGTAGTAATTTACTTCTAGCATATACTGGCAGCAAATTACAGCACACCTGCACTGGGTCAGTAGCACTGGCAAGTGAGGAAGCTGGTGTGGAACCCAAACTATCCTGCCTCTCTCCCACTCCCCACCCACCTACTTGAAGGGAGCAGGAATAAACAAGCACAAAGCACCTACTTACTCTTATGTATCTGTATCCAAAGTCCAGATAGCCTATGCAGGGATATTAGAGAGTATTCTTGTTTCTCCTTAATTCCTTGTGTGGGTGCATAGTTCAAGTAACTGTCAAGCCCTCAGTTTTCTTTCCTGATTTCTGAAAACTACAGGCCACATTCATCCCTTGAGTAACTCAATGAAAACGACAGCAGGGATGCATTTGGCATGATTTGTTCAAACTTTCATTTTGGCACCATTACAGCTACTTTAGTTCATTATTGACCTGAAAGGGATGAATCAGAGCCTTGGGAGAGAGTAAATACAAATGTGTTTCTACAAGAACAAGGGGTTACTGAGGTGAAAACTTTTAGATATAACAATACCATTTGTCAAATCTTCCCACATAAGACAGTCCTGTTAGAGTCCTTATTATGCACTAGAAGTGGTCAGAACATTTTCAACTAAACTTCTGTTGGTTGGCAAATGACATTTTTGTCAAAACCAAAATGAATCATGGAAATACATACATTTCGAAGACATTTTTGACAGGACCAGGGTGGATTCTGGTCGAGAAGGAGTTGAACTGAACCCTGACTTTTCTGATCCAGAAATGAACATTTTGATAAAATTCCATTTCATTAAAACTTTGAAGTTTAGTTTTGTTTCAATGCAGAATGAAAACAGATTTTAAAAAGCTGAAAGTCTTTGTAAAATTGAATTGTTAGTAGCTTTATCACTCACATAGATTTTGATATTTATTTATTAGCACTTCCAGTGTCATCCTGGATTTATTTGCTAATTCTTACCTTGTAGCAAGAAGACAGTGGGTTTCAAAGCAGAGGTTTAAGAGGATTCTCAGGACTTCACTACTGGGATAAGTCAACCTAAGTTATGGTACTCCAGCTATGTGAATAATGTAGCTGGAGTCGATGTAGCTTAGGTTGACTTACACTAGTGTCTTCATTGTGCTGCATCAATGGGAGACGCTCTCGGTCAACTTCACTTACTCTCCTCGGAGAAGCAAAGCCCACAGGTAAATGGGGAACATGGAGACCTGGGAGATGGGTCGGAAACAAGAGGGAGTATGGGCTATATTGGCAGAGAAAAAGGAGGGTCAGGACAAAACTGGGAGGCAAGATCAAACCAGTATCTTAGATGCCTATATACAAATGCGAGAAGTATGGGGAATAAGCAGGAAGAACTGGAAGTGCTAATAAATAAATACAACTATGACATTGTTGGCATCATTGAAACTTGGTGGGATAATGCACATGATTGGAATGTTGGTGTGGATGGGTACAGCTTGCTCAGGAAGGATAGTCAGGGGAAAAAGGGAGGAGATGTTGCCTTATATATTAAAAATGTACACACTTGGACTGAGGTGGAGATGGACATAGGAGACAGAAGTGTTGAGAGTCTCTAGGTTAGGCTAAAAGGGGTAAAAAACAAGGGTGATGTCATGCTAGGAGTCTACTACAGGCCACCTAACCAGGTGGAAGAGTGGATGAGGCTTTTTTTAAACAACTAACAAAATCATCCAAAGCCCAAGATTTGGTGGTGATGGGGGACTTCAACTATCCAAATATATGTTGGGAAAATAACACAGCGGGGAACAGACTATCCAACAAATTCTTGGACTGCATTGCCGACAACCTTTATTTCAGAAGGTTGACAAGGCTAATGGGGGAGAAGCTGTTCTAGACTTGATTTTAACAAATAGGGAGGAACTCGTTGAGAATTTGAAAGTAGAAGGCAGCTTGGGTGAAAGTGATCATGAAATCATAGAGTTTGCAATTCTAAGGAAGGATAGAAAGGAGAACAGCAAAATAGAGACAATGGATTTCAGGAAGGCGGTTAAGCATCTCTGCCATTTCCAAGTTTCCTGTTACTGTTTCTCCCTCTTCACTGAGCAGTGGGCCTACCCTGTCTTTGGTCTTCCTCTTGCTTCTAATGTATTGATAAAAAATCTTCTTGTTTCCCTTTATTCCTGTAGCTAGTTTGAGCTCATTTTGTGCCTTTGCCTTTCTAATCCTGCCCCTATATTCCTGTGTTGTTTGCCTATATTCATCCTTTGTAATCTGTCCTAATTTCCATTTTTTATATGACTCCTTTTTATTTTTTAGATCATGCAAGATCTCGTGGTTAAGCCAAGGTGGTCTTTTGCCACATTTTCTATCTTTCCTAACCAGTGGAATAGCTTGCTTTTGGGCCCTTAATAGTGTCCCTTTGAAAAACTTCACAGTAGAGTAGAATATGAGCATGCAGATAAGTAGAAAGGGTAGTTTTTATCTCTCAGACAAACAGATAAGCGAAATGAATACTACATATGGCTATGCTACTGTTGAAAATGAAGCCACAAATAACGGTGGGCAATAAAAAAATGGCCATTCCACAAAAGTTTTTGAAATTTAAAATTTTTCCCCATCACCAATAAGGATGAAAAAGCAAAATCTTTAAAATTCTCAAAAAATGCCATGAACTGATAATCAAGAAAAAAATCAGATCAGGGCAACAGAAATGTTTAATTTTGATAAAGTTTGAAACATTTCATTTAAATTTCAAGCTTTTTAAAAAAAATAGTTAACTTACATTTTTAATTTTCCTACATTTCTACATTTCTAAGTTGTTTAGAGCTGGAAAATGGAACTTTTTATTTGGAAAATGTCCAAGCAGGACATTTTGACAATTAAAAAAAGTTTGTTTGTTTTTTCAACATTTTTGAATCAAGAGATTCATCAGAACCAAACCTTTCCCACAGTGACCTCAGAGTGTAAAATGAAAACATGATGGTGTTTTGCAGTGAGGTGGGTCTCTTGCTATCAAGAAGTGCACATGACTTTATAAATAAGTAGTATATTCTTCTCTTACTTAACAGGATTGTTCATTTTTTTAACCTCTGTTATGTCTGCACAGCAGCATATTCTTCCTTCTTATATTGTCATCTTTTCCCATTTTGCAGTCTTGGATGAGTTATGGAGGCTTACATAAGGCTTTTACTGTAGTGTAGACACTTCCTACATTGACAAAAGTTTTTTTTTTTTCTGTTGATGTTGGTGTCGGAGAATAACAGAGTTCTCACTTTTTGTTTGGGTACACAAGTCAGATACTTTATTTTCTCTAACAATTGCATAGAAGGAGAGAGCTAAACAGGTCTCTCTACAGGTAAACAATTACAGCAAACCTTTATACCTTTCATTACAGACAATAATAAGCAACAGCTGCATTTTGTTTATACATAGGCCATCTTGATATCTTATTTTTCTCACTTGTTTTGACTCTAGTCTACATACAATATTTTCTACACATATACACAAGGTCACAACAACTTCTCACACAGTTCTTTCCCATTCGCCTCATACAATCCTTGCTTCTACAAATCTCGCGTTATTAGGCTTACAGTTAGCCTGACTCTTGCTAACGAACTGTCATGCATTGCATCCCTTTCCTGTCAGTTCTTTCTCTGCTTCCACAACCCCACCTTTTGTACTACTAGTACAACAAACATTTTCAAATCTCTATTTGCATTAAATCTCGGAATTCAGATTCTACATCAGATGCTTCAACCTTAGGGGTTTTGATTTGATGTAATGACAATGCATGATGAGCGTGGACATGAAAGGTATTACTATTATTATGTTCTTTACAACAACAATAACATACTCCTACACTAGCTAACAACAACACAAGCAATAACATTCCCATAGCAATAATATGATGGGGTTGTTGTACAATCTTAATCATATAACACAATACATCATACTTAGTACATAAGGTGGATACTCTATAAGCTGTCTGAAAGGCATACTTTTCAACTTGATCTATATTTTGAAGCATGTGAATTTGCCCTTGTACTTCAGAGATTTTCTGACCCTCTGGTAACAGTGAAAGCAAATTTTGAAATCGATCAGGTACTGAACTAGTCCAATTAAAGGGTATCTGGAACCTAAGGACTACTTGGAAAATTCTATCTGCAGGCCAGTAGATAATATGATTGCCTGCAGTAGTAGTGAGATTAAAATGTATGTCTTGCAATGTGGTGGCATTAACATACACACAGTTATCATTAGCTTGAAAAAGTAAGTGTCCTGTCAGGGTAGTTCCTTGTCCCCTACCCTCCCAGCAAACGTAGTCATGAACAGTGACAACTTCTCCTGGCTTCAGTTTACATATACACTGCAATAAGGTACAGGTCAAATTATTAGTCATTGGAATAATTTCTATGCAGGTAAAATTTCCAGTGGCAAAACAAACTCTAGGTATTCGTTTAATTGTTCACTAACTGGGTGACCAAATAACAATAAGGGCCTCTCTCATTTAACACAGTGCAAATTCCAGGAACATTCGCTATAGAACCCATCAATTGCAATTACAGATTCTTGGGGTTCACTAGTAATGATATCATATACTTTTATCTCCACTGATCCATTCAATTGTTCGCTTATATGGGATATCCTGAACCTTAAAAATATTTTTCTTCAAACAATATTTAAATAAATCACTAAAGTGTGAAGGCCTTAGTCATTGATTTTATCAAATATATGGCATTGTCTGTATTTGGATGTATTACAGGGGTAATAGTGTAATGGAGGAGATGGCAGGGGCAATGGCAACAAGGTGCCTTTGGTACTTATCATTTAAAATCCAATTAGGGAGGGCAATACATGCTGAAGGACTTATCCAAAACATAGGGCACAGCCTGTAGAATAAACCCCAAAATCCAATCAATACCACGTTCCCAAGCATGGGTCCCACAAGTTGCTTCCTGCCAGTGTGTAATTCTTTGTTTCTTCACCAGGGTCAGTTCTTAATGTCTCTTGTAGTCAGGAATCCCTGGACTTTGTGGTTTCAATGAAGCAAGTGTTCCTTCTATTCTTTTCCTGAAACAGTGTGGTTTAGCATCATACAAGGGAGAGGTTACTAGCACATCACCCTGTAATGGTTTTGCTTCTTCTAGAAACATCCAAAGGCACAGTAGGTCTGTCAGTGGACAAGGGAAAGGTTACTAGCACTTCACCTTGTCTTTTTTTTCTTTTTCCTGCTTTCCAGAAGGCACAGCAGAGCTAGAAGGAGAAATAGGCTTATCATCAGTCAGAGAGTCCTCCTGAGGTGGAGGGGTCTTTTTACAGTGAGAAGCATGGGTCCAGGTAGGCAGTCCTTGGCACTTCACAGTGGTGTTGCTGGTTAACGGGACTTGGAAAGGGCCTTTATGTAGACCCAGTCTCCTGGTTCCAGTGAGTGGCAGGGTTGCCCATAGGATCCTTCTGGCTACCTCAGATTTCTAGCCAGAGGGTGGGGAGGGAGGAAAGCTATTGGAGACCAGAGGTTGTACCGAGTGGACTCCTCAAAAGTGTGTGTGCTTGTCCTGGTTTGTTGCTCCAAAGCTCTGTAATAAAGTTATTTTACTGGAAGGGTGTACATGGCATACATTGAATAATAAGACTCATGTACTGTATAATGGCAATGTGTATGTGTTCATTGTTGGGAAAAGGTGTATGAGTGAAGAGTGGAAGTTTCCTTTGTAGGTTAAAAGAAGCCAAGGAGGGAAAAAGGAAAAAGAACAAGTTAACTGGAAAAAATAGCTAGCAAGCTCAGTCCAAAGATAAGACGCTGGCCCCATCCAAGGGTCCTTGGACAGGATCCTTGGGTAGCANCCAGGAGACTGGGTCTACATAAAGGTCCATCAGCGAAAGACTGCTTTGGCTCCACACTGGAAAGGCCCTTTCCAAGTCCTGTTAACTACCAACACCGCTGTGAAGTGCCAAGGACTGCCCCTTCTCTGCTTCCACATTGGTAATCCTCCTCTCAGAAAGGCAGTAGTTAGGTTGACCTAGCTGCATGCACAGTGGGAATTAGGTCGACGCAACTACATCACACAGAGGGTGAAGTTTTTCACAACCCTGATCAATATAGCTAGATTGACATAAGTTTCAGATGTAGAGCAGGCCTATGTTTGCAGATACTGCTACCATATGCTCTACACTCTCTGAAAGTTTTTTGTTATTTACCTGGAAAAACATTGGTCATTGTACTTTTATTCGATGGAGTAATAGTAATGGGCAAATATCACTATCACCACTAGTGCTGCTAAATAATATGACTGGTTTCTTTTGGTGACTATACCACATTGAAACTATGTTGTATCACAGGAGGTATTATTTTTCATGGTTGTCACCCCTGGGACCAGGGTAGGAGCAGCAGAGGTTAAAACCCAGTTACTTTGATAGTTGTTTATTGGGTGAACCAAATGACCCTGCCAAACTTGCAAGTATGACAAGCATTGCAATGGCTACAATCATCTTTCCCAGTTGTTAGTATTTTTAAATGATTTATCATTTGTTAAACACTGTAATTGGCACTATACAAGGAAACAATGCCAAGGAATGTTTGTTCTAAACAGTGCGATGTAGTACACTTGGAAATTCTCAAAAAGTTCAGTCTTAGACAATGTTTGTTTCTTTGTCTGCCCCCTCACATTTGTGATTTTTCCTCCCTTTGTCTTTTTTTAAAAATTGATAGTGAGTTGTTTTTGTTTTAAATCCAGTGGTTGAAAGTAGAGGGGAAATTCAGATATGTACAGTGCAGTACAGTGGAAAAAAGAAAAAAAAGAAAAGAAAACAGAGGTGATTATGGTTGTGTTTATAGTTTGTCAGTGAGATACCTAAGACAGTTTGCTTCCTTGAAGTATAGTAGAAAAGATTGATAAATAGGATTTCCCACAGAGATAGACTTTCACATTGTGTAGGATCCTGCAGAGAGACACAAAGGAAGCTACATGACAGGAAATCTTTCTTCTAGGCAGTGATCACACTGAAATTACAGGCTGTCATTGAAGAACTTTAAAATAGTTGGAGCATGATACTGGTTGAGCATTTACGTAACTTTTAGTCAGTTATATGTTAAGGTATCTGAGCAGGCAGTGAAATAACAATGGTGACAATATGCCTGTGGTAGATGAGCTAGTGGACACAAATTATTTTTTTTTCAAAGGTGTTCTTTGCAACAGGAGTTGGTGATCTGTAGCATATCTCTAACCTTCCATGTGCATATTTGTTAGACATCTGCTATAGATCTGATGCCATGAAACAAGTTTCTCAGAGAAAATACAGAGGTTAAGCATAAATACAGAGCATATCTAGAGGTCCCGGATCATATGCCGTTTGGATTATATTAACCTATGGCAGCTAGATTTGTTTATCACTTGAAGACCAGTTGTTTAATTGTCTTGTATAAATACTGACATTTTTTTTTAACCAGGATAGTTTTTAAATTGTTAAAATAACAGAGAGCTCAGTCATTAGCTGCGTGCCTCAGAGCACCTAAGGGCTCATTATCCCCCTTCTGTGTGGGTGGCCTGACAGGGAGTAGCCAGAGTCATGACTGTGCCCCCTCAACACAGTAGCCAGCACAGCTGAGCCAATGTAGAGGGGGAAGTAAACTGTTCCTGGAAAATGGCTGGTGCAGAATGCTTCCTCCTGGAGTCAGAGTCGCTTGTCAGTCCCTGTGGGGCCTTTTCTTTGAGCTGGATTGCAAGGTGCCTCTCCAGCCCACAGACAAGATGGGTCTGATTCTCCGCTGAACTTTTTGTGGTCATTAACACCTGTGCAAGGTTTTACACATACTTTGCGTGATGCAAATGGCTCCACAAGTGTAAATGGCTATGCAATGGCAAATCAGACCATTGTGTTAATGTTTTCAACAAATTTAAAAATGGTTAAAAGCATCTAGGTATTTATACAGGACAATTAAACAGCTTCTTTCCTAGTCACAGCTGTATTTAGCTAGCATAGGTAATTATAAATCAAAATCACAGTTGATCTGGGAGCTCTAGGGTAGACTGGTTGCTTTCTTATCTCACTTATACTGTTTTTTCAGCACCGTGCCTCCATCCATTCCAATGACATCACTGTGGATTTACACCAGCATAACTGAGATCAGGATTGGGAGCCACTGTTTTTAGCAGGCTTTTAAAAAATCTGTTTATGATAAACATATCCATGCTTATAAAGACAGTATTTGTATCATTTAATTTGCAAGGAAAGGGAGAAGGCAAGTTTGAGACTGTAGAAGAGAGGGAGTGGGGGAGTTGTTCTCTCAGCAGCTAGTCATAGAGAAGTATCACTCCCTTGGGAACAATGAACATTTTCCATTTGACAGCAGAGCTGAAAAGGTGGACACAAAATAAACGGTGCTGCTAACAGAAGCTGTCACCATGATTAATGCTGATGAGCAGTAATTAATGTGGGTTCATTGAAGCAAGGCCTGCTTCAAACTCAGAGACCAGTGACACATAAAGGAAAGGCACACATACACATTTTTATTATGAGATGGTCTGACAATAAGGGTGCACAGGCTCAATAGTCTTCAGCAGCAATCCAGCAGTGACTTTGAATCCTTGCTCAACTGAAACAATAAGCTTTAAAGGCAAAAATATTTACTATCATTAGAGATGGGTCTGAATCAGCTCTTTGTATCTCAACACCCCCAGTGCCTGGGGAAGTTTGATACTGCTAGAAACTGTATAATTCAGGCCCATCTCTTAGATGTATTCAAAAGCTGCAAATGAAGGTTCAGGTTTTACTTGCAACTATAACTGTTCTAGAGTCTATTATGAGTGACTGAAAACTCAGTTACAATAGAGATGACCAGGAAACATTAACTAAACCCTGTCCCTACAGCTCAAGCTATAGATTAACTTGATAAATAAAGTTTTTTAAATAGGTGTTTCAAGGAAAAATTGAGTTACAGCAGAGCTACAGCTGGTGTAAGTTAGCATAACTCCGCTGGCGTGAGTGAAGCTATGCAGATATACATCAGCTGAGCATCTGGCCCATTGCATTTAATTAATTTGTCATACTCTGAAAAATAATATTTAATAAATGATGCAACTCTGACATTTAAATTCTCTCTCTCTGTTTAAATATAGAGGCAGATTTTGTATATTGTAATATCTATATCTATAATATGTTTTATGGGTGGGTCCCTTGGAGACACAATGTACTTGTCATCACCTTACTGAAGCATTTGTTTTAGATTTACATGCTATTGCAGGTTGAAATAGTGTCACTTCATAAGGCAATATATTCCCTGTACTTTGGAATATACAATACACACAAGAGATTCTTCAGATGAGTAATCATTAGGGAACTCTTTACCTACAATAGACTTCACACACTTCACTATTAACAGGGCAATCCAACTAGTGTCATAAAATAATGAACATATTTAACTCATCCATGGGGTCATTTCCTCAACTGGTGTTAATCAGCATATCTACACTGAAGCCAATGGAGCTATGCCAATTTACTCTAGCTGAGGATCTATCCCATTCTTTTACTTAAATCCTGAAGTGATATCATTACGTTAATATTTGCCATGCTATATTTAATCCACATAACTCCAGTCCAGTTACTAATATGAGCTAAAATAATATCCGTGTATTGTTTCAACACACCATGTAGGGGAAATGTAGTTGGATGAAAAGTTTAGGCAAAATTTGAGAGGTTACTTCAGTATTCTGTGACCAGGGGCATGTGTTTCAGGGAAATGAAAAGAATGTCACACTATGCCTTTTCCATGGATGTATGCACAGCTAAAGAGCCAACATGTGATATGCCTTTCACTTGGCTGAGAGGCATGCCCCCTGTCACAGAGTGCCTCAACTCCTAACTGCAACCTGTTATAATGAAATATTAGCCAGGTATGTAATATTGCTGGGTAAGATGTAATTTAGAATTATGCTAGTAATAAACAGGACATGAGAAATGAGGACAGATATTACAAGTGTTGTGTTTTCTGACATGCTGACATATTAACTAATATGTCTGGAGTCTGTAAACAATGCTAATCTCAGATCTGTGGCCTGTGAACAGGAGGGGCTTTAGAGTCAGAGCTTAAATTTGACAAGTGGCTTTTGGGAGACATTTGAATAAAGGTGGTATATAAATGTAATATTATTACCATAATGCATTTAAAAAACCTACAGGTTCTTCCAAATCTCTACATCCAGGAATCCATTTTGAAATTAAATTTCTGTCATTCCCTTAATTCTGCAAATGACCATCTTGCAGCTTTAAGCAGGGGAGTTTTTGGCTGGTATGGCCAAGTGAAGGGAACAGTGCTTTATGGTGGTGGGTGTGTGTGTGATGAAAACTGCTGCAAAAGGGGCAGAGTGGTCGCTGACACATCCCCTGGGAATGCAGGGTTTGAAAAGTAGCAACACCATGCCCGGAGCCTTCCTTTTTACACAGACTAAGGCCAAGGCAGGACCCACCCTCCCTCCCTTTTAGGTGGTAAAATACCAGGTTTGGTCAACACCCGCTGTGGGCATTACGCAGGCTGCCCCTTTTTTAGGGGGGCTGGGAAGGAATTTTTCCCTTACCACCATATTGGCTTGGGTGCAATTGCGTTTTTTTTCACCTTCCCCACAGTGGATTTTGGAAAGGGCTTTGTTAGTTCATGACATGATGGCGGTAGGCCATATGTTGCAACTCATTATTTAAGTGTAGGGCAGATGTCCAGTGTAGGTACTCCATAGAAAAGGTATACAGTGACCGGATCATTAAAGGAGTGAATGGGGGGCAGTTGGAGACTCCTATGATTGGTACGGCAGGAACCCAACCCCCCCATTCTTATAGCTCACCTTAACCCTCCTACGAGGTGGGGGTGGATGGTAAGGTCCCGGCAATGGATTTGCTGGAGGGACCGGGAGGGAAAAAGAGGGGGAGCTGGTGGAAGCCCCTCACCCCAGGTATGGTAAGGTCCCAGAAATGGATTTGCTGGAGGGAGATGGATGGAAAAAGAGGGGGAGCTGGTAAAAGCCCCCCGGGTAACTATGGAATAAACATGGGGTTAACTGCACTATACAGTTTTATCTGCCGGGTAGTCCCAGACATCTAATAATAAAGTTGTGGCCTGATTAAACCTATGCCAAATGTCTCCTGCCCTTCTTTCGGATAGCCAGTCAAAAGGAAAACCCTACAATCTCAATTATCATTCTTGTGAGATATTAATTAGTCTCATATCAGAAATCATGTTTGAAAGCCTTTTGAAGTATAACTTTTTTGTTTTACTTATTTTACTTTACTTTGTTTTCACCTTTCTCCCTCACCATGCAGTGATACTTCCATGTTATTATAATACCATTGCAATTATCATTTAATAATTTAATTATTTTGTATCATCTATATTCATTTGGATGGTTTTATTTGTCTCATTTATAGATTTTTAAAAATCATATTGTTTTTTAATTAAAAAGGAATATTTACTGTACCAAAGGGATTATAGTGTAAACTAGGATAATGTAAACTAGGATAGCTCCATTAATGTCAATGGAGTTATGACAAGTTTCAGAGTAACAGCCGTGTTAGTCTGTATCCGCAAAAAGAAGAACAGAAGTACTTGTGGCACCTTAGAGACTAACAAATTTATTAGAGCATAAGCTTTCGTGGACTACAGCCCACTTCTTCGGACGCATATAGAATGGAACATATAATGAGGAGATATATATGCACACATACAGAGAGCATAAACAGGTGGGAGTTGTCTTACCAACTCTGAGAGGCCAATTAATTAAGAGAGAAAAAAAAAAAAAAACTTTTGAAGTGATAATCAAGCTAGCCGAGTACAGACAGTTTGATAATAGGTGTGAGAGTACTTACAAGGGGAGATAGAGTCAACGTTTGTAATGGCTCAGCCATTCCCAGTCCTTATTCAAACCGGAGTTGATTGTGTCTAGTTTGCATATCAATTCTAGCTCTGCAGTCTCTCTTTGGAGTCTGTTTTTGAAGTTTTTCTGTTGTAATATAGCCACCCGCAGGTCTGTCACTGAATGACCAGACAGGTTAAAGTGTTCTCCCACTGGTTTTTGAGTATTTTGATTCCTGATGTCAGATTTGTGTCCATTAATTCTTTTGCGTAGAGACTGTCCGGTTTGGCCAATGTACATGGCAGAGGGGCATTGCTGGCACATGATGGCATATATCACATTGGTAGATGTGCAGGTGAACGAGCCCCTGATGGTATGGCTGATGTGATTAGGTCCTATGATGATGTCACTTGAATAGATATGTGGACAGAGTTGGCATCGGGGTTTGTTACAAGGATAGGTTCCTGGGTTAATGGTTTTGTTCAGTGATGTGTGGTTGCTGGTGAGTATTTGCTTTAGGTTGGGGGGTTGTCTGTAAGCGAGGGCAGGTCTGTCTCCCAAGATCTGTGAGAGTAAAGGATCATCTTTCAGGATAGGTTGTAGATCTCTGATGATGCGCTGGAGAGGTTTTAGTTGGGGGCTGAAGGTGACAGCTAGTGGTGTTCTGTTATTTTCTTTGTTGGGCCTGTCTTGTAGGAGGTGACTTCTGGGTACTCGTCTGGCTCTGTCAATCTGTCACTCCCCCCTGTTTATGCTCTCTGTATGTGTGTATATATATCTCCTCATTATATGTTCCATTCTATATGCATCCGAAGAAGTGGGCTGTAGTCCACGAAAGCTTATGCTCTAATAAATTTGTTAGTCTCTAAGGTGCCACAAGTACTCCTGTTCTTCTTTTTAATGGAGTTATGCCAATTTATTCCACTTGATGATCTGCCCTAATATTATGTGAAATTAATATGAACTAGGACAAATATAGGTTGAATGAGGTCACTTTCTGCCCAACAATGTTTTCTCTCTCAAGGGAAAGAGCATTACAGTATACTACCACACACAATTTGAACATAAAAATTACAACCATTACTGAACATAAGGCGTAGAAGGGACTAAACATCTGTTAACTGGAGAGTAGCTTCCAAGCAAGGCGGAAAAAAAAAGAGAGATTTGTCAATGAGAATGGCATATCTTCAGCCCAGCATCGCTAACCCCCAAACATTTAAAAATGACAAGTCATCCCCCACCCCTTCAAATTATGAGATTGACTTAAAAATCATGATCTTTTAAAAAACAGCAACACAGAAATCTGAAGTGGTTCTTTTTTAATTGCCGTCTGGGTTTTGAGCCTTTAAGATGCATTTGCCATGTTTTCAACGTCTTCATAACCATGAGGTCTAAAAACGTACTATTTTATTTTATCAATGAAAGCTGAAATTCTCACATAGTCACACGCCTTTAGGAGCTGGGGCTTGCAGAAACACACCAAAGATCACTAGACTTGTGGTAAAATCGTGAAAATTGGCAACAGTGTCAGTTCTTCCCAAATGAACCAAAACAGCCTTGTGCTTTTGGAAAGGAGAATATACATTACTATGGGAAAATACAAATGCAAAACCTGAAAAATTCCACATAAAACTATGATGATTTTTTTTCTGGTTGTGCCTTTGGCAGAATGTCAGTGTCTGATTTTTCTTTCTCTGTTTAACACTCCCACCCTCAATAAACCTAATCTCTCAATGGCTTTCTCAGTGCAGTAGCTCTCGCATACTGTGTAAAATGCAACTTCTCCCTCTCTCAATCTAATGAGTTTAATAAAACTTAATGGAACATTTTTAAACTTAATGGAGCACTTTGAAAATGCAAAACAAAGAAAATCCAACTCCTCCTAATAGGGAATTGGGACATTAGACTGGAAGCACAAGAGTAGCTGAGGTCCTGATACATTTTTAATGTGTCTCTGAAGTTAATGTGTTTATTTTCAATGGGAAGAAATGTGTACCCTGGAAAATCTTGTTACTGTAAACAAAGCAAAAACATAATTTTATCAAACAGGAATTGTCAGACTTGATCATGCCTTTGGTCCATCTAGTTCAATATTCCGCTTCTTTCAGTGGCCATTACCAGAGGCTGCAGTTGAAGGTGCAAAAAACCCCACCATACGCAGACATGGCAGAACCCAACCCTCACAAAGGTCTCTTCCTAATCTCTACACTTTTTCCTTTGTAATATTGACATCCTTAGAAACTCTATAGTTTAGAGTGTTAAAGGTGTTTTGCTTATTAAATTCTTAAAACAAGATTGAAATAACACAAGGAGATGACATCACAAGGATCCACAAACCCAGTGACTAGATTGGGACTGGACTACAGACCCATACAAAGAAGGAAGGAGCAGTAAAACTTCTCTTATGCCTTTACATGGATAGCCCAGATATTAGGTCTGGTCATGGAGGAGGCCATAGTAAACACTATGTGCCACTCCAGCCCCTTAAATTGGGGCAAGTGGAAAGAGAGGGGTGAGGAGTGGTCAGTTCCTTGGCGCCACCCATCCTGCTTGCAGGCGGTGTTGTAATTTGCCACAAGCCAGATGGAAATTACTACTGTCATGGAGTAAGAAGGAAGCAGAGGAGGAGATATGGCTGAGAGATGTGTCACAGTGACTCATGGTGCTACTTGTGCAGTGGTGCAGCTTATGCGCCACCTCATGCACAGGACTATAGTTAAAGAATTAAGCAGTTCTGAAAATACCTGTATCCAGTTTTGGGCTCCACACTACAAGAAGGATGTGGAAAAATTGGAAACAGTCCAGCGGAGGGCAACAAAAATGATTAGGGGGCTGGAGCACATGATTTACGAGGAGAGGCTGAAGGAACTGGGATTATTTAGTCTGCAGAAGAGAAGAATGAGGAGGGATTTGATAGCTGCTTTCAACTTCCTGAAAGGGGGTTCCAAAGAAAATGGATCTAGACTGTTCTCAGTGGTACCAGATGACAGAACAAGGAGTAATGGTCTCAAGTTGCAGTGGGGGAGGTTTAGGTTGGATATTAGGAAAAACTTTTTCACTAGGAGGGTGGTGAAGCACTGGAATGGGTTACCTAGGGATGTGGTGGAATCTCCTTCCTTAGAGGTTTCTAAGGTCAGGCTTGAGAAAGCCCTGGCTGGGATGATTTAGTTGGGGATTGGTCCTGCTTTGAGCAGGGAGCTGAACCAGATGTCCTCCTGAGGTCCCTTCCAACCCTGATATTCTATGATTCTATGATACCTTCCAGTGGCCTTTCAGAATAGGAATTGAAATAGGATTTGTTTCATTGTAAGAAGCCCCAATCTAAAAAAATCCATAAACTTTCAACACAGGAATAGTCCAATTGAGCACAGTAGGAATATTTGCAGGCTTAAAGTTAACCACACACTTAAGAACTTGACTGGACTGGATCCATAATGAGGTGGTGTTACTATTCGGCACAAAAAGTACATGGAACAGAGATATAAGGGAAACCTACGGAGGTTCTTTTTTAAAAGAATTGAGGCCTGGCCTCCCTTCGTGCAGGAATAAGTTGATCCTACTTTTCTGCCAGATGATTTACTCCCAGTTTCTGGTACTTACACTTGACTCTCTCTATATATTATGAATAACTGAAGATGATAAGTCACAGAAGTTTGTTTAGCATATATCGGATAGAGCTGACTTCATTCTCCTTAATGTACCAGGCTCCCTGGTTGGATTACATCTTCATGATGCACCACAGTCTCCCCTCTTACTGAGCCACCACAGTGTATCATAAGAAGCAAAAGTGGATGGGAACCTGGGAGGTAGTGACCATGAGATGGTCAAGTTCAGGATCCTGACACAAGGAAGAAAGGAGAGCAGCAGACTATGGATCCTGGACTTCAGAAAAGCAGACTTTGACTCCCTCAGGGAACTGATGGGCAATATCCCCTGGGAGAATAACATGAAGGGGAAAGGAGACCAGGAGAGCTAGTTGTATTTTCAAGAATCCTTATTGCGGTTGCAGGAACAAACCATCCCGATGTGTAGAAAGAATAGTAAATATGGCAGGCGACCAGCTTGGCTTAACAGTGAAATCCTTGCTGATCTTAAACACAAAAAAGAAGCTTACAAGAAGTGGAAGCTCATAAAAATGACCAGGGACAAGTATAAAAATATTGCTCAGGCATGCAGGAGTGAAATCAGGAAGGCCAAATCACACTTGGTGTTGCAGCTATCAAGGGATGTTAAGAGTAACAAGAAGGGTTTCTACAGGTATGTTAGCAACATGAAGAAGGTCAGGGAAAGTGTGGGCCCCTTACTGAATGGGGGAGGCAACCTAGTGACAGATCATGTGGAAAAATCTGAAGTACTCAATGCTTTTTTTGTCCCGTCTTCATGAACCAGGTCAGCTCCCAGACTACTGCACTGGGCAGCACAGTATGGGGAGGAGGTGACCAGCCCTCTGTGGAGAAAGAAGTGATCCAGAACTATTTAGAAAAACTGAATGAGCACAAGTCCATGGGCCCAGATGCACTGCATCCGAGGGTGCTAAAGGAGTTGACAGATGAGGGGAAAGTAATGGATGTTTTATTCCTTGACTTTAGCAAAGCTTTTGATATGGTCTCTCACAGTATTCTTGCCAGCAAGTTAAAGAAGTATGGGCTGGATGAATGGACTATAAGGTGGAGAGAAAGCTAGCTATATCATCGGGCTCAAAGGGTAGTGATCAATGGCTCCATGTCTAGTTGGCAGCTGATATCAAGCAGAGCGCCACCAGGGTCGGTCCTGCTGCTGGTTTTGTTCAATATCTTCATTAATGATCTGGAGGATGGCGTGTATTGCACCTTCAGCAAGTTTGCAGATGACACTAAACTGGGAGGAGTGGTAGATACTCTGGAGAGTGGGGATAGGATAAAGAGGGACCTAGATAAATTAGGGGATTGGGCCAAAAGAAATCTGATGAGGTTCAGCAAGGACAAGTGCAGAGTTTTGCACTTAGAACGGAAGAATCCCATACACTGCTACAGACCAGGGACTGAGTGGCTAGGCAGCAGTTCTGCAGAAATGGACCTATGGGTTACAGTGGATGAGAAGCTGGATATGAGTCAACAGTATACCCTTGTTGCCAAGAAGGCTAACAGCATTTTGGGAGGTATAAATAGGAGCATTGCCAGCAGATGGAGGGATGTTATCATTCCCTTCTATTTGTCATTGGTGAGGCCTCATCTGGATTACTGTGTCCAGTTTTGGGCCCCACACTATAAGAAGGATGTGGAAAAATTGTAAAGAGTCCAGTGGAGGGCAACAAAAATTATTAGGGGGCTGGAGCACATGATTTATGAGGAGAGGCTGAGGGAACTGGGATTATTTAGTCTGCAGAAGAGAAGAATGAGGGGGGATTTGATAGCTGCTTCCAATTACCTGAAAGAGGGTTCCAAAGAGGATGGATCTAGACTGTTTCAGTAGTAGCAGATGACAAAACAAGGAATAATGGTCTCAAGTTGCAGTGGGGGAGTTTTAGGTTGGATATTAGGGAAAACTTTTTCACTAGGAGGATGGTAAAGCACTGGAATGGGTTACCTAGGGAGGTGGTGGAATCTCCTTCCTTAAAGGTTTTTAAGCTCAGGCTTGAGAAAGCCCTGGCTGGGATGATTTAGTTAGCGATTACGTCCTGCTTTGAGTAGGGAGTTGGACTAGATGACCTCCTGAGGTCCCTTCCAACCCTGATAGTCAATGATCCTACATGGAAGTCCCCTGGCGTTGGGGTAGCATGAGATATGTAGTCCAGCTGGGGAGCTTGGCACATAGAGAAAAATAGGGACACAATGCATCCGAATGACTACTCCCACTAGACACACAGAGACATTTCTGATTTGAAGACTGATTGAAGGATTTTAGCTCTCAGCCACCAAACCAAATCTTTTTTTGGTTTTCAGCTGTTTGGTTTGTCAAATAAAAGTCAAAAGTTTCCAGAGAAAGCACCTTTTACAAAAATGACATTTAGACAAAAATCCTATTTTCTGTTGAAAAACAGTTTCAGCTGAAAAATTTTGAACAAGCCTAATAGTGGACCCATTCATATTGCCAAATGGTAGATATGGTCTGAAATGCAACCTTAACTGTCAGAGGCATGCACACCTGGGGATGAGGGGGTAAGAATTAACTCAAATTCCGCACTCTTTCATAAGAATTCTTACAGATTGATCAAATGTTGTTGGGTTAGACTGCACATTTGTCACAAGCCCTGTGTATGGAAGTCCCTCTTTGATCCTCTCCTTTTTCCAGACATATTTATTCTATACCACCAGCAAATTATTTCCTCAATCCTGCTGGCTCCATTAATCATGTTGGGGTTAGAGCCAATGTTCTTTCTAATTCTTTGTCCATCTCATGACCCCTTGTATAAGGGTAGGGTTAGCAGGCATGCAGCACCTACTTACCGGAGCACACCACACTCAAGCACCAGGAAACCTAGATGCATGCTTAAGTATAATTCTTTCTCAAACTTCAGCTCCTGGATGCATGTGCAACCAACCAAGCCCTTTGGCGTTATCACTGTGGAGTGGGAATGTGCCTTCCCATGTACAGACACTTCATTTCGTACTGCTACATGAATATTCCTCATTTACAGTTGCCACAACAAGGATTATAATATGCCTATTCACAGTTTTATCCAGTGCTAAATGGCTGAGTTTATGACACCAAATTCGTGCCCTTTGTTCATAATTGGGATTTGGATCATTTGAAGATTGCATATTTCAGACAAATGTTTTATGAGACACACAATGATCTCGCTGAGCTTAATTTGATTTGAGGAAATTGCCAAACATTTATCAAGAGAAACTGTTATAAATCAAAACACTGGATATTTCATAAGAGGCTTTAACACTTTCTTCTAATGTTTTCAATATTCCTTTAGGATTTGATTCTGCAGCGGTTACACTGAGCTGTATTTTGCTCAACTACTAATCCCACTGAAATTCAATCACTCAAGGGTGCCCAAATCTGGCCTTTAATAAGTAGATGATGTATAAATAATATCTCAGAAGAGTAAGATGTTGTTTTCTAATTATTTGTTTAGGATACATAGATTCTATGGGCACGATTCTGTGCTGACAGAAGAACCAGCACTTGTCATAAGCGAGAGAGCCTCTAGAAACTTGCATATGGCATGTAAAATCATAGAAACAAAAATACAGGGCTGGAAGTGACCTTGAGATCATCTAGTCCACCTCCCTGTGCCACGGCAGGATCAAGTATACCTTGACCATTCCTGACAGGTGACAGTCTCCCTGGGAAGCCTATTCCAGTGCATAACTATTCTTATAATTAAAAAGATTTTGTTCTAGTATCTAACCTACATTTCCTTTGCTGCAGAGTATGTCAAATCCTTCTTGTCTTACTTTAAGTGGATGTGGAGAACAAGATATTACCATCCTCTTTATTACAGCCCATAGCATATTTGAAGACTGTTCTCAGGTTTCCCCTCAGGCTTCTATTCTCAAGAATAAACATGCCAAGTTTTTTAACCTTTCCTCAGAGGTCAGGTTTTCTAAAGCTTTTATCATTTTTGTTACTCTTATCTGGACTTCCTCCAGCTTGTCCACATCTTTGGTAGACAAACTGGACATAATACTCCATCTGAGGCCTCACCAGTACTGGGTAGAGCAGGACAATTACCTCCCACATCTTACAACCAACACTCCAATTAATACACCCCAGTACGTTATTAGTCTTTTTCGTAGCAGCATCACATTGTTGACTCATATTCAATTTATGATCAATTATAGCTCCCAGATCCTTTTCGCAGTATTAACACCTAGCCAATTATTCCCCATTTTGTAGCTGGATATTTGCTTTTTTTCCCTAAGTGTAGTACTTTGCACTTGTTTATTAAATTTGGTCTTGTTGATTTCAAAGTTCTCCAATGTTTCAAGGTCATTTTGAAATCTTATCCTGTCCTTCAATAGGGTAGCAACTCGTCTCAGTTTGGTGTAATATACACATTTTCTAAGCACACTCTCCACTCCATTATCCAAATAATACATGAGAATATTGAATAGAATTGGACTCAGCACAGACCCCGAGTTTGACAGTGAACCATTGATAACTGCTCTTTGAGTATGGTCTTTCTATTCATTTTTTACTCACTTTATAGTAATTTCATCAGATCACATTTTCCTAGTTTGGTTATGAGAATGTCATATGAAACTGTGTCAAAAGCCTTACTAAAATCAGCATCTACAGCTCCCCCCTCCACCAGGCCAATAACCCTGTCAAAGAAGGAAATTAAATTAGTTTGGCATGATTTGTTCTTGACAAATACATGTTGACTGTTACTTATAAACCTATTGTCTTCTGGGTGTTTACAAATTGATTGTTTAATAATGTATTCCTGTATCTTTCCAGGAATTGAAGTCATGTTGTCTGTCCTGTAATTCCTCAGGTCCTCTATGTTCCCCCTTTAAAAGATATATACCATGTTTGCCTTTGTCCACTCCTCTGGGACCTCATCCTATCCTTGACAAATTCTCAAAGGCAATTGCTAACAGTTTCAAGATTATTTCAGCTAGTTCCTTAACATATGGTGCATTTCATCAGGTCTGCCAACCTGAATACCTCTAACTTATCTAAATATTCTTTAACCTGTTCTTTCCCTATTTTGGCTTGCATTCCTTCCCCCTTATTGCTAATATTAATTGTGTTAAATATGTGGTCACAATTTACCTTTTTATTGAAGACGGAAGCAAAATAGGCATTAAACACCTTAGCCATCTTGGTGTCATTCATTATGAGATCTCCTTCCCCACTAAGCAGAGGAGCTGTACCTTTCTTCCTCTTTCTCTGTATTTAAAGAACCTCTTCTTGTTGTTTATTATATCCATGGCTTGGATAAACTAATTTTGTGTCTTAGACTTTCTGATTTTTTTCCTACATGCTTGTGCTATTCTTTTATACTCATTCTTAGAAATTTGTCCAAGTTTCCATTATTTGTAGTAATCCTTTTTTGAATTTCCGGTCATTAAAGAACTCCCAAAAAAAACCCATATCGGTGTCTTATTATTCTTATCTTTCCTTTGCATTGGATAGTTTGCTACTGCACCTGTAAATTGTTTCTTTGAGAATCACAAAATCTCTCATTTCATGGTCACTTTCACCCAAATTGCCTTACAATTTCTAGTCACTTCTTCCACCCCCTGAAGCAAAAAGTTGTTCCCAATACATTCCAAAAAACTTATTGGACATTTTATGTTTTGCCATATTCCTTTGCCAACAGATGTTCAATAGTTAAAGTCCCCATTACTTCAGGTCTTGTGTTTTGGATATTTCTGTTCTTTGTTCTAAAAATGCCTCATCCACCTCCTCCTGATATAGTGGTCTATAGTAAACCCTACTATGACATCATCCCCATATTTCTCCCTTTATCTTCACCCAGACTCTTTCAACTGGTCTACTTCTCACCCCTTTTGGACCACAGAACAAGTAAGTGTATATATTCTTTAATATATAAGGCAACACTTCCTTTTCCCCAATGCCTGTCCTTTCTGAGCAAGCTATACCCCTCTATGCCAGTATTCCTGTCATGAGCTATATCCCACCAAGTCTCCATGATGCCAATGATGTCATAATTTCACTTATGTACTAATATTTTCAGTACTTCTTGTTTATTCACCACATTCCTTGCATTTACATATAGACATCCAGGATATCGAGCAGACTCCTCCACTATTTTACCTCTTGTCATTTTTCGCCTTCCCCACACACATACACACAACATTCAGCCCTCTGTTTTTATACCTGTTTGTGGGCTTTTGTCACCTTCCCACTATAATAGGGTTTAAAAGAGAACTAGATAAATTCATGGAGGTTAAGTCCATTAATGGCTATTAGCCAGGATGGGTAAGGAATGGTGTCCCTAGCCTCTGTTTGTCAGAGGGTGGAGATGGATGGCAGGAGAGAGATCACTTGATCATTATCTTTTAGGTTCACTCCCTCTAGGACACCTGGCATTGGTCACTGTCGGTAGACAGGATACTGGACTGGATGGACCTTTGGTCTGTGGCCAATATGGCCATTCTTATGTTCCCACTTTGAACCTTGTTTGAAGCCCTTCTCCTTAGTTTAAAGCCTGCCTCACTTGGTTATGGATGTGTATAAATGAATACTGTGTTCTGAAGCTTGCATTAGCTGATGTAAATAGGAGTGGACATGATAGCAGAAGGTGCAGTGCTAAGAGTCTCCTTTTAGAGGTCCAAGATGACTGCAATTGCCTGTGAATGTGGAGTGACATTATTGCACCAAATGTGGACATGGTTGGCAGACAGGGAATCTATTTGTACAGTATCTCCTCTCCATGACTCCCTCTGCTGGAGTTCCTGGGGATTTAAATTGCTCCCCCACTCCATGGCAGAATCCCAATTGTGCTTAGGCATAAACTGTGTCTATTATCCATATGGGTGAATCTCTTAAGCTACAATGGGCATAGCTAATGCAGGAGTATACATGCTACTTCTTCCTATAACAGCTTTGCTGAATTTGACTCAGTATATGGGTGTAGTGTAGGTTGGGTGTATAATATATACATAAACACAAAGAACATGCTGTATATACACTTGTAGATTGTTACCTTGAGAGGCTAGATGTGAACTAGGAGCTTGGGAAATGCAGGGTTTAAAAACAGATTGTATCACACATTCCTCCAAGTTTTTCTCCCTCCCCCATTTTTTCCATCATTAATTCTCAAATATTAATGGTCTTTATATTCAGAGGAAACATGCACATAGTTTACTAAATCCCAGGTAACAAATATCTATGATTTATTTATTTCTGAATATTGGCTCAATTGGGACACCATTATTCAAGGCCTTGTATAATCATATACTAACAGTCAACCCCTGCCTCAAAACTCTTACAAGCTACATAGGTAGAGCAGAATCATTATCTCCATTTGACAGGTGGGGAAACAGAGAGAGTCAGCGATGTTCTGAGGTCAGACAGGGACTCTGGTAGAGCCAAGAATTGAACCCAGATTTGCTGAGTACCAGTCCATTCTTTTAACTGCAAAACAACCTTTCCCCCGGAAGTTAATGAAGCACTACAAGTAAAGTACAAATGTTTCTAACTGTCTTTTCCATCATAGGAACACTATCCACAGATCTTATGTCCTGCCGCAAATACAGCGTATTACCTTCTGGTGGCTATTTGGTGAATGAGATTTAATTGGTGATCCAGATCCAATTTCCAAATAAAAAACAAAACAAAAACATGATCCCACCTAGAGCCCTTGTAACAAGTTAAGAACTGAATGGGCATGGATACTCAACTCTTCTTTTACCTTTTGGGATTCAAATATAGCCAGTAGCAACTCACCTGCTTGCATTGCCCTTGATGTATCTGCTCTGTGGCTAAATAGCATTGGATATAAAACTGCACTATCAACTAGTGTCTTCCAGAAGTACTGGCTTCACTTCAAAATCTCAAACACCAAACAGAAATGCAACGAGTGAACTTGAACTACAACAGAACAAGGATCTGTAAATCAAGTTAAAAAAGAACACAAACAGTCTGCTTTCATAACAGTAACTGACAACACAGATTTAGATGCTAGAGTTTGACATTACTCATAAAAAGGACACTCTCACATATATCAAAAAACCTGCATACTAGGAAGAGGAAAAACATTCTATGGTAAAGTTTCAGAGTAATATTAAAAAGAAAAAGAAAAAAAAATAATTACATTGCTTATCATAATAATAACTTTAATTGCAAGGTGTCAAACAGAATTAGTTCAATGATTTTGTTCAATGCAAACAATTTATCCATCAGATTTGTTCCTTTATCTTTTCTGGGAATCATCATCACCATCTCAAACTTACTCAGTATTTGTACTTTTTTTTAATGAATTGGTTTTATACACATTTGGGCCTGTGCATTGCTTGGAAATTTAAAATAAGATTCAGTGTGCTTGATATTTTGAATTCAATATTCAGCTGTTTGACTGGTCATCTAAATCATATGGCATGGTTTCTGTTCCCTGACTGGATGTCTTAACTTCAGCTGCAGTGCCTGAAGAAGTCACTGGAATGCTGAATCTCTAAGGAAAAAGACAGGAAGCACTTTAGAGAGACATACATAGCAGGAGATCAGCAGGCTTAAAACATTTAAATAATTTCTCGTCCTCTTTTGTACAAGAAAGATTATTATATTTTCTTTGTGTTTAGCAGATTTTTAAAAAAATGTTGGGTAATATCCTGGCTGAGGGAGAAAGGTGTAAGTCAGAATTATTGGATGACAGTAGACTTTACATTTAATTTTCTTGTCATACTGAGTAATTGCTTGTCATCTGTTTATTTTAGGGTGTGCTATAGCACCAATCACTCTAATATGTAAGATTATATCTACTCTTATGGCAGTGCCTAGAGGACAGACGGTGCCTGTCTGGCTAGCACAGGTATAAATAGCAGTGTAGATGGTGAGATGTGGCTTAGATGAGTATAGTCAAGGAGAGTGCCCTATACACCTGAAGCACCAAAGTATCAACCCTACACAGCTCTCTACATGCCCAAGCCATACCTCCCACATCTACACTGCTATTTTTAGCACTGTAGTGTCCTTCTGCCTCCCTGCTGCCGGAGCCTTTCCTCACCCCAGTGAAAGGAAAGCTCTAGCAAGGGTGAGAGGCAGTGGGGAAAGACTCCTGCAGCTACCTTCTGCCAGAGCCTTTCCCCTCTGCTCCCTCCCACCAGAGCCTTTCCTTTTCGCAGTGAAAGGTCGTGGGGAGCTGCTAGAGCCTTGTCCCACTGCCTCCCTGCTTCCAAAGCCTTTTGCTATGGCATGTAGCTACATACTTCTGAGACAAGTGTGGACACAGCCTGCCCTTCACCGCAGTGAGTCGCTACACATGTAGGGCTTGAACTCTGCATGCTGCCATAAGTATAGATATGCTTCCAAATTTAGTTAGATATGCATGTTGAGATCACTGTTGGACCTCAGACTCTTGTGCTCTACTCCCTTCCCTGGTACAGGAATATGCATCTACAGTTTTATATTTCTTCTTCTCCTCTTCTTCCCTTCCCCTTCTCACATCAATCTGATTGTGATGGACAAACTTTCTTAAAAAGGAGGTTCTTGCAGCAAAGCAGTCTTACAGTACTTTGGATTAGACTGATCTCATTTGAGGAAGCTCTTTCCATAGCTAAATCCCCTTAACCATAACCATTTTAGTTCTGGCTCTCTAATATTTTGTCCTGGGCTTTATGAAGAAGAGTTTGTCTCTGTTGGCATATCATGGATAGAGATGCAATCATTAGTGTAGCTGGGTCTCAGGGATTAACAGCATCGTTGTCACCACCTCATCCTCCACTAGTATCACCAACTTTATTTAGCACTATTTCCATTTAGTACATTGGCAATTTGGGTTAAGTTGTGCCATGAAGCAATGTGCAATGGATGGAGACACTTCCAGGGAAAGCCTTGTGGGCCATGGTCTCAAAAACACACCTCAGAAACTGGTACAGGTCTTCCCGGGGATAATGTTGTATTGAAGGAGGAACAGTAGGCAATATCCTTTATGGGGTACAACATCCTTCCTCCACATATACAAACCAAATACAATCAGGTGTCATGAGGAAGGGAGGAAATAGAAGCATGACTCCTCCTACCCCCTTGCTCCCAGAGTGACGAGCATCAATACTGTGTTCCTCCAGGTGCCAGAAGACATCGTCCTGGAAGCCCTCATGAAGTCACACAATAGTTTAATTTCCCTTTTCCCTACAGCTATGTTAGGACTAGGCACAATCTAGCCCTGTGTTTGTGTGCTAATGTTTGAGTGACACCCTGAATATATGAGGCCTCAAGGAAATTCTGCTGCTGGCAGAGATCTCTAATTTAATTTATGGGCCTCGGTGTGTGTATATGATTTAGACATATATGTCATGCAATCCGGTGACGGCCTTTGTGAACATCATAACTGTCAGTCAGCTCTGTTTTGCATCAATTTGGTGCAGTAAAACACAGACACACATACAAGCAACTGACAGCAGGAGAAGTTGCAGTAACCTGTCCCAGCCCCAGCAGCGGGGAATGTATCCTGTTGCTAATTTTCATTAGAAGAAGCAACTGTGTTCAATCCAACTTCCCAGAGAGCAGCAGTATCAGTATGCCCCACCTCAGCAGCATGTGGATTCAGCATATTCTTCATCTCTGTGGTATCATTCAGTTCAGCCAGAAATGATAAAAGACTGTTAAAGGGGAGGCAGCATAGTTGAGTAGATAGAGCATTAGAGGGAACTTGGGTTCTATATCTGGCTTTGCCATAGGCCTGCTGGGTGACTCACTTCCCCACTTCATGCCTCAGATTCCCCATCAGTAAAATGGGGATAATCATACTGATCTCCTTTGTAAAGCACTTGGAAAGCTACTGATGAAATGCACTGTAGGAAAGCTAGGTATTATCATTTATTATTTTTTATTGATGCACTTGGTCCCATGCTGCAGCTAGAAAATTAAGTGCTGGCCCTCTTACAGTTGCTTAAAGCCTTGCACAAGCATCTCCTGCTGTGTTCCTGTTGCCCCTGAAGAACCTCCCAGTCTCTTGGCAGGAGCCCTCTATCATACTATCCAGGGCACAGCCCCATTCATCAGAGTGATTTTCCTATCGTGAGCCACAATCCTGGTTTCTGCCATCTGCTTGTCAAATGAAACCACAGAAAGGATCTCTCCATTGCCATATTGCAACTGCCTACATTTATCTACTTTGCTGCTTCTGTGGCTGTCATCCTTACTTCCTAAAGGGAGCTGCTGTTAGCTGACCCCTCCATTTCTCTCTAAAGACAGAGCTAATGGTTCTCTGTTGCAGCTATTTGATGTCACCTCAGTGGCTGACCATCTGAACTCAGGACCATGTAAGCATCAATGTGTCATGTGTAGAAGTGATTCTGGAGGGAAGCTGACAGGATGATGATTCTTTACCTCTTCTGTCCGCATTGTGGACACCTTGCTCCATGCTGTGAGGTTAGAACATGTGCAGTGTCATGTGCAAGAGACCATTCTGCCGCTCTAGCACTTTTCCTTCCACACCCCTCTCCTCTCCTGGCCTTCCCATTCCTCTCATCCTTCCCTGCCTCCTGACACACTCCCAGCCAGTGTATGCTGGGTGGCTGGGTCAGCATTTCAATGATGAATAAAATATGTGTATTCACACACAGATATGCTTTTTATATAAAAATGCTCCTATCTATGTGGTAAAAGCTCCTCCAGAATGATCCTCACTCTGGGGCTGGTTGGGGAGCATGGCTTAGTGGTTGTGGAAAGGGGATCCCGGGCCCTCACATTTCACCAGGCTCCAACTCAGGGCCCTTTGGGCTACCAGTGATCTGGCAACCAAGGCTGCTTAAGGCTGTCCTTCTTGGGCTTTTCCTCTCATCCCCCTTGGTCAGTTTAGTCCACAGCCTACCCCTGTTGGGGAAGTCCACACCAAAATAAGTAAGAGAGGATTACCAACATTCAGGGTCCACAGGATACTTCCATCTCCGGTTGTCTCTGGGGTGGGTCCTCCCTTCCTTCAGGCAGAGCCCATTTGGGCAGCTATGTCAGAGCCTTTTGACTTCCCACTGTGCTGCTGGAGCTGCAGGTCTACTTACCTCCAGCTCTGCCACCCAAATGAGCTAATTCCCTGCCTTTTAATTCTGCCAGCAGATGAAGCATTTGCTGCAGGTGTGGCAGAGCCGAGCTGGCTAACCAAAATAATCCCTTAAATCCTTGTTGCCCAGTGTGGGGTATGTACACCCCATCACACTCCCCCAAAGATTTATGCAAACACAGTCCAATTACATGATTGTTTGTGTTAAAGGAAATAAAAAGAGCCCTGAACATAATCGGGTCAAATCCCATTAAAAATTGTGAATATGGTTGTGAATATTTTTTCCCCAAATTCATTCATCACTAGCTGAGAAAATCCAGTCACATAACAAATGTTTCAAATGCATTAAAAGAAATATTTGTCATAACCCAATAAGATTTCAAAGACCTAACATAACTCTATAGAGCTTGTTGGATTGGTATTTAAAACACTGTACTCCACCTTACTTCAGCACCAGAGTTTTTAAACCATTAGTCAACTGCTTTCTGAAGTCACATATAACCCTACAAAATCCAATTTAAAAATAAAACATGCAATAAAAAGATTAAAAGGGAAAAGAGTGGGAGCTATATTGTTCAGAAAGAAAAATAGCAATTCATGTTATCTTTTTTCCTTTTGCAAAATCGTACTTAAATCTTCTAAAAATATTACTGGAAAAGGCATTTATGAAGTTGTTCCTAATCTCAAGTCTGATCTCTGTATCACTAATGACAATATGATCTGAAACACACACAGCACTAGTAGTGGTCCGTTCTATTCCATTCCAGGCATTTAAACCTTGACCATCACCATGTTATCTGGGTACAGGGTCCGCTCATGTTTATTGAACAGAATCAAAAGGAACACTCTTGAACTGGATGGCTAACTTCCATCTAATGATGGTTTGTATTGGCAAGACTAGCTAGCATTCCCAGACTGGCTGCTGCAATTTGCTCGCACCCCTCACTTCTCAAGTCAATGTGGGATTCTACTTTCACAACAGAACATTCTGGACTTTAATTGGGCTCTCCTTGGTTGGACTAATGTCTGAGAATGCATCTCCTAACTTGGAAAGGAGGTCTTATAGGAACTCTATGGGAGTTAGCAGCTCCCTGTATCTGTTGAAAGAGTCATATGTTACCATTATCAGTTTGATTATTACATCTATAGTCACTTGTAGGTTTGCCTCTGTTGGCTTGGATCTGTTGCATGTGCTACTATTGTGTCCTTGTCTTTCTCTATTTTTTTATAATGGCAAATATAACAACAGAGGCAGGTGAGCTGGGGAGTGCAGGGCATTACAGCAAAAAGTCAGGGACATTAGTTTTTGAAAGCTCTGCTTGAGCTGCAACATTTGGGGGAAGAGAATCCACAAGGACTGAGTAGAAGTGTTTGTGTACGTCTATAATGATGGCCCATTTCTTCCATAAGAACATGCTGTGCTGCTGTTACATAGGGTTGTGTCCTATGACAATATTTCCTATTGGATTGGGAATCTAAATTGTTATTCCTCCCTTTTTTTTGTTTGGGCATAGGATCTCTGTAAGGTTTCTAGCCATCTCTATATCCTGTGGTGGAGCTTCAGCACAGTTTAGAAAAGTTAGAAAATGATTTGGTAGGGGCTTCCCACCTGCACTTGTTGCTTGGGATTTAAAAATGTCTCTCCTTAGTTTTGTAAATAAGAGTTGCACTCTCATTTATTTTCATTGGCAGCCTCCCTTTGGCAAATCAGGTGATGGTGTACAGTATAAAAAGCAGAAAATGAACTATGCCTAGCTTTTTACACTAGGTGATCTGTCTCTCTTTCAAATATGACTTTAAAAACATATTTCATGGTGTCAGCTGTGCCTTGAGGGACCAGAATTGCAAACAGGTACATCAAAAGTAAGATATGGCTCCTTCCTCCACTACCCCCACATACTCCCAATGTGACATTCAACAAAAGGAATTTCCCTTTAGGTTGCACTTACACAAAACTGCCAAAACATGAAAGCAGCCTGTCCCCACACAATAGAGAGTTTCTACCAAAATTAATTTCTATATTATAATGGAACTACAAAAGAATTGTTTTTGTTTTTTAAAGGACTTCATTGGTATTTCAAAAACAGTTCCTGATATATTCATGGGACTGCTGAGATTATGCGTGACAGTGGTTCCCAAGTCTTTTCACAGAGAGGTCCATCTCTTAATAATAATATTGTCTTGTGCACCACCTCCCTGTTAATTTTTTACTTCAGCGACCACCTGCTTCCCATTCCCAAAAGTTCCTTGTGGCAAATCTGGAAACTGCTTCCCTAGAAAAGTAATATTAGGAAATTTTTTATGTATCTGCCTGTAGGATTTAAACTCTTTTGCATATGCAAGACACTAACAGATTTAATTGTACTGATTGTGAAAGGAAACCATCCAAAGATGCTACTTCCTGATTTGGTAAGGAAAGTTCCATTTCCTTTGCATTCTTCACTCACTTGCTTTTCACAGATCTGTTTCATTTTATTCAAACTATACATTCATTATGAATTTGCTTTGCAAATTTATACATAATCAAAATAGATGTTCTCAGGTTTTAACATGGGAGTTGGTGAGAAGAGAAACTTTTAAATTACCAGTTTAATGCTCTGGGGGTCAGATTGCCAAGAGGTTAGTCCCTGAGGCCTTGGCTACACTTGCAGCTGTACAGCGCTGTGAGGTAAACCTGTCTTCGTACAGCTGAGTAGGGAAAAGCGCTGCAGTGTGTCCACACTGACAGCTGCCAGCGCAGTGGTGTGGCCACACTTGCAACATTTGCAGCTGTGTTGGGCAGCTATCCCAGCATTCATGTGGCTGCAACATGCTTTTCAAAATGGGGGGGGGTGGATTGTGACAGGGAGTGTAGGGTTACCATACGTCCGGATTTTCCTGGACATGTCCGGCTTTTTGGGCTCCAAATCCCCGTCCGGGGGGAAATCCCAAAATCGGGAAAATCGGGACATGCGGGGCCAGCGGTCGGCGGTGCCAGGGGCCGGGGGCGCTGAGCGCCGGCGGTTGGCGGTGCCGGGGGCCAGGAGCGCCGAGCGCCGGCGGTGCCAGGGGCCGGTGGTGCCGGGCCAGGGGCCGGTGGTCGGCGGTGCCAGGGGCGCCGGGAGCACCGGGGGCCAGGGGCGCCAAGGGCCGACGGTTGGCGGTGCGTGCCGAGCGCCGGGGGCCGGCGGGGTGCTGGCGGTGCCGAGCGCCGGGGGGGTGCTGAGCGGGCCGGGGGTGCTCGGCCGGGGGTCGGGGGGTGCTGAGCGGGCCGGGAGTGCTCGGGCAGGGGCCCGGGGGCCAGGCCGGGGACCGGCAGTGCTGGGCAGGCCGGGGGTGCTCGGCCGGGGGCCGGGCCCGGGGCCGGCACCCCAGGGCCCAAGCCGACCCAGGCTGGAGATGCCGGGGGGGGCCAGACTGGGCCGCGCCTCCTCCCCCCACACCTCCCTTACCTGCTTCAGGCTTCCCGTGAATCAAATGTTCGCGGGAAGTAGAGGAGGGGGCGGAGTTGGGGCGGGGACTTTGGAGAAGGGGCGGAGTTGGGGCATGGGCGGGGCCTGGGGCTGGGCCAGGGGCCCGTGGAGTGTCCTCCTTTTGGAGGCTCAAAATATGGTAACCCTAAGGGAGTGTGGGGCAGAGAGAGAGTGCTTTTTGGAGCATGTCAGCTTTCTATTTTGCAAGTTCCGAACTCCCGGCCCCCTGCTCATTCATTTACTCACTCAAAGCCAGCTGCAATCTGTTTGTTTCTCTCTGTGGTAAGAGCTTTGAAACCGGCACTTCCGCATTCCTGCAGCCAGTCACAACAATGGAGAGGATTGGCCACTTGACAAGGTGATTAGTACAGCGCTGCAAGCGTTTACACTGACACCCGTGAGTCATACCCACTCCGCTGCAGCTGTTATTCCTCTCGGAGATGTGGAGTACCTGCAGCGGTGTACCCAGGGAGATACAGCGCTGTAAGTGCCCTGCCAGTGTGGACAGGGAGTGAGTTACAGCGCTGGGGGAGGCTTTACAGCGCTGTAACTTGCAAGTGTAGCCAAGGCCTGAAAGGAAGGATTTTGCCTATAATCAAGAAAGGTGTTTTACTTAGTGACTAGGTTTCACTTTAGGCCTGAAGAACCCAGATCCAGCTGGTCTGGGGGTAGTATTAAATCCTAGCCTGAATAAAAATTAGTTAAAATTGTTATTGAATAGTACAACCCCCTTTTCTCTGGGGTAAGTCAACTAAAAGTTGCTGTCAGGACTATATAAATGTGAAATAATGAGAAAATTAGGGTTTTGTTTGTTTGTCTTTTAGGCAAGCATTGCTATGTTTGGGGAAAAAAATCATACTCAGAACATTTAAAATGGAATAGGGGACTTTTCCATAGAGAGAGGGATCTTTAATAGTGAATGGTTTCTATGATTTCTAATTTTCATGCATTTTAGCCCTAACTTCTTCCTTTTGTGTACTTAATACATCATAAAAGGGATGTTTGCTTTTAGTTCATTTTTCTTACCTTGTATAAAAGGGACACAGAATGAACTATATGGTGTAATTACAATAAAATCCGGATTAAATTGGCTAAACCCCTTCCTTTATTACACTTGCCAGGAAAAAATAGGAGGAAAGGTTGAGAAAATCTGCCACACATGTGGAGGAGAGGAATGGGAGTTTAGAATGAGAAATGTCTTACCAATACCAAGAGTGAGCCACTGACTGAGATATATCTTTCTTTGTTCGTGTTTAACAAAACATTGAGATGTTTGTGCTACTATGCTTCAGCTAGGAACTAAGCCAGGACCACAGCCTAGTGATTTTGAGTGAAACTGCTATGTAAATGAACTGATGCATCGGAATATTTCTATTATATATCAGTCGGTCATTTTTTTCCTTTCTGTACTTGCATGTACACCAGTATTTTTCTTATGTAATTATGTTTTCATTTCATAGACACTCTCAACATTTCTACCTAACACCAATGAGATAAATTTGGTGTTGGGAAAAGTGGGTGCAACTCAATTAAAATCAATAGGGCTAAACCCACTTGCATCACTGTGTATGATCACCTCAGGCTAATTAATTGATGTATTGTGGGGTATATAACATATTAATAAACAAATTCCCTCTGACAGGCCACAACCCCACAAAACATTCTTATTACATTGCTGCAGGATATAGTAAAGCTTTCTTGTTGAACAGAAATCATTCTTCATTGTTGTCAGATAAAAGATATATTTTTAATCACTATCAGTGGTGAAATTATGCCCTTTTTATTATTTGGGGATACCCTTTTTGAGACAGCTGGGTTATATGGGTTTGAAAGATGGCAGCTTGTCCACGTTTTATTAATGTCGTTTTCCCTACTGGTTGGCAATGTGCTCAAGTTTTTGTAATATCTTAGATTTGCTTGTCTAATTGAAACCCTGCTGTAACTCCAGTGATATCATTGTGGTTACATCAGAGTTGAATTTGAAAGCCCTGTGATAATGGACTATCTTTTCCTTAATTCTAAAATTCCTTGCCTTGGGGTTTAACTAAAGACCTAATACTCCTTTGCCATTTTACATTTCCCCCCCAAAGAATGTGTAAAACAGCCCAAGGTTCTGATTCTGACCCTCACTGAATGCACGCACACCTGTAACAGTAATTTACAAAGTAACAGGGTAATCAAATATACTTTTTCCTAATTAAACTAGATTTTAGCCAGGTTGTTAGATACATTTAAAGAAAAAAATCCTTATTTGGTACCAAATCCCTGCACTACAAGAGAACCCTGCACAGCCATGAAGTAGGAGGCATGATTCTATCACAGGCAAACATCTTTTTGGTTCCTTGGAAAAAAATCACCTATGTTGAAACTATGTAGTAGGCAGTTTCAAGGAAGTTATTTAGGCACTCATGGAGACTATCTGTATGCATGATACCCTCTGTGCAGATAGACAGATGGAGATGAATCTAGATAAATATAGAAAAAAATGTATATATATACACAGACACATACATACACACATACAGAGAATACAGATAGCATGTGTGTGTATATATATATATAAAATAGGCAAGGAGTGGGGCATGCAATATGACATTTCTTTTCGTGGTCTTTCTCTACATATTCTTCAATAAATATGCAAGCAATCATGTAAATCAAATAATTATGGAGACTAAACCTGTTCTCAGTGGAAAGGGATTTCTCTTCTGTAAACTACTGGATATTAGGAAGATAGCTAGCCTTTCATGTGTTCATATACTGTAACCAAGGCAACCTTTCATTACTTTGTATCCCAGAGGACACCAGTACTAGCATCCTGTCCATGCTAAAATGGACAATACTACAGTTCTGGGAATCTGTATGCTGTGGTACAGTATCTTGAAAAAGTCATGCCCTTAGCAAGTCTCCCAGGTGCAGGGACAAGTGAGCCATCAACAACAGCTGTCAGTTTGCCTTGACATGTATGTTTGGATTTGTGTCTCATTCAAATAATATAAGATTCCTATTTTTGTTGGCTTTTCTAGGATTTATATAAAAATAATTTGTGACTACACTCTCCCCACCCATGCCTCTAATATAGTGCACACACAAAAGTATATCAAGGATATTACTTATTTTGTGGAGAAAAAAATAGAATCCCACAGCATTTCTTTTTAATAACTGTTCAGCTACAAAATTTTATTGGTATCCTTTTATGTTCCCTCTAGAGGATGTAATGCACAAAAGCATTGCCACGGAACATATAAAATTACAAATGAAATTTATTGTAAAAAGTAGAATGTCTTCTAGACTGGTGTCAGTATTTATTTCATTCATAAACCAAAACTGCAGGTATAATATATTCATTGTCAGCAAGTTCATGTGTGTAAATTGCCATCCAATGGTATTGACTGATATAAGACAGATATTGAAAAGACAATTTAAATTTACTCTTCCAAACATAAACTGTTCCACAAAAGCACTGTAAAAACTCCTTCAAGGTTTTGTGTTGTGCTTCACATTGATGGTTAACTACATAATTTGGTTGTGTCATAATCCACTGTGTTTGGTAATTTGGCATTAAAGGCCTGCAAAGCGGATTGAATCCTCACCACCTCACTGGTAGATAGTTTGAGTCTATGGCGTAGCAAGCAAGAGAACAGGTCTAGACGACGCTGGCCAGGCGGGGAGAGTTTATTTACACGGTCCCGTATCTCTAATAGCTGCAAAAGTGCTGAGTCCTGTGATCCCTGAGTATAGGGGTAGTCCAGCTGCAAAATTAAGTCCCGAATTGCTTCTGGGTCAAAGTGCATGCTGTAGCCAAACACTTGGATGTTGTTGATTTTCATGTAGCCTAGGTTACGTGAAGGATCGATAAATTCCAGGGGTTCGTAGTAGATGCTTTCATTGCCATTTGGACCATTTGACTTAATTCGACTCCTCAAGTAGATATGTACTGTTTCAAAAAATGTCTTCCACTTGTTGCCTAGAGTCAGCGTCCAGTTATAACACTGAAGAGGTAAGTCCAGCTTAGTCCGCTCCCAGTCTGGGAAACTGTTTTCATTCACAGGCATGAACCAGCTTTCAGAGTGGCTGCCTCCAAAAGGGTTGACGTAAACAGCTAGAACAGGTTCCAAGGTGCTGTTTTTTGTTAGGCAAATTTGAAGAGAGATACCCAGTATCATATGGACCAAGCTAGACTTGTACTTGTTACTCTTAAGGGTAAGGAGCATCCGTTTGCGCCAGGAGGGATCGAACCAGCTATTGAGGCGCATGTCATTGCTGATGAAAATGGCATGGACTTCAATCCTCCGGTCTGTTTTTTGCAATAAATACTTCATCTCCAGGTCCTGAAGATCTGTCTCAAACCCAATGTAGTGCTCTGTGGAGTCTGCCACTTCAGGCTTGCAAAGCCCTTGGCTCAGCATGTATCCAGTATTACAGTTCCCACAGCGGGTGCGGTTGTCAGGTGCACAGGTCAAACATGCAGAGCCATCTCCCACAATGCAGGGAAGGAAACCATTGCAGGCGACCTGATCATTAGGGCAGGTGCACGAATGAGTCTCTTCAGAAAAGCTTCCCAGAAGACCATTTTCATTGCAGTACAGAAAGGACTGGATGCGGTTTAGCCAGTAGATTGACGATCTATAAAAGTTAAAAATAATAACAATAATAATTAATAATACAAAGAAGGAGTCAGAACCCAATCAATACAACCTTGTATTTTTTCACTTTGAAAGAGACAAAGAAAACTGATATTGGCAGCAAATTCAGACACTATAAACATCTTTAAAATGTCAGATGATGACATCAATGGATATATACATTTCCAGTATGATGAAAAATCACAAAGGAATGTTACCTTATAAACTCAGTGGCATAACAAGACAATTGGTTTATATTTTCTATTCACTGCACATCCTTACTAAGAAACCCTGTCAAGTAAATAGCTAATTTTCTGCATCTGACTTCACTTTAGTACTCTATCCACGTTGGAGTTGGGGGGTTTTGGTGCTATTTTGCTAGTTAAGTTGTTATCTGTGTGGGTGGATGTGTACCATCTTTCATCTTTGTTACGTAGTCTTTGGAGGTTTACATGATATTTTGAACGTTCTTGTTCTTGGTTGGAACTGCTGTAATTTACAGATAGTGAAATTTAGAGACCAAACATTTAGCTGGAATACCAGGTAAGAGAAAATATTAAAATAGATTCAGACTTAATTATTTGACTCACTTCTAGCACTATACTCCTACTGCTAAGCATGGGTGAATATGTCTTTCATTTTCCCCTGACTGGACTGGTAAGGCACAGTTGCAAAGAGAAACAGAATCTGGAAATGGCTCAGAGCAAAAATAACCTGCATTGCTTTTATATTTTTCAGCTTTTGTGCATGCTAGTTTTATTGATGCATTGCTTGAAGAACACATTTTCGTTTCCGCTATGTCAAAGTCCATTTTTCTAATGTTGATAAAGATGTTGTATAATTTGTTTCCCCCCCAACTATAAAATAAACATTAACACTGTAAACATGTACGATCTCAAAATTTGGCTTTGTAAAAGTGTCAGTCTGAAACACAGTAAAAACAAGTTAACCTGTACCCTTGTTATTTGATCTTTTTTCCTCGTGTGTCCTTTATTGCATATCAATATTTTACATGAATAACAACCCTTTGTGCAAGAAACATTTTTTTTTTAAATAGAAACATGGTTGCCTAAAATGCATTCATTATGCTTTGTATCTAGTTGAAAGCAGACATTAAGTAAGAATGTTATTACTAAAGCTGGTCAAAAACTGGAATTTCCCTCTTGCAGAAAATGTCAATATTACGGCATTTGTTATTGTCCAAATCAAGACAAAAAGTAAAAATATTAAACTTTGCATGGAATGGAAAGTTACAAAATAATGTAATTTTGAAAGGCAAAATGTTTTGTTTGGCTTAGTTCAAAATTGAACTGTGCCTATGTGGACTGCAGTGGTGCCACAGGGAAGCTATAGATTTGGTTAACCTGAATCAAAACATTTTGGTTTATTGAACCAAATCAAAATGTTCAGGTTTTGGATAAGTTCATCATTAATCTGTTTCTGCCTGTATTGCTATGGTGCCTCATGAAAATTATATTTAAGGTTCCTTTTGTCCCCATTCTACCCTCTGAGCTGGGTACATCTCCCATAATGCATCATCATGAAGCACTGTGGCAGTCCAATCAGAGATAAGACTATGTGCACCATGGGAAATGTAGTCCAGCCAAGGAGCTCAATCTGTAGAGGAAAATGGGAGCATGAGACACTTAAACTACAGCTCCCATAAGACATTATGGCAGCTAAGGTGAACACAGATTATTCTCAAATTGACACACACAAAACTAAATATATTGATTTGTTTTAACAAACCAAAATGTCCTGATTTGGCTAAACCAGATATGAAATTAAATATTTTGTTTAGATTTACCTGAAAAGTGAAAAAAATGGCAAAATTGAAATTTTCAGAGATATATTTTAATGGAAAATTCCTAACCAGCTCTAATTATTACTGTTTCATAGTATGTATTATCTTATTGTTTCTAAAGTAAACATTACAAAAGCCTTGAGTAGCTTTGTGACATATTTACAACTAGAGCTGGGTGGGACATAGGTTTCTTGTATTGGGGAAAGATTCGTTTTTTTAACCTCCTGTCCCAAATTAAGACAAAAAATATAAATCTCAACCATTTTCAGAAACTGACAATCCATAAATAATTTGGTTAAGGATCAATCAAAATATTTTATTTTAATAATTTCAAAATGCTTTGCTTCAGTGTTGAACTTTTTTACTATAGTTAGCTTAAATTTCAACATTTGGACAATTTTGAAACTTTTTTCCATTTTTTTTAAACTAGAAATTGCTCAAAACTGACAGTTTCCTGCTAAGTTTCAGTTAAGATGAATCAGCATTTTCTACCAAAAAAAAATTCTGTCAAAAATTCCCTGCCAGTTCTAGTTATAACTTCTCAATTGTAAAAAGCAACAGATGGTCCTGTGGCACCTTTGAGACTAACAGAAGTACTGGGAGCATAAGCTTTCGTGGGTCAGAACCTCACTTCTTCAGATGCAAGAAGAAGTAGCATCTGAAGAAGTGAGGTTCTGACCCACGAAAGCTTATGCTCCCAGTACTTCTGTTAGTCTCAAAGGTGCCACAGGACCCTCTGTTGCTTTTTACAGATTCAGACTAACACGGCTACCCCTCTGATACTTCTCAATTGTAGTTTCCAGTTTCTGCTGGAACAGAACTACTGAGATATCATGTGGACATTATACTGATAGGCACAAATGAGCTTATTTTAAATATTTGGGCCATATAACATTTAAAACTGGAGATAACAAATTGATATACATTTTTTCAAGTATCCCAAATTAAAGAGAGGTCCTAGAGTAGAGAGAAAGGATGGCCTTCTTAAGGCAACAGATGGGGACTTCAATTCCAATCTCATCTTCTGGCTTCAATTCACATTTCAACTACATTTATGTGTTAGATTGGACAAATCGTGTAGTGCAGGATTTTGTCCTGCATCAGAAGACTAACAACATTTGTTTAAATGAAAGCCAAGATTTGGAAATACTATTCTTCACCAAAGGGAGGTACGGGATGGGGGCAAATTTCCTGTGGAAAATTCCATGGATGTGGAATCACAGAATACACAGTGCTCCAATTATTGACTATTTTGTTCCTATCTTTGGAAGGCACTTCCTCTATGTATCTTTAGTGAAAGCTAAAAGATTTGCTTGCATTACTACTATACGTTAACTACACTGGAAACAATGGTGTACGAATATACATAGTAATTTATATTAATGATGCCACATTACTGAAATAAATCTTCTTAATAAAATTCTGTCCTTGTCTGAAGGATTGAAAGTCCCATCTCAATGGTCCCTCACTACTGCCTGTCTGACAAATATCATAATCAGATTTCCAAAAGGAACAAGATAAAGGACATGGCACTCCAGAGCTTTTTTCCCCCCCTTTAAATCTTTGGACTATGCCATTTACTTTTAAATAGTCTTTAAAAATTAGGCCTGCCCTGTTGGTACCAGTTGGACAAATACAATTACAGTATCGCGTTTAAGAACTTACTCTGATGGGGGCTGATCTTATTTACAAATGTGAATTCTAGGAGCACATCCCTCATTATCAGTTCCCCACAAAAGTTCAATATCTTTGAAAAGTTTTGTTCATAAATAAGAATAGGTGAACACAAAGCTGCTTCTTGCACAAGAGAAACTCCATTATCTAGACATGGATTTGAAGCCCAGTGTCAGGATAGTTATTTGCAGAATTATTGTAAAGAGTCCTTTTTCTGTTTTAGAGCATCAGCAATAGAGGCCAAATTTGACTTATTTTATTCATATAAATCATCATGTTATTCAATTATTTTGGACATCTAAGTATTGATTTAGGAGCCTAATTTCAGGCACCAGTTTCTGATAATTGGAGAGGTAATCTATGTTAATAAAAAATTTGAAACTGAAACTTTGAATATTGTTTTACTGAAAAAAGGAAGAAAAGATGGAGCTTTGAGTCGTGTGTATTTGTGTCAGAAAATTCTCATGAATCTTTTATCTTTTCCTCTTCTGTTTCCTTTAATCACCTAATTTCTTAAAATAAATGCATGCAAAACAGAGTGGAATCCTAATTCCAGAGAGCTAACCATAATTTAAAATCACCTCAGAGATAGCCATCATTTTATATAAATCATCTATCATTTCTGCATTCCTCATGCTGTCAACAAATAAACAAACAAACAAAAATTGGTGGCTCAGAATTGATCTGAAATTTTAAAAGGGTATTTTACAAAATATGTGATGACCAAGAGATGTGCTTGTATGAAACAATCTATACAACAAACAATATATTTTATTTTAACAACCGAACCTTTTTGTTTAGCATTTGTTTGTCTTATGTGCTTATCTGTACTGAGAAGAGTTGCACCTGCGTGAGCAATGTAATACTTCTAATGGAATAGATGGTGGGTCATCTCCTGTTTACCTTCCTAATAGAAGTAATTACACTGCAGTGAACGAGACTGCTTGTGTGAATGAGATGAGCAGGAATTGTCTCATTGACAATAAACAAAAGGGAAATCACTACCCTGTTTTCATTGTCCACAATAACAAAAAAGCAGAAGGCAAGCTAACATAATAAATAATGTTAGGTGAAGATTTCAAAAGTGATATCGTTGTTAATAATCTAATGGACTTTTATTTAAAAAATTAATTAATTGTACCTGATAGCATTCCTTTAACACCTTACGATACAGTTATATCACTTTAATATTTTGTTTCTTTGATATTTCAAAGAATTATCTATTGTGACAGACCCAGACCAGTGGGGTACAGGAGTCTGGTAGAGGGCAAATATACTGGTCACTGGATGAGTAGTTTTCTGTTCCCTGAGTGACCAGAGAAGGGGCTGCACTAGACTAATCAGGAACCTGCTAGAACCAGTTAAGGCAGGCAGGCTAATTAGGACACCTGGAGCCAATTAAGAAGAAGCTGCTAGAATCAATTACAGCAGGCTAATCAGGGCACCTGGGTTTTAAAAGGAGCTCACTTCAATTTGCAGTGTGAAAGTGTGAGGAGCTGGGAGCAAGAGGTGCAAGGAGTGGGAGTGCTGCTGGAGGACTGAGGAGCACAAGCATTATCAGACACCAGGAGGAAGGTCCTGTGGTGAGAATAAGGAAGGTTTTTGGAGGAGGCCATGGGGAAGTAGCCCAGGGAGTTGTAGCTGTCATGCAGCTGTTACAGGAGGCACTATAGATAGCTGCAGTCCACAGGGCCCTGGGCTGGAACCTGGAGTAGAGGGTGGGCCCAGGTTCCCCCCCAAGCCTCCCAATTGACCTGGACTGTGGGTTCTTCCAGAGGGGAAGGTCTCTGGGCTGTTCCCCAACCTACATGGTGAATCCTGAGGCAAGAAAATCTGCCAATAAGTGCAGGACCCACTAAGATACAGGAGGAATTTTGTCACACTACACATTAACATGCAGCCCAAACAACAAACATCAGTGTTTAGGTCTTCATCCTTCTAAAGAGGGTGGGCCAAATTCAGGGGCAATAAATTAGTTATGCTAACTTAGATTCCATTATATTCAGACACCTTTATTGCTATTGGCACTCACCAACAAATGTGTGAGTGACTGGAAAGGAGTCTGTTGTCATAACAAATACACACACAAAGAAGCTCTAAGTATGGGCATGGCCTACTTTTAACAGACACTCTTACTCACCTGTTAGTTACTTTCCTTCATGAACTTCTCTCTTCTGTCCCCTGGGCTTATCAGTAAAACCAGTTGACTCCCTTTAATGTAAACTCAGTGGGCCAAATTCAGAAATGACATGCCACAGGGTGACCTGCATGTTTCTCTTTGAGTAGGAGTCTAAAGATTTCTACAATGTCTAAATAAGACAAAGGCCTTGTCTACACTGCCACTTACAGTGCTGAAACTTTCTTTGCTCAGGGGTGTGAAAAAAACACCCCCGAGCAATGCAAGTTTCAGATCTGTAAAGTGGCAGGGTAGATAGTGCTACAGCTATAGATAGTAGCTATTCCCCTTGCAGATATGGTTTTATTAGTGCCATGGCAGCACTTCAACGTCAACTGTGTAGACATGCCCTTAGAGAATGTGGGTAAATCTAAGGATATCTAAGAGGATATAAATGCACTTTGGGAGGGTTGAAAGATGAAACTTCCAACTTAGACTCCATCTAGACTTTCTTAGTTTTTCTTACACTGAAGTCTAAACCCAACTAAATCACTCTGGAATGTGAAAAATCCACACCTCGTGGATATAGTTAATATAGTTAAGTGATATAGTTAAGCAGACCTAACTCGTGGTATAGACAACCCTAGGCTGACAGACACAATTCTTCTGTTGACCTAGCCACTGCCTCTCACGGAAATGGATTAAGTACGCTGATGGGATGCTCCCTCCCATCGGCATAGGTAGTGTCTACAGTGAAGCACTACAGCAATGGAACTGCAGCGCTACTGCTGTAGACACGCACTCAGACTTGTTTCCACTCACCTCCCAAATGGTCCAAGAATATTTACCAGTATGATTCCTTTGTTATTTGCATGAATGAAACCAACTGCTTTGTATTACTTTACCTCTTTAAAGTTGGCATTAAGCAGTAATAATATACTTCCTAGTTCATCTTTGTCATATTACTTTTACTGAAGTAAATTAAGTGAAAAAAAATCTACATGAAAGGTAGGTAACCATACTTTATCCTACTAGTCCTTAATAGATAAATTTACACTCATTTTAGAGAATGATTTTGAATTTTTTCTCCTCATTCTAGGAGTAGAGATGGTAATTTAAATAACTCATCTGGAAAAAATGTGATTCAGATTCTAGTCATAATTAGGACATTTTTAAAATGTGTAACACATTATGTTTTTAGGGGGGAAAATACCATACAAATGGTTTCAGATCCATGATAGTATTCCCTAACAGATTTTCATGCCTGTATGCTTTGTGAACCTTTGAGTTTGAAAGGGCTGGTTATATGCATTGTACTGATTCCTGAGATCCCTCAACTCCTCCTACTGAAAGCAGTGACCCCTTTCACATAGCAAACCTCTGAGTGCGACACCCCCTTATAAATTAAAAACACTTTTATATATTTAACACTATTATAAATGCTGGAGGCAAAGCAGGGTTTGAGGTGAAGGTTGACAGCTCGCAACCCCCCATGTAATAACCTCATGACTCCCTGAGGGGTCCCGACCCCCAGTTTGAGAACCCCTGGCATAGGGGATATAGTAACAGCCAGGAGATTGTAAGAAGGGGATTTTTTAGTTGACTGTACAGACAAAGAGCAGGCTGCTAAACTGCTTAAAAATTAAAATGCTAGGGAAAATTAAAATAAATTGCCAGCTACCAAAGTATTCCCTGCAAAAAGGGGGTGATATATGGAGTGCCATTAGAACTGATCAGTGATGAAATACCAAAAGTATAGGAGAAGAGAAAGTGTTAGTGATTAATTAGTAAACAAGGGGGGAAAAAGCAAGCCATCTACAGCAGTGCTGATTACATTTCAGAAAGGGACTCTACCTGAGAAAGTAACATTAGGGTTCCCCCACCCCTAAGCTGTTAAAAGTGCCAATGGTATGGGCATGTAGCAACTGTTTCTAATGGGAAAATGAGATATTACTAATGTGGGGAAGAGCATTCCCATGACAATTGCATGAAGGAGGGTGGAGGTCAAATGTAGCAACTGCAGTGGTAATCACCATCAAGAACATAGATGGCATATTGTGGCAAGACAAGTTAAGGAGATACAAAAGGCAAAAACTGTTAACATTTTATCTGGAAGCTGTAAGACTCTCAAAACATCAGGTGGAGAAGGAAGAGAAAATCAGAATAGGAAAAGGGGAACTGCATACACAGCTTCCCTCTCTTAAAATATGATAAACTGGAAGGAATAGGTGATGGTATACTAGTAGTGAAAAAAAGAATAAAGAAAAGCTTATTGCATTTATGATATAAATGATAAATTGCACATCACAAATGGAAAAAATCAGAAAAAAATGAAAATTATAGGAAGGGTAGCAGAAAAAATCTTGTATACTAACAATCTGTCAATAGATCAAATTCATGTGATTTGCAATTAGGTTAAGGGTAAAATATGACTACTATTGGGATCACAATCTTTTGTTGGAATGTGCAGTTTTACAGCACATGCAAGAACTAAAAGAAAATATCCTGGAAATGAAAACTAAACCAGCTGTCCTATGTCTCCAGGAAACATGGTTGGTTAAAAAGCTTCCCTTTAAATTTACAGGTTACTTAGATAAGACTGAAAACTAAGAAGAGAAGGAGTCATTTGCACTTTCATAAAGGACAGACTAAACTACAAAGCCATAGAGAATGAAGAAGTAATGATGTGCAGACCCCAATTCAGAAGAGTTTTTTTCTTTAAAGATTTATATTATCTATAACCTCTGTAGGAAATTAGAATGCTCAGACTTACTAGAAAGACCATATATTTTATGCAGTGACCTAAATAGTCATAATAATTTGAGGGACAGTAAGACAACTGATAAGAATGGCATATGCTTAGAAAAGTTCATTGAAAACAAACTAGTGATTTTAAACAATGGCACACCAACACCCCAAAAAAGATTTAAAGCAGCAGATGATAGTTTTTTTGTGCTTAGATCTGTGAATTATAACAGCAGATACTGCAAGTAGATGCAACTGGGAAATAAATAGGGAAGTAGGAATGGGGAGTGATCATTTCTCCATACCGTCAACCTTACCTTGCCCTTGAAAAGTAATGGAAAATTACCCACCTGGGATTTTTAAAAAAGCTAACTCAGAGCTATTTACAACTAAGTGTACTGAATTTGTGAATATTCATTGTGTGAGTGATGATGACATAGAGAATTTGAATGCCAATGTAATAACGGGATTAACAGCAGCTATATTAGCCATACCTATTAGATACTGAAGTACCCCAAAACTAAAACTTCAGTTCCATGGTGGAATGAGGACTGCAAAATGGCAATTAAGGAAAGGAACGAAGCCTATAAAAATAAAAACAGAAAATGAATAGTAAAGATCTAATGAAGTATAGAAGAACTAAAACAATAGCCGAACGAATTATTAAAAAAAAAAAAGAGAAAAGAAAGACAAGTGGAGGAAGTACTGTGGGTGGATAAATAAAGATACCAAGACATCAGAAATATACAGGCAAATTAGAATGCATATAATTAAGACAAAGAGTAGTAACTTCCCACGTTTTCTTGGGACTGACACAATAGTTAGAAGTTCTGATAACAAAACAGCATAAGTTTAGCAGAAACTTTCTGAGGGGTGAGTAATGATGAAATTGAAGTGCAGTTTGTCACCAGATTAAAAGATAATTCATTTAAGAGAATCGTGATCTACTATACAGGTGGGGTAATCATGAAGCTACTATACTGAATGAATAGTTTTGTAAATGGGAGCTTGAGAAAGCTATTGCTAACAGCAAGAATACAGCCCCAGCTAAAAATAATATATTCAACATTTTTAATATCTATTTGAAAGCAGTTTGAGGGTTCACTTGGAATTATATAACAAACTATGTAGGAGGGGGGAGGAGTGATATCACTGTGGTGCAAACATGTAGTAATTCCAATATGAAAACCAGGCAAATTATCTGCTTATAGATCTATTGACCTTATGTCTTGTCTGGGTAAAATTATGGAGAGAATGGTGAATGTAAGATTCATTATCTATTTGGAAAACAATGACATTATAGCTGGTTTTAAGAGCATAAAATGCACCCATTGATCACATTGATAAATTAGAAATTGAAATACAAAAAAAAGAGACACAAAGGTTTCATAATAGCTGTCTTTCTAGATATTGAAAAGGCATATGACATGGTATGGAGGGAAGGTTTGTTGTACAAAGTAGATGCACTTAGGAATAAGGAGAAGAATATATGGGTGAATAGGGACTTTTTCAGTAACAGGATCATGGAGATCAGAGTTGGGAAAGCTATGTTGACTATAGCTAATATTAAAAATGGTACACCATAGAGAAGTATTATCAGTCTGACCTTAGTTAATATGATAGATGATCTCCCAAAACAAATAAGTGCTGTGGTTAGTCTATTCTCAGATAATTGTGGTTTGTGGATGAGCAGCAGGAATATTGAGGTGGCAGAAAAGAGAATCAATAAAACATTACAAGAGGACCTCTGATTAGGGAACTGCATGAGGTACCAATTTCTCCATTGCCAAAACCAAATGACTGATCTTTACAAAAAGGAAAGTTACAAAGGAATGTAAACAGTATCTGTATGTAGAACAAATAGATAAAGTTAAAAGGTTTAAATTCCTAGAGGTAATAGCTGATGCTAAATAATTTTGGAAAGATCATATAGACTATGTTAAATATATATATAAAGGAAGGATTAAACCACATAAAAGTCTTGCTGGGCTAAATAGATAATGGAGATGAAAGCATTGCTGTTGATATACAGAGCCATAATCAAGCTGGTAATTGGCTATGGCTGCCAAGCTTTTGGATCAAACATCAGAACTTGAAATCACCGGATCTAACTTTCTGGTCCAAAATTAATGGGAATTGTAATAATGAAAGCACCAAACAAACATATGAGGATTGTTGGGAATTTGATAGGCAAACTATAACACATGATGTTAGAACCCCACATGCCATTCAAGTTAAATGTGGATGCAGAAGTTGAAAGACAAGGGAGAGCTAAATGGCATAGTAACTTTTAGTCATGGGAAAATTAGATGTAGATGGAAAATCATATGTCCAAACATGGATTTAGATTTATTTATAAAATTAAAGGTAAAAAAGAGACAGTCGGTATTAAAACTGAAGTGTACCAGTCTATAGCTGAAAAGTGGAGTCAATTGCGTCAAATATATACAGATGGGTCCAAATGAGACACAACCTGAAGAGTATATCAAAATGTGGAATAAGTACATTTAAAATAATACCAACAGACGAACTAGTAGCAATACACTAGCATTAAATTAGATCAGGAATGTACACCCAGTATAGGTGGCTATTTTTTTTTATTCAGCCTTAGGCCTTATGGTGATAAAAGAGGGTATTGCAGTATGTTGTGATTTAATCAATGAAATTATATTTCTAATAACAGATGGGGTTACCTGTAGCATTAGCTTGGACTCTAGTTCATATTAGAATAGCAGAGGATGAAATGGTGGACAAGAAATTGAAACACTGGCATGGAAATACCCTTGAGTAGACAGGAATTCAAAAGCCCAGTACAGAACAATGTTAAAAAAGTAACAGTAAAAAAAAAAATGGACTAATGAAAAAAGGAAGATATTTTTTTAAATTGTGCCCTAGAGTTGAAGATAACAATATACTTCAAGGATTGGTTTGAAAAAAATGTGGAGATTTTGTTTAGAGTACTAACTAGCCATTGTGCCTTAAACAAAAATCTTTTTTGAATAAACAGACAATATACACTCTAAAAAGTGGAAGATACAATTGATCACCTTGTATGGGGCTTTGATAAATAACGGGAAAAGCTTTCTGAAGAATTCAAACATCTTAAGGTAACAAAAGTTACATTGTTATTTAGTAAAAATATCAGGGAAATGGGATAGTTTTAGAAAGGTGCTGTTACATTACCTGATGGACTCAGGGCAGAGTGAGAGAATATAAACTGCTAAGTATTTAAGAATGATAGTTGGCAGCTACAGACTACTTGGTTAAATCTGCTTCACCACTTGAAAAAAAGGAAAGAAAGAAAGAAAGAATAGGGCTGCAGGGAAGAGAGGAAGGACCTCTGCAGTCACTCTGGAATTAGAGAGTGGAGAGATCAAGAAGATAGCCCATGGCAGAGAGTTGGTCCTGGGATCCTCTCATAAACAGAAAAGTTTTGAAAGAGGCCAGGAGGGAGAGACAGCCACTGGGAATGGAGCAGGCTGATAAAAGAGCAGGAACCAAATTTCCAGTGGAGAGTCCTGGGAGGTGTTTGATTGAGAAGTAAAGTAAAGGAAGCTCAAGAGAGATGAAAGGTCAAGCCCAAGGAGAGTGGAAGTGGGTTTAACTGTATATTTTTATGCTGGGCTTTTGTTGGGGTAAATCAGGGGTAGACCCTGATAGTTCCAGCCCTGAAAGAAGATTTAGGCATTCTGCCTCACATACTTTCTAGGTTAAAAAAAGTTGAATAGGAAAAAGTCCAGGGAAGTAGCAGAAATTAGTTGGGAATGGAGCAGTCCTTGGTTGCTAGTTATAGGGTCACTGGACTGGAATCTAGTGTAGGGGAGTGGAGCTGGGTTCCCCTACTAGCCACTGACAAGGTGGCGTGAAGCCAGAAAAGGAGAGACCTGAAAGAAGGTTGTGAGGACAATGGGGCCTGGAGTTGGGGTCAAAGATCTTTCTTTTTGTAAGGATTTTTATTTGTTGGACTTAAATCATGACCTGGATTACCAGAGTGCTGAGTCACAAAAAAAGACATTACTGCAGAGCCAGAGTGACCTTTGGCAGGGGGCAATAGAGATAAGAGAGCATGCATCCTCATTTCCAGCCATGAGAAGATACAGTTGTGGACAGTGCACTCTTTCACAGGGCACTAGATGTCTTTGTATCATTAGCAATCCAAGATCTACATTTTATGCTTTCCTTGTTTCACTAAATGAAACAAGTTTATGCTAATACTAGATTTATGAAACACTAAATTTTAATACCCTTTTTAATACCCCCACAACAGCTTCTTCAACTGATTGAAAACTTTCCACATGTGACTGATATTCCAAGTCAAGAATTATCATCTATGTTAATACTGTGCACTTCCAGAAATACTGTTAAATTGAGCAGCTCTGCTTAGGGGAAATTTAGGGATATCTCATAAATGTATTTCAATTGTTTTATGTCCATGTTGGATCTTAAAGGGACCCAGTTTCCTTTCCATCTTTAATAACACTGCTGTGGCCATCCTACAAGGGTAGAATGTGGGAACCTACTGTGAAGTGTATTTGGCACATGGAGCAACACCAGAGTATCACTTTGCTCAGATAACTACTTTCCTTACCTGCCATTCAGATAATGGCACTTTGTACTGGATTCGCTCCACTGGATTCCTCTTTCCAATTACATTGTTTATATATTTTCACCCTTCAAAGTTCTTCCCAGCTCTGCTCCAGCATGACTGTCTCTTGTCCTCTCCCTTGCTCTGCCAGTGATACCAGCCTCAATGCATCATTCCTCCTCCTCCTCTCCCGTTCATCATTTACTGATGCTAACTCCTCATGGAATGTCCTCCCAGGACTAGTTCACCAAAACACTACCCTCTCAATATCCAGGACTCACATCTCTCCACATTCCAGACGCGCATCTTCAGCCATGCCCACCAGAAATGGGGAAAACATGCCATTCAAAGTTCCTTGTGACTTCAGAGCATATCCCATTTTATTCATCGTTTGGTGTGAAATCTGGCCCCACTTATGCCAGTAGCAGAACTCACATTCACATCAATGGGAACTGACCCATTCACCCTTGGATTGTAAACTCTTAGGTGTGATCTATAGTGTTACCCAATCTTATTTGTTTATGAGGCTGTTACTGTTCCGCTCAAGATTAATGCATTCCCACTACTGCTTTCCATCCATTTTTTTTAAACCTGTGACCACATCACTGAGGGAGTGTCATTCCCACTGGTTAAAATGGGATTAGTCAATAAGTGAGAACCTACTTGTTCCTAGATTCCAAAACTAGAAAGGACCATTGTGATCATGTAGTCTGATCTCCTGTATAGCACAGGCAATAGAATTTCCCCAAAATAATTCCTAGAGTATATCTTTTAGGGGAAAAAAATGATTGACTTTAAAAATGGCCAGAGAGGAGAATCCACCATGACCCTTGGTAAATTGTTGCAATTGTAAATTACTCTCACAGTGAAATGTAAGCCTTATTTACAGTCTGAATTTATTTAGTTTCAACTGCAGGTCATTTGATTGTGTTACACCTTTGCTATATAGAAGAGCCCATTATCAAATATTTGTTTCCTACGTAGGTACTTATATAGATATTCTGATTAAGTCACTCCTTAACTGTCCCCTAATTAAACTAAAATATTGAGCTTCTTAAGTGTAATATAAAGCATGATTTATAATCCTTTAATCATTCTTGTGGCTCTTCTCTGAACCCTCACCAACATATCTTACTTAATGAATAGGAGTACCATTTTCTGGTCTTGTACTGTCCCAAGCATGCTGTCAGTGCTTAACAATTATAATTATAAAAATAACTGGTGCATTAGACAGCACTGGAAGTGCTTTACAATACAATGTACTACATTTTATGACAGGCTGTCATTATTATTTCAACCTAGAGACCCACTTTAGAAGTAATGTGTGTTTGGTTTTCAAATGTGAAAGTCAGGTGATGAGGTAATACTACTTCAATATAGGATGTGACCAAAGTCTACTGAAATCAATGCTCACCTTTCCATTGACTTCAATGGACTTCAGATCAAGCTTCAAATGCATAGGCGTCCCAATTTGACCATTCCTAAGTAAATGGTAGTTTGCCATAAAACATTATCAAGAACTATTATTTACTGAATCCTACTTAAAAATAAAAAGAATCCCAAGTTAACTTTATTAAAATGTTTTATAGACTCATAGACTTTAAGGTCAGAAGGAACCATTATGATCATCTGGTCTGACCCCCTGCATGCTGCAGGCCACAAAACCGTCCCTACCCCTTCCCTTGACTCTGCTGTTGAAGTCCCCAATCCTGTGTTTTAGTGACTTCAATTGGCAGAGACCCTCCTGCTAGTGATCCCTGCCCCATGCTGCGGAGGAAGGCGAAAAACCTCCAGAGGCTCAGCCAATCTACCCTGGAGGAAAATTCCTTCCCAACCCCAAATATGGTGATCAGTAAGACCCCGAGCATGTAGGCAAGAGTCTCCAGCCTGACCCCTGTTAGCCATTATACTATTTATCTACCATGGCTTGGTATTCCTTGGCTAATATGGTTTACCATTAAACCATTCCCTCCATAAACTTATCTAACTTAATCTTAAAACCAGACAGGTCCGTTGCCCCCACTGTTTCCCTCGGAAGGCCGTTCCAATATTTCACCCCTCTGACGGTCAGAAACCTTCATCTAATTTCAAGCCTGAACTTCCCCACGGCCAGTTTATATCCATTCGTTCTCGTGTCCACATTAGTAGTAAGCTGGAATAATTCCTCTCCCTCCCTTGTATTTATCCCTCTGATATATTTAAAGATAGCAATCATATCCCCCCTCAGCCTTCGTTTTGTCAGACTAAACAACCCGAGCTCCTCTAGTCTCCTTTCATATGACAGGTTTTCCATTCCTCTGATCATCTTAGTCGCCCTTCTCTGCACCCGTTCCAGTTTGAGTTCATCTTTTTTAAACATGGGAGACCAGAACTGCACACAGTACTCCAAATGAGGTCTCACCAGCGCCTTATACAACGGAAGCAGCACCTCCTTATCCCTACTAGATATACCCTGCCTAATGCATCCCAAGACCGCATTGGCTTTTTTCACCGCCACGTCACATTGTCGACTCATAGTCATCCTGCGGTCTACAAGAACTCCTAGGTCCTTCTCCTCTTCCGTTACTTCTAACCAATGCGTCCCCAGCTTGTAACTAAAATTGTTGTTAGTCATCCCTAAATGCATCACCTTACACTTTTCACTATTAAATTTCATCCTATTTCTGATACTCCAATTCACAAGCTCATTCAAGTCTCCCTGCAGAATATCCCTATCCTCCTCCGAATTTGCAACGCCTCCCACCTTCGTATCATCCGCAAACTTTATCAGCCCACTCCTGCAATCGGTTCCGAGGTCAGTTATAAATAGATTAAATAAAATGGGTCCCAAAACCGAACCTTGAGGCACTCCACTAGTAACCTCCCTCCAACCTGACAGTTCACTCTTCAATACAACCCGCTGCATTCTCCCCATTAACCAATTCTTTATCCACCTCTGGATTTTCATATCGATCCCCATCTTTTCCAGTTTAACCAATAATTCCTCATGGGGTACAGTATCAAACGCTTTACTGAAATCCAGGTATATTAGGTCCACCGCATTTCCCTTATCTAATAAGTCCGTTACTTTCTCGAAGAAGGAGATCAGATTCGTTTGGCACGATCTGCCCTTTGTAAAACCATGTTGTAATTTATCGCAATTGCCATTAACCTCAAGGTCCTCAACTAGTTTCTCTTTCAGAATTTTCTCCAGCACCTTGCACACTACAGATGTTAAACTAACAGGCCTGTAGTTACCCGGATCACTTTTTTTCCCTTTCTTGAAAATAGGAACCACATTAGCTATTCTCCAGTCTAACGGGACCACCCCCGAGTTTACAGATTCATTAAATATTATCGCTAATGGGCCTGCTATCTCCCGTGCCAATTCCTTCAATATTCTCGGATGAAGATCGTCTGGTCCTCCCGACTTAGCCCCATTAAGGCGTTCAAGTTTTGTTTCTACCTCGGATACGGTAATCCCCCATCCTGTATGCCCCTCTGTCACGGTGCTAGTATCCCTAATACCTTCATTGGCCTCATTAAACACCGATGCAAAATATTCATTGAGATATTGTGCCATGCCTAGATTATCTTTAATCTCCTCTCCGGCTATAGTCTTCAGTGGTCCCTCTTCTTCTTTCTTTGCTTTCTTCCTATTTATATGGCTGTAAAACCTCTTACTATTGCTTTTAATTCCCCTTGCTAGGTCCAACTCTACACGGCCTTTGGCCTTTCTCACTCTATCTCTACACTCTATGAGTCTGAGTCTATATTGGTACTGGGGAGATGGTCTCCCCAGAATGATTAAGAATGTAAGAACAGCCATACTGGCCCAACCAATGGTCCATCTAGTTCTGTCTTCAAACAGTGGCCAGTGCTAGTGCTTCACAGGGTATAAACATAACAGTGGACTTCTGAGTGATCCATCCCCTGTCATCCAGTCCCATCTTCTGGCAATCGGAGATTTAAGAACACCCAGAGCATAATGTTGCATCCCTGTCCATCTTGGCTATAGCCATTGATGGACCTATCCTCCTGGAACTTATCTAATTCTTTTTTGAACCTAGGGTATGATTACAAACCAAACATTCTAAACACATTTTGTGGTTTTGTTTAGCAGTTAGAATATTTTAGAAAATTCTGCATAGCTTTTGTTGATTTTCATCCCACAAGTAGCGGTGTATTTGATTTACTGTAACTCTTGTTTGATTATTGCAGCAGAGGGGACCGAAAAACAAACCTGTTCTGAAATCTGATGATCTTTCTTACATGTTTTCAATTGGAATAGATTTTCTTGAGGCAGATGATGAATTTTGAATTGTAAACCTTAGGATAGCTGGGTAGGTAATCAAGTAGAAGGTGATTCTACACTACATAGGCTCTGTCCAGTGGGTAAGCAGTAAAAGCCTCTAAAAGTATTCAGTTTTTTTTCCTCTGTATGTGTCTGTCTGTGTGCACAGAATTACAAAACTAATGATGTAGATATAAAAGTCCATGTATATGCATTTTTTTCTGTATGTAGGTGTTCAATGAAAGTAATAGCAGTACGGTTTCACCTTCCATTTTAGACACTATTTCAAAAAAAGATGCTGGGCTATAGTGGTCCAAAAAGCTAAAAACTGCAGTTGATAGAGCAAGGATTGTTGCTTCTCACTAAAGATTCACCGCTGGTCAAGAACAGGGAATAGTTGAACTGTCACTCACCCTTGAGGGTTTCACCAGGAAAGATATCTTCAAATCATAGTCAGGACTCAATAGCAGCCCTGCTGATGAATCATGAGCAAGGGATGCACTAAATCAGTACTTTCCTCAGCCTTTCACCCTTACCCAAAATGTGTCATCTTTTTAGGCTGTTTCAGCTGGAGTGTGCCACCATAGTCAACTTCCAAATGGACTTTCTGTTGCTAGGGCTCCTATGCAATGTTCTATGGTGGTTTCAATCAGTGTATATCTGACCAAACTTATAAGTGATCTACAAAAAGATCTACAAAAAGATTAATAAATGAAATGACTGAATGTGAATTCATATTCCATTGCACACCTATCAAATGTTTACTTAATTATTTATTTCTCTGCAGTGTCTTAAAATCAACAACTTGCTACCGTTTTCTAACTATATGACAGTGATACGAACAGAAAATTCTATTGTCCAAATAAATGTATTTTAAGTAAAATACAAAATAGGTCTTAATGCTTCCCCAGTACACACAAATATTAACCATAAAAATGGAACACAGTATGTAATAGCTGTAGCAAGTATTTAATCATGGTGTGACACTTTTGCCTCCCTCTCCGGCTTGCTGAGTACTTAACATCTGCTGTACATCACTAGCAGATGATGAGTGCTCAGTGAGGCAGATGCTGAGTAAAAAACAGGCAATTTAACAAGAAACGTGTGGGCAATAAAACACCCATTACTATATATTTTGATGGGGGAGACTAAAATCCAGTATAAATTCACAGAACAGGAACAGCAAAAGCAATTGCAGCACAAGCTTCTCTAAAATGTCCTAAACCTGATCTGCCAGGACCACATCTTTAAGAGATGGGCACAGAAGTCTCCTTGCTCTTTGTTTCAGCACTGAAACTGCTGATAAGGAGATTAATTGCCAATAAATCAGGTGGTGGTCTTGAGGTGTGGATGTTTGTCCTTTAGGAGCTAGAATAAGACTACCAACTCATTCCAAATAAGCCATCAGGTGGTAATAACTGATAATTAACAACCTGGGTTGAAGTTGCATTAGCAGGATAGAGGTGCAAGGCTAGGGATCCTATTATCAACCCCCTAGGCAATTAAAAGAGCAGATACATGCTTCAGAGTTTTATACCAAAACCGACAAAATGCAGGTATTTAAATAAAATTCTAGCATGTTAATCAGCAGTGTACTAATGGCACTTACTGGATCTGATAAATGTTTTCTAATGTAATCAGGAAATGTAATCAGAAAATACCTACATATTCATTTTATACTAGAGGTGACAAAATGTGTATGGATGACCAGCAGCAGCCACTCTTGTTGTCCTTCTAATTAAGGCATAACCAAATAGCTTTTTGGAAGAGGGGGCTGTGCTTGGGTATGCTAATCTTGACTGCAAAAACATAGCCAGCTGGGCCCCTGCATAGTGCTTCTGCTTTGAACTGTTCGATATTCCAGGACACTCTGAATCCTGGTCTCATTTGAGATTTAAAGCATCCAGAGCTCATACTATGTATCCATTCAAAAGGGAAGCACCAGCTGAGGCTTAGCATAACATGTAGCTGGGCTTCAATTTAAACTTGTAAATCAGAGTAGGGATGCTACAAAAGAACAGGTAAAATGGTTTGGAGATGAAGAAGGTCACAGGGGTTGCGGGGTTGTTGGAGGCATGTGAGATGACCCTTCCAGCCTTCACTCCAGCTACTGTTCACTCCAGCCACAGTTCCTTATTCCACAACTTTATTGCAGTCCCTACCATCCTTCCTAGAACCAACTGTCACTGCATAACTTTTTCAAACCGACAATGCTCCCAGCTTCCAAAATCCTTCCATATGCTTCTATTAAAAAAAACTTCATATTATCCAAACGTTCATACCACCCTATGTCCACTGTCCCCAACCCAACTTCTCTGTGCTGCTGAAATCCTTTACACTTCACCCCATAACATATGCCCACTTTAAGTTCCCTGTGGCCTTAATGGTATTACAAAACAGTAATTAAGTCTTCATATTGATAAATGCAAAGTAATACATGCTGGAAAAAATAATCCCAACTACGCATATAAAACAGTGGGTTCTAAATTAGCTGTTACCACTCAAGAAAGAGATCTTGAACCACTGCGGATAGTACTCTATAAGCTCCATCTCAGTGCACAGCAACAGTCAAAAAGGCTAACAGAATGTTAGGATCTATTATGAAAGGTATAGAAAATGAGACCGAAAATATCATAATGCCACTATACAAATCCATGATATGCCCATACCTTGAATACTGAGTTCAGTTATGGTTGCCCCAATGACGGTACCTCCCATAAGGCTTTATGGAAATATGCTTAGAATGTGTTTCTTGCTACATATGCCATGTAACATATCTCAAAGGTTATGATCTACTGAATGTATTAATCCTATTTGTATGCATGTATCATTTTTGTATTCGAAGTTATGAATGTTATGAATGTTGGCTGTGTACTGGCTTGATTTCTAAATAACCTTAGTAGAGCATTTGGTCAGTTCCTGGAGAAAGGAATGTTGAAATTAAGTACCTAATCAAAAAACACTTAAAAGGACAATGGATCTTGGAATGCTCCAATCCACATAAGAAGTCTACTTTAGGATGCTACCTGTAAAAACTGTGAGTCATGCATGGGACATGTAACTTGCCCAGGTGACTCCTAAACTCCATCTTGGAGCTGGACTTCGCATAAGAGTGAGGAGAGGGTCTCCACCCACAAGAGAGAGTCTATTTAAACCCCTGGGAGACCCCTCCATTTGGTCTGGCTAAAGAGGGAGCATCTCCACCCCCCAGGATACTTGAAAGAAATTGGAACAAAGGACAGTGTGCAAGGGGTGTGAGTGATTGCTGAGCCCATGCTAAAGGGAGATTAGACTGTAAAAGGGAGCATTCTGAAACTGGTGAGGATCTTATCTGTATTAAGTTTGATTAGACATAGATTTGTGCATTTTATTTTATTTGGTGACTTACTTTGTTCTGTCTGTCACTAATTGGAACCACTTAAATCCTACTTTCTGTATTTAATAAAATCACTTTTTACTTATTAATTATCTCATAGTATGTATTAATACCTGGGGGAGCAAACAACTGTGCATATCTCTATCAGTATTATAGAGGGCGAACAATTTATGAGTTTACCCTGTATAAACTTTATACAGGGTAAAACGGATTTATCTGGGTTTAGACACCACTGGGAGTTGGGCATCTGAGACAGGAATGCTTCTGTTAGCTGCTTTCAGGTAAACCTGCAGCTTTGGGGCAAGTAATTCAGACCCTGGGTCTGTGTTGGAGCGGACGGGTGTGTCTGGCTCAGCAAGAGAGGGCGATGGAGTCCTGAGCTGGCATGGAAAGCAGGGGTAGAAGTAGACTTGGCACATTAGGTGGCAGCTCCCAAGAGGGTTTCTGTGATCTAACCCATCACACCCATCTCACAAAGATCTAGAGGAAGTGGAAAAGATTCAGAGAATGGCAACAGAGATTATCAAGGATATGGAATGGCTTTCATACAAGGAGAAACTAAAAAAGATTAGGACTGTAAGGCTTAGAAAAGAGACAAGTAAGGGGGGAGATGATAGACTTCTATAAAATCAGGAATGGTGTTGGAAAAGTGAGTAGAGACATGTTATTTATCCTTTTCCACAATACAAAAAACAGGGGTCACCTGATGAAATTAATAGGCAGCAGGTTTAATACAAACAAAGAATTGTACTTTTTCATACAACTCACAATTAATCTGTGGAACTCATTGCCATGAGCTGGTGTGATGGTGAAAAGTATAACTGGGTTCAAAAAAAGAATTTGATCTAAGGCTAAAATAGGAAAAGAACAAGTTAAGAATTACTTGGACAAATTAGGTGTCTTCAGTTCAGCAGAATACTTAAGGCTTAGCTATAGAGATATCTGAGTCATTAGTGATTATCTTTGAGAACTCATCAATGATAAGAGAGATCTCAGAGGACTGGAAAAGGGCAAATATAGTACCTATCTATAAAAAGGGGAATAAGGACAAGCCAGGGAATTATAGACTAGTCTATAGTCTGGGTACCCTGAAAGAAAATGGAGCCAATAATCAATCAATCAGTGTGTTAGCACTTATAGGAATATAAGATAAGTTGAGAATAAATCATATCAAACCAACCTAATATCCTCCTTTGACAGAGTAACACACCTTGTGGGATGCGAGGGTGGGGGAAGAAGTAATAGGTGTTATATAACTCAACTTTAATAAGGTGTTTGATACTGTCTCACATGACCTCATAAACAAACTGGAGAAATACAGCCTAGATGAGCCTACTATAAGGGGGGTGCACAACTGTTTGGAAAACATACTCAGAGTGTAGTTACAAATGGATCACAATCAAGCTGGTAGGCCCTATCGAGTGGGGTCCTGCAGGAATCTGTCCTGGTGTGGTTCTCTTCAATATTCTCAGAAATAATTTGGGTAATGACAGAGAGTACACTTCTAAAGTTTTCAAATGGTACCACACTAGAAGGAGTCACAAGCGCTTTGGAGGACAGGATTACAATTCAAAATGATCTTGGCATACTGGTAAAATGGTCTAAAATAAATAGGATGAAATTAAACAAGGACAAATGCAAAATTCTACACTTAAGAAAAACAATCAATTGCACAAATACAAAAATGGGAACAACTGACAAGGAAAGATTACTGCAGAAAAGGGTCTGGGGTTTTTATAGTGGATCACAATGTAAATATGTGAAAAATGTAATACTATTGCAAATAAAAGTGGACATAATTCTCAGATGTATTAACAGAAATGCTGTTAGCAAGACAGGAGAATTAATTCTTCCACTCTACTCAGCAATGATATAGCCTTAATTGAAGTATGGTATCCAGTTCTGGGTACTACACTTCCATAATGATGTGGACAAATTGAAGAAAGTCCAGTGGAGAGAAACAAAAATGATTAAAGGTCTAGAAAACATGACCTATAAGAAAAAATTGAAAAACATGGATTTGTTTAGTCTGGAGAAGAGGAGACTCGGGGGACATAACAGTCTTCAAGTACATAAAGGTTGTTATAAAGAGGAGATAAATTGTTCTTAATCATTGAGGATAGGAGAAGAAGCAATGGGCTTAAATTGCAGCAAGGGAGATTTAGGTTAGACATTAGAAAAAACTTCCTAAGTGTAAGGGTAGCTAAGCACTGAAACAAACTACCTGGAGAGGTTGTGGAATTTCTCTCATTGTTTGTTTTTGTCTGAGGTTTTTAAGAACAGGTTAGACAGACATCTGTCAGGAATGGTCTAGATCAGGGGTCGGCAATGTTGGCACACGGCTCGCCAGGGTAAGCACCCTGGCGGGCCGGGCCAGTTTTATTTACCTGCTGACGCAGCAGGTTCGGCCAATCGCGGCCCCCACTGGCCGCGGTTCGCCGTCCC